>NW_027397079.1:24010893-24083468 GCF_003265705.2 Callorhinus ursinus
GTATCATATCATCTGCAAACGGTGAGAGTTTGACTTCTTCTTTGCCGATTTGGATGCCTTTGATTTCTTTTTGTTGTCTGATTGCTGTGGCTAGGACTTCTAGTACTATGTTGACTAGCAGTGGTGATAGTGGACATCCCTGCCACGTTCCTGACCTTAGGGGGAAAGCTCTCAGTTTTTCCCTGTTGAGAATGATATTCGCTGTAGGTTTTTCATAGATGGCTTTTATGATCTTGAGGTATGTACCCTCTATCCCTATACTCTGAAGAGTTTTGATCAAGAAAGGATGCTGTACTTCGTCAAATGCTTTTTCTGCATCTATTGAGAGGATCATATGGTTCTTCTTTCTTTTATTAATGCATTGTATCACATTGATTGATTTACGGATGTTGAACCAACCTTGCAGCCCAGGGATAAATATCACTTGGTCGTGGTGAATAATCCTTTTAATGTACTGTTGGATCCTGTTGGCTAGTATTTTGGTGAGAATTTTTGCATCCATGTTCATCAAGGATATTGGTCTATAATTCTTTTTGATGGAGTCTTTGTCTGGTTTTGGGATCAAGGTAATGGTGGCCTCATAAAACGAGTTTGGAAGTTTTCCTTCCATTTCTATTTTTTTGGAACAGTTTCAGAAGAATAGGTATTAATTCTTTTTGAAATGTTTGGTAGAATTTGGTATAATTCTCACTTCTGCCTTACTTATCCTAGCAGTTAGAGCTTCCATTTTTTTATTGTACCTCATTTAATAGCCATTTTGATTTCGGCTTGGTTAGATTTTAGTTCTTTTATTTCTCCAGAAAGGGTTTCTCTAATATTTTCCATGCTTTTTCAAGCCCAGCTTTTAGCTTTAAAATTGTCACTCTGAACTGTAGTTCTGACATCTTACTAATGTCCGTATTGATTAGGTCCCTGGCAGTCGGTATTGCCTCTTGTTCTTTTTTTTGAGGTGATTTTTTCCATCTTGTCATTTTGTCCAGAGGAAAATAGATGAATGAGAGAACAAAATACTAACAGGGTAACAACGACCCCAGAAAAATATACACTAAACAAATCAGAAGAGACCTGAAATCAGGGGAAAAGAAAGACAGAGAAAGAAAAAAGAGAAAAAAAAGATAAAGAAATAGATAAAAACAAACAAAAAAAACAGAATATGATCAATTTCAGCTACATTTAAGAACTATTTAAAGATCAGTGGTTTTTAATTTTAAGAGTACATAAGAGTGTCCTGAGATGTTTGTCAATTAAATTCTTAAGTCCCTTCCAAAATATTTGATTTAGTAAGGCTCAGATGGGACCAGTGGTCTGCCTATCTTTTAATAGATACTTCAGGTGATTCTGATATGGAAATATTTATGGACTGTTGGCTATAGTCTAATAAATACTGTTTGTGATTTTTTTCATCACTGATGTAACCATACATTGATTTTATATTTACGTGTATATCTATATGTTGGCATCTAAATAAGGGGAAAAGAGATGACTGGTCTTCTTGGTCATCAAGTTATTTGACTGATTTCTCCCTAACATAAATCAGCCAATTTAATGAATTGGCAAGTTCATTTAACAAGGAGAACTAGTTTTATTAGCTACCTAAGAAGTAAATTTTGAATTTCTAATTTATTCTGTTATTACCTGCAATTTTGCCTTGAGTTTTGGCTAGTCTGCTAGGATTTATGAAGCATATAGGAATAGAGCCAGTGACCAAAAAGAGTACATCCCTTGAAATAAGAATTCAAGAGCCACATGCTCCTTGACCCAATATTCCTTGATTTTATAACTGTATGAGTCTGAGTTCTCCAAAGATACAGAACTAATACTGTATATTATTCTATGTCATATTATATTGTATTATATATTATATACATATGTTATACATGTATACGTGTGCTCTATTATTTAAGACCATTATATATCTTATTGTATATTCTCTCTTATATGTTATATATCTTACTATGTATATTAATAATATGGGACAAATATATACTTAACTATGTTCATATATTACATATACATGTAATATTATATGTAAGATATAATAATGGGAAATCAACACACAGAGGAGAGTGATTTTAAAGAGTTGGTTCCCAAGATTTTGAATTTGGGGGTTGGCATGTGTAAAACCTGTGAGGTAACTTGGCAGATTAGAAAATTAGGTAAAAATCAATGTTGTAGCCTTTTTTTTTTTTAAAGAAAAATGTAGAGACTAACACACCCTTTTAATATGTTTTTAAATATTTTTAAGGTTTAAAACGTGTTTAAAGTTTGTAATTCCTAGTAGGAAAACATTTTCTGAATGAATACCCTAATGGCAAACCACTATAGAATGTTTCAGTTGAATGTGGGCCAGAGGGGTAGGGATTCTCTTCACAGCACTCCAGCTTTTTTCATGAGAAGGTCAGAGGTACACTGGTTTGTATTATTGAGACATCCATTAGGTGATCATTGCTTTTCCTTCAGCAAGGGCTTTATTTGTCAGGAGGGCATTATGCTTGACCTCGAAATTTGGCTGACAATTTACTGATGAGATTCATAACCTTTGGATTGCTCTGATATTTTGACATATTCACTGGGTTCTGGGCCATATCCTGGAAGGCCACCATAACTTCTGGATCCTGCATGGCTGCAAGAACCTCTGGATCACTAAGAATTTCATTGAGCCCGGCATTCCTGCCATTCCAGGCATTCCTCCAGGAAAATTACCGGGCATTCCCCCAGGAAAGCCACCTGGGAAAGAGCCATACTGAGCTCCTAATTGTCATCTGGCTTCTTCCTCCCTCTGGGCTCTCTCATGTTCTTCCCGAGCCTTCTTAACCCTTTCTGTTCTTTCTTTGATCTCTTGCTCTTCACGTTTTCGCTCATACTTTCTCTGATGTTCAGCAATTTTCTGGGCCTTTGGTTGAACTTCTTTCAGCACTGCACTAGCATCTTTGTCGTAATCCAGTTTACAAGTAAGGGCAAGATCATGTACTGCTTCTTCCCAATGGCCCAGAAGCCTGTGTGCTTTCCCTCGCCACTTATAAGGCTGAGCTGAATCAGGATTTATTTCAATAGCTCTTGTCACAGCCTCGAATGGCAGCATTTAGCTTCTGTAATTTGATAAAGACACTGGCTCTCTTGGCATATAGAATGGCCAAGCGAGGATTCAGTTTGATGGCATCTGTGAACAAGTCAATGGCTTTCTGTAGTTCACTATCATTTAGGGCATCAGTGGCAGCCACTTTTTTATCATTTGCCTGATCCATCATTTCCTTGGTTATCTCTACATTTTCATCTCCCATTTCTTGAGGGGCATCAGTATCTGGTTCAATCACACCTTCATTGTCAATTTCTAGATCACTTTCCTCACTTGATGGTTCGTCTGTTTTTATGTTTTCCTCCACCTTCTTACTATCTGTTTTTTTCTTCCTTGATATTGTCTTCTGATTTAGTTTTATGAGTGGCAGGTGGTATTTTATCCCCCATGCTCTCCACCCATTCCTGCAGGAAGCACATTTCCTCGGTGAGCAGAACGTTCTGCTCAGATCCTGCTTACACATTTTCACGAAGGCCCGAAGCTCGCTCACTTTGTGGGGGTCCATGGTCCAGAGCTGGTGGTAGGCGGCAGGCGGCAGGTGCGGCTGGGGTTGCAGCCTGATTCCAGGCCCGGGTACTAGCTCAGTGTGATCGTGTGGAAAGGGGTGGCTGCGGCGAGCAATGTGGCAGTTTTGAGCCTGAATTCTGAAGAGCAGCAGGTTTCTATCTTGCAATCTTGATGCAAATTTTATTTTTCCCTGGAAACCTCAAGACTTTGCTCTTTAGGCCTTCAACTGATTAGATAAGGCCCAACCATTTTATGAAGTGTGATCTGCTTTGTTCAAAGTCAACTGATTTAAATGTTAAATCTTATCTAAGAGAAGAACACCTTCACAGCAACATCTAGACTGCTGTTTGACCAACTAAGTGGGCACCATAGCCTAGCCAAGTTGACATATAGCATTAATCATCTTAATAACTAAGATGATATTGATGAGTAGTAACTGAAAAGGGGATTTTTATTTTTAATTCAAGTTAGCTTTGCTAGACCTTACATGTAGAAATACTACTAGGTTTTAAATCTATTTTTAAAGATTTTAAAAACATTGTTTTTTCTTCATTCAGATTAACTTCTATTTTTTTAGTACTATTTTTGTTTTTAATTTTTAAACTTTGTAAACTGCAGTTTTATTGGTTAGCTGTTGGTTAACTTAAAATTCTGTCTTAATACATTCATCAAGTTGTGCTGTTAACAGCAGGTTTCTGTGGCTCATGATAGAGGCAACCTTCAATTTCAGGATGTGACTTGTGGAAGGAGAAGAAAATGAAAGTATATTAAATTATGCAAGACAGCTCCAGTTTGTCTTTTAGTTATTTACATGCTTTAATTTTTCAGTGTCTTAGAATAATTTAGTCATTGACACATATTAGTAATGTTCCTATTAAATATAATTTATCTATCAGTATTTTGGAGGCAGGGTCATTATCACACAATTCTTTTCTTGCAGTGTATTAAGCATCTCTTTTTCTGAATAATATTTTCATCTATCTCTCTGCCCTTTTCTTCTTCCTATCTGCTCATTGCATACAATTTATGTTTATAAAGCTCTGCTCCTTCTAATTGTTTTAGTCACTAAATCCATTTTACTCAATCTTAAATTTGGAATTATTTACTGCATTTTGATTACTTGAGATATGCTCCATTTAACATTTTTACTGTAAAATAGTTGTAATCCTATTGTAAGACTTTATATAAAGTTGTAGTACTTTATATTGTATTACATTTGGTTACTCTTTCAATATTGACATCTAGTATCTTAAATTTTGATGTTCCCAAAGGAACACTGTAATTCACTGAGGATTGAGAAAGCATTTTCCTATTGAAACAGATGATATCATGGAAAGTTACTCTGGACAGAAAATTAAGTCTGAAGAGAGACTACCTTATTAACTAGCTATGTGTCTTAGGAAGTCACTGATGTCTCTACTCTGGTTTTCTTTGTGTGTGCATGTGAGATGACCTAGCACAAATATATTGCGAAGGGTCCTTCCACTGCATATGTATGCTTCCTCAAATGATGTGGTAAAGCCATTAGCACATCCTCAAATCATGCACTTTTCATATATCTTGGTTCTAACAAGGCTCTGCCATTCTTGATGCTCCTTTGAAAGCAGACGGCTAGTTGTGCTCTGGAGAAAACATACAAAGAAAAGTGCTCCACCCACCTACCACAATTTTTAGGCACAAGACACAATTTTTAGGTGTACCTCTGTTCTATTTCGGAGAGCATTTTCCACAATCTCAAAATCCAGCTATACTAGATTACCATATATTTTCCTGATTGGCTTCCTAACCAGTGTGTTCCACAATCACTTCTATTTCTTTATAAGAAAACTTTTTTTTCTAGTCTATTAAAGTGATTGCAAATGAGTTTTGGGTGCTAAGTAATCTGATTAATCTACTTATGATATTCGTGGATCTAAATAAATCTCTATCAGACAACATTTCAGGTAGAGTGAAAAAGTTAAGTGAAATAATATAACTGGCATTAAATTTGCACAAGAATTGTAATGCTTGAAGCCAAACAGCCTAATGGTGGAATTGACTCTCTATGTTCAGTTATGCTAATTGAGAACAGCTTTCTTAACATTTCCACTGCGTTTTCCCTTGGTCTATTTTGCTACTTATTTTCTTTTTAAATTTATTCTTTTGGAAGAAGCATACAGGGGAAAGGATAAGAATGGATTCCATTGAAAGCATTAGTACAACATCTTTGCTTCATAGAAAAGAAAACCTAAATCAAAATACATTAATTTAACAAATGTTATTGAGAATTTCCTATATGCAGGCTACTTAGCCTTTTCCAGAGGCTTGGAATTTATAAGTGAATTAAACAGAAACCTCTACCCTTTTAGGTTTGCTTTACCCTTTTATAGTGTATACTAAGTAATGTAAGTTTAAGCAATTTATTGTTCTACATTTTACAAGGCAATATAAATCATCCTTTGTTTTATTAGAAAATCATGCTTTGTTTTCTTATATATGCTATTTCCTTATAATTGATACATTTCTAAATCTGGGCATGAAATTAACTATCTACATAAAAATAAAAATAAATAAAAATTTAAAAAGACCAGTTCTCTGATGTCTGCATTGATTTTAAATGGCAATAACATTGAAAAGAAAAAGGAAGCCATTTATGAAAATTAGCATGACATTTGGAAGAAAAGTATTTGCCTTGGAAAGTTATAAATAACCAATAGCATTTTCATCTAGATGAGAGATGAACTAAGGTAAAAGAAGCAGAAAAGTGACATAACTAGTAACTCTATGACACTTCTTTTGGAACACAATCTAACTAATCATCAATAAAGAAAGGGCTGTGTCTACAGACTGTGAAATGGATGTAACTTTCTCTTAGATTTCACATCTCTTAATAGGTGTGAGGAAGTAACAACTCATTTTGATTTATCAAGTATATAGAATGCTTTCTCTATAATTCATAACAGTTAACATAAGCACAACTAATGGAAATAAAAGTGATGTTGTTGCAATTATTTTGTCCCCTTTTTTAATGACCTTATCCCATGTGATTTTTTTCCAATACACTCCCATACTAACAGAGAACAAGAAATAGTCACATTTAAGCTTTTTCATTGCCCATGTCTTGGATATTTAACTGGCTGGAAGGCCATGCTCTGAGACTCCCAGTGCTTTCCAATTTTTAAGATATTCCTAGGTGAGTTGTACAAAGTACGATGATTCTTTCATTCTGTAAATAGTAATTAACCATTGATAAATGGATGTATTTTATAGTAGTAAAATAGGAGATTATCTAGGTCATTTTCCAAGGTCCTGCATCCCTGGAGAGATACACCTTCAGGAAGATACACCTTCAGGGAACTTTCGTTTCAAAGTGACTCTGCATCATTATCATCTTAGACCATGTTACTTTGCTTATTCATTACTAACAATTACAAACTGTAGAATAACAGTAAAACTGACTCTCATTCTTTTTATTAGCAGTGTTTTAGAAATGGGGGAAGTGCTTCTGATTTTTACTAGCTTATAGAAAGTTGGTTTACAATTTCTTGAAATGTACATAATTTGAATTTCATAGAGCAGGTTGTCATAGCAGTAATTCCCATACCCTTCAGGGATGAATAAGAAATTAAGTATTTTTAAATGAGATACATTATTTCAAAGACTGTGATTAGATGATTTCTGGGTAATGCTTGGGCATTACCTCACACACAAAACATTGTTTCTCTCTGTCTCTTAACAAAGGACAAAGCAGAATGTGAGACTACTGACTTGGAAATACTAATAGTGCTTTAAACATGGGATTGACATTTAGACATACAGGGTCCTCGAATTGCCTCTGAAGAAATTACCTCTTTATTTCAAACTAAATGCTATATTCACCTATGTCAAACATTGATTTTTTGTACAAGAATAATGTTAAAATCCTGTAAAAAAATGTAATCTATATGAGAAGCGGCTTGAATGATGGAGCCATTTTGGAATCTTAAGACATTATGTGTGTGTTGTATATGTGTGCTGTGTGGACATGCGTTCATGTGTGTGTATGTACATGTGTATGTACACTTGTGTGTGCATTTGTGTTTTGTTGTTGTTGTTAACTGATTTGAAGTGATGCTGTAATAGTGTAAGCATGGAGCTATAACATAATTGACAGCCTGGTTGCCAGAGCAACCAAAATAAAATTGATACTGGTTGAGGAAAGAGACTTGGGAGCTATCCTTGTATTCTACTTCCTCCTATCTTTTTGGAAGTTTTAGTTCAGTTTGAACTATGGCAGAAGACAGGAACAGAATATACTTGCCTGTTTTTAATTCCCTAAATGACTTTTTAAATTCATATTGTCTGCATTGCATAGAGCAAGATTTCATACCAGTATTACTCATATGGCTTGCAGTGATGAAAAGTATATTATAATGACTCTTAGCTACATGTTTCCAGGTATTCTCCTAGATATGACATATGGCCCAATGGCTGGAGCTCTTTAGTCCAGCACACCCAAAGGATGCAGAAGTTGCAGGGGCTCTAGGAGCAGTAGAGATGAGATGTGCCTTGCCCCTCTGGACAGAGGATGAGCTCAGTGAGGGCTTCTCAGATTGGAAGACATAGGCTGACTTCGAACTCCAGGAAATTCTCTAAGTAAAAGTTAAAATTCAAATGTAAAACAGTTTTAATTGCTTTGCTATTCTGCCTAACTTCCTGTTTCTTAATGCCTTGATTTAAATTTAATCTTTCTTTAAAGTTAGGTAGTAAAAATATAGGTAATACATGCTTAAAAGTTATATTAGTATTTAAATAGAAGATTTTATTAAGAAAATTTCAGTGTTATACATGAGTATATATAATTTATTCTCAGTGTGAATAAAGACTTGAGTAGTGCTATGGCATTTTTTTAAAGCTTTTATTTATTTGAGAGAGAGAGAGGGAGAGAACACCAACAGAGGTGAAGGTCAGAGGAGGAGGGACAAGCAGACTCCCTGCTCAGTGGGGAGCCCAACACAAAGCTTGATCCCAGGACCCCAGGATCATGACCTGAGCCGAAGTCAGATGCTTAACTGACTGAGCCACCCAGGCGCCCTTTGGCAATTGTTTTTCTGCTCTAAGCATCTACTGTCATCTTTTGGCAATATCTGAATTTCCAGTATAAGATCTCTAAAGAGAATAGCTGTACCCATTCAGGCCTGCTAGAATCACATGAATCACATGAACTTATTTTCCCTGGAATTTCTCCTATCTCAAGAAAGATAATTATATAATTTACATGAAGATAATTTCTGTTTCAATGTAAAATTCTTACTGGTTTTAATATGATACAGTTTAGGAACATTTATGTTTAAATAATAGTGCTCAGGATTGTTTTCATGTCTTTGAATGTTGGCCAGTGAGTAGTTTTAAAATATGTAAAAATATGAGACAGTGAATATATTGATAACAAATAGGCCTTCGGGCGCCTGGGTGGCTCAGTTGGTTAAGCGACTGCCTTCGGCTCAGGTTATGATCCTGGAGTCCTAGGATCGAGTCCCGCATTGGACTCCCTGCTCAGCGGGGAGTCTGCTTCTCCCTTTGACCCTCTTCCCTCTCGTGCTCTCTGTCTCTCATTCTCTCTTTCTCAAATAAATAAATAAAATCTTTAAAAAAAAAACAAATAGGCCTTCAAAATTTTTCAATACTATTAACTACTAATACTAGTGACTCATTAGTTTTCTGTGTTATATTAGGAAATCTGATTTTCCTGAAAAAAGGGGGGGGAAGTATAGTAGGAGTGATTTATCCCCTTGGTAATTCCTAATATCTTATAAAATACTCTATTTCCTTGTAAAAGAATATGACCCTTAAAAGCTTTTGCTCTTTGACTTTATGAGCTCATTACTAATGGAGGGAGCTTGAGGAAAAGTCATTTTTAATGGCAGTTCTCAGGTGGCTCTTAGGTAGAATTTATTTGTGGTAAGCCATAACACAAGTGGATTGCTATTGTAACTTTCGACAGACTTCTGATTAGTTCCTTTAAAGCTTTCATTAAAATTGGTCCCACTTTTTTGAAGTAGTATTCTTCAAGATATTTTTTTTTCTGTATTCTAACATCATTATCTTATTTTTGGTATATCATCGTTGGTACAAGTGGATTATAAGATGTTAATATGTAATATATTCTTTAACTATATCAACACATGTTTAGTGCCAAACATGGCTTATATAAACTATTATAAATTTGGAAGATGGGAAAATAATTTTTAAAAATCTGCATAAATCTCACAATGTCGCTGAGAGATAATCACAGGTTACCTAAACATGAAAATCTCTAGAATCACGAAAGAGGAAGTGCTCACCTCTCTAGGGTAAGTGGAAGGCCTGGGATATCTTTTGGGGGAGAGGACAACTAAGCTGAATCTGATGAGTTCACCAGTCTTCCTAATT
Organism: Callorhinus ursinus; assembly: GCF_003265705.2. Classification (NCBI taxonomy): domain Eukaryota; kingdom Metazoa; phylum Chordata; class Mammalia; order Carnivora; family Otariidae; genus Callorhinus; species Callorhinus ursinus. The sequence continues at coordinate 24,020,867 of NW_027397079.1, forward strand.
TTAGGAAGAATTTAAGAGCATGTATTGGGACAGAAATTTGTATTGTAGGAGGAAGGGAGATAGTGATTAATTTTAAGAGAGTGATTGAACCAACTAAATGTAAACTTATAAACATACTTTGGTCTCAATTTAAAGGATAATTTGGAGAAAGAATTTATATTTTTATATAACTTTTTGAGAATGCCTCCTAATATACAAGCAAAGAGTAATGAGGAACACAAACTCAAGTTAGGGCAGAGGGAAGAGGAATTTATTCATTCATTCAAAAAACATTAATTAATTGCTTACTACTGACCTAGCACTGTGATAATCGATGAGGCAATGTAGTCGACTTCAAGAAATATGACATAGCAATGGTATTGTAACAACATTGCATGGTGATAGATGGTAGCTACCCTTGTGGTGCACATAGCATAATGCATAGAGTTGTGGAATTACTATGTCATACACCAGAAAATAATTTCACATTGTGTGCCAACTGCCAAATAAATAAATAAATAAATAAAATGTGGTAATATAATCAGGATTTCTTGGCCAACTGGATAAGAGAGAGGGAAGAAAGTGAAGAGTTTAGGCTATGCCTCAGGATTATGACTCATTTACCTTGACCTGGTAATTACAGATCGTATTAATCGAAATAGGAAATAGAAAAGGAGAGGGCAGGTTTGTAGGGCATAACGAACTAAAATACTAGTGTTTAGTCAGGAGAATCAGTAGGTAGTTAGACTGAAGAGGCCTAACTTAATAGAGAGATCTGGGGTAGAGATGAAAAATTTGGAGTTGTCCACATATAAGGAGGAGATAAATTCAGAGTTCTGAGAAATGCTTCAAAAAGGGGAACATAAAATGATAGGTAGAGATATGTAGACAAATAAATACGGGCTTGCAATGAAGCCAAGAAGTAGAGGGTACCTGGGTGGCTCAGTTGGTTAAGCGGCTGCCTTCGGCTTGGGTTGTGGTCCCAGGGTCCTGGGATCAAGTGTGCATCAGGCTCCCTACTCAGCAGAGAGCCTGCTTCTTCCTCTCCTTCTGCCTGCCTCTCTGCCTGCTTGTGCTCTCTTTCTATCTCTGTTGGATAAATGGATAAAATCTTTAAAAAAAATAAGTAGAAAGAAAACTAAAGTAAGAATATTATTTTAGAAGCCATAAAACGTTAAATTCTGCCATAATTGAGAAATATAAGGATTTAAGTGTCCATGAGATTTAGTAATCGTTTCCATAGGTCTTTTAATCTGAGTTTTCATAATGACATTCTTGTTTTTTGTTTTTGGTTTACGGTTATGTATTTTGTCCTTTGATAGGTAAAACTATTTAGACTATTCTTAGCTGAAACTATCCTTGGCATTTATAGTCATCCATTCATTCAATCTCATCCAGTCTTAGGGGTTCAGTTATTTTCCATACCCTAGTGACACCCAGATTTATTTTTAGATATGATTTTTCTACTGAGATTCTGAACTGACACCAGGCTATCATGTAGACATTTGCACTTGGATGTCTCAATAGCACCTGTGAGTCAAAATGACCTAAACTGACCTGTCATCCACTACCCTTTACTCCACCAGCTCTTCATTGCTGACAGACCATTGGCCCAAACAAGAAAACCAACATCAATATAGACCTTTCTGTGCTTCTTTCATTCTTGACCATCTCATAACACTACGTTACATTTGTTCATTTCTCTTCATCATCAGTATGTCTGATCAGTGGGTCACCAGTATCTCTTGCCTTTCCAGTACAGTAAACCGTTAACTGTTTTTTCTTGTTTTGAATCTGTTGAGTCTATTTTTTATATTGTAGTTGATATTTCTTTTTTTTTAAAGATTTTATTTATTTATTTGAGAGAGAGAGAGAGAATGAGAGATAGAGAGCACGAGAGGGAAGAGGATCAGAGGGAGAAGCAGACTCCCCACTGAGCGGGGAGCCCGATGCGGGACTCGATCCCGGGACTCGAGGATCATGACCTGAGCCGAAGGCAGTCGCTTAACCAACTGAGCCACCCAGGCGCCCTGTAGTTGATATTTCTAAAGAAAATGGAATCCTATTACCTTCCTGCTTAAAACCCTTCACTATCTCCTAATCGTTCTTGTGAAATAATTCCTTCTTCTTAAGATCACTGCAAGATTCTCTATAATCAAATTCTGCTTATGTCCCTAGCTTTACCTGTCAGTATGCTTCACTTTACTTTCCCTGTCCAATCCCACTGAACTTCTTTCAGGTCCTCAGACATCTCAGCTTTTACTCACCTCTAGATCCCTGTGTATACTGTTTCAGTTACTGAATATTCCAGTCCTTTCACTTGATTAATTCCTTCTCAGTCTTCAGGCCTAGCGTGGGTATCTTTCCTGCAAGCCTTCTCTGGCTAACCAAGACTTTGCCACTTAATGTTGCCATCATAACATCCATGATGTCAACTCTCACTGCACATCACCAGTGTTATAATTCCTGTTTTCTTGTCTATAGCATACATCTTGTCTCATGTAAATTATAATTTCTATAAGGGAGAAAAATACATCCATTTCTCTTCCATTTTATCCCCGGAATCCATTACAGTAGTTAGCAAATAATACTTGCTTTCTGTGTATTTTATGAATATACTAAACAAATGAGGAGGATTTTATTATATAAAATGAAGAATAGTAGATTAAGCAAGATCATGGGTAAAATGAGATGGCTTTAATCCCAAGTATAATTGAAAATATTTCTAATGCCTAGAAAAATGACCCTTTCAATAATGGAGTAAAGAGTGAGCAAGCAAATGGAAATTGATATAATATTTAGTTTCTGGGGTTGGAATAGACTGTTTTGAGTTGGTTTATGATGAATATTTTACTTTATAGGATTTCCTGACAGCTGTGATAGGATCACATAATATGTGAAAATATACACAAAGCTTGAGCCTTAAGTGTAAAACTTCTACCTAAATTTTTGTTATGATAACATTTCAACTAATTCAAAATAAGATTTACTATAATAATGCTAATAAAAACCCAGATATGAAGGCTGACTTACCCTCCAGTGAGTCATTTAAATATCATGATGCTTTAATTAAATCCATAAACAGTTTTATCAGTATTTCCTTATATAAACATTTTTTAATTAAATGAATTTTATAAGACTCAGGTAATTTCCATTCATGACCATAAAATAAATACAATACTACTGATGTAATTTATCAGCATTTAGTTTCTTTCTGAATTATCAGGTTTAGCAGTTCTTTCTTGATTTAAGCATGAGTATTAATTTCTTGCTCTTAGTGATGCCAGGAAAAGTTTATGGGAGTTGATTTTTTCCACATGTATCTGAGTCATTTATTCTTGTCAGGTTCCTCTGACTATCCAGGGGGTCTTGAAGTGAAATTGAAGACTCAGTGGTTTTACTCCTTCAAGGCATCTTTCTTTCATAGTCATTTCTTATATAAATTACCTGGTTCTGCTCAACTAAGTAAGGGCTCAATCTGATTTATTTAAGAGGCTTCCACTCATAAAAGGAGAGTTATTTTCTTGTGTTTTTCTGCAATACATGCTACACTATGGATTTAGGAAATTTTAAATATTTGTAAATAACCTAATATTCTTAATGTATAGCATTGAGTCTGTGTGGTTTAAAAAGTACAAAACAAGGAGAAAAATGAAACTAATATCCCTTTAAAATTGACTGTCATTTTTTGTTTTCTTAAATAACAAAACACTATTTCTCCTTTAACTCATTTTTTTTATTATGTTATGTTCATCACCATACATTACCTCATTAACTCTGTCAGTAGAGCATGAGACTCTTAACTCATAATTTTTTAGAAGATTTTATTTATTTATTTATTTATTTATTTATTTATTTATTTGGAAAGAGTGCACATACATGTGCAAGTGGGAGGGGTAGAGGGAGAGAGAGAATGTCAAGCAGACAATGCATTAAGCTCAGAGCCCATTGTGGGGCTCGATTTCAGAATCCTGAGATCATCACCTGAGCCAAGATCAATAGTTATTTAATCCACTGAGCCATCCAGGTGCCCCAACTCATAATTTAGTTTGATGCTATAGACACAAATATATTAGTTATGATTCAAAAGATATTATGTCAACTTGATAAAAATTGGAGGTAAGAAATAAATATTTATTAAAGCTTTTAAAAAAACTTCCCAAAATGGAAAATCCCAGTAGAATAACTGTTTTTCTTTATTGAAAAGTTAAATAAAATGTCAAAGTACAGTGCACCTGGGTGTCTTCATCAGTTAAACGTCCAACTCTTGACTTCAGCTTGGGTCATGATCTCAGGGTCCAGGGATTGAGCCCCACATTGCTGGGGGTGAGGGGGGTCTGCACTCAGCAGGGAGTCTGCTCCTCTGCCTCTTTCTCGCTCTGCCCCTCCCTCTTGCTCACATGTTTGCATGCATTCTCCCACTCTTTCTCTGTCTCTCTCTGAAATGAATAAATCTTTAAAAAATGTCAAAGTTCATCTCATCTTCAATTACTTAAATTGTGGCCTTTTTATCAAAATATCTGAAAAATGCATTAGAATTATTTATGTTGATAGTCCTGGATCTCAACCAATAGCCAGAAGATTGTTAGTATTCATTTCTGGAATGTCGCATTGACCCTTTTAAATTAAAAACTAAGAACATTTTTTTGTCTACTGGTAAAAAAAATCAAAAAGAAAAGTATGTTTGTGAAGTTAAATAAATGCTCATAGAACTGGACTCATGCATTCAGTTTTCAGATTTAATTTATAGCATCAAGACATTTTTAAAAAATACAAAATTGTGTATTTCTGCAAGTGCTACTTCCCTTGGATCTAAACTTATTTGCTGAATCCAAAAAACAAAATAAAATATAGTTAACCAGAAATTAGTTATATGAGTAAGTCATAAGATGTGGAATGACCATCCTAAGTAGATAAACACAGTTGCATAGTGTAGGACACTGCATTTTCCTATACCCATACAAATGTTTATGACACATTCCTATAATTATTGGCCAACTTTTTTTTTAGTTAGGAAAATAAGAATGATAATAAATAATAAAGGTTTTGCTTAAGATTGTATTTATGCTGTGTAATAACTTTTATTCCATGCTTGTTATGTGTTAAGCAATATTTCATTTAATCTTTTCTAAAAAAATTTATTTATTTTAGAGAGAGCATGTGCGAGCGAGGGGAGGGGCAGAAGGAGAGGGAGAGAGAGAATCCTCAAACAGATTCCTTGCTGAGTGTGGGGCTAGATCCCAGGACCCTGAGATCATGACCTGAGCCAAATTAAGAGTTGGACGCTTAACCGACTCAATCACCCAGGTGCCCCGCAAAACAATATCTTATGAGTTATTATGTCTGTTTTAGATGGGAGAAAACTGGAAAACCTGAAAGGGCAGCAAGTAATTTGCCCAAGGTCACAGAGATAATAAACAGAATGCTAGAATTCAAACCTCATTATGCCCAAATTTCCAAAATTTATTTCTTATCCAATAAATAATACTCTTTATGTATCAGAAACAGGAGAGCAAGAAAAATAATATAATGCCAGATGAATAAGCAGATAATAAATGTTAAAGAGTACATTCATTCATGAAACATTAGTGCATTTCAATTCAACAAAGTTTGTGTTGCAAACATTTTGCAAATATCATAGTTAGGAAGTTATAAGACAGGTATAATGGGGAGATTCATGCTGTTTGACTACTTAGCCTTTTTTGGAACTGGATTCTTAAAATTTCTTTTTAAATAATATTATATATAATGCACTTATTGACAGTTTAAAACAAGTGCAAAATAGTTTTCATATTTGCTTACTATTGAATTACTATTTGTTTACATATTGACCATTTTTATATAGTTTCAAGAACTTTTTGATATATTTTAATTACCTTTATTCTTCCATCATATTTCTGTTTTCTCTGTTTAGAGTGCTATATAACTTTTCTTTCCTTTACCCTACAGAATATCCCATTTATTTTTACTTCTAAGCACGTAAAGAATAGATGAGTAGATTTGAAAGCAAATCGAGTTTTTACTTGAACTAACACAAAAGGAAATCTGCCAAAGTGCACCATAACATTGGAAGAGAGCACAGAATGGATCAAATTCTCCAGTCTTGAAACTTATATATTAGATGTTCTTAATTTGCAGTCTATAAATGGGTTTGGGAGGTTGATGTGCTCTGAATTGAAGGCAGATATGTTTGTGTGCAGATACAGCCCAGAGAAGAATCCCTGTTACTTTTCTTCCAGAAGATGTGCTAAGTGAAGATTCAGAGGTTTTCAGTATAAGAACTGCAGAGTTAATGCTTATTTTGTACATTTCTAAATAAGTCATAGTTTTAAAATACATCAGATTTTGCTAATAGGATTTATTAATAAGTTATGTTTTAATATGAATTAATTATGTTCAACTATTATTAGATTATTTTCCAAATGTTAGGTTCAAGATTAGAGAAGTAGCTAACTAAGAGAATGAGAACTGTGGTTTGGAGAGCCGCTATTTTGTGTCTTGCACCATGCTACATGCTATATAAACATGATCTCATTTAATCTTTACTAGAACCTGGAGCAGTACACCTGTTATCCCAATTTAGAGATAAATAATTAAAGCCAGTGTATTAGTTTGTTAGTTTATTAGCCTTAACAAAGTACCATAAAGTGGGTGGATTTTGCAACAGAATTTTATTGCTTCCCAGTTCTGGAGACCAGAAGTTCAAATATTAAGGTATCAGCAAAGTTAGTTCCTTTTGAGAGCTGTGAGGGAGAATCTGTTCTGTGCCTCTCTGCTAGTGGTTTGTTAGCAATTTTGGTATTCCTTGGCTTGTGGTAGCATTAACTCCAGTCTTCACATGGCATTTGCCCTGTCTCCATATATGTGTCCAAATTTCTCCTTTGTAGTAAGGATAACTGTCTTATTGGATTAGGGGCCCACCCTACCTCATCTTAACTAATTACTTTTTGACACTATTTTCAAATAAGTTCATATTCTGGGGGTCTAGAGGTTACTATTTCAACATATGAATTTGGGGGAAAAGCACAATTCAACCCATCACAGACAGAAAAATCTAAGTCCAATATTGTCTAAAGCTAGGAGGAAAAGAAGAGTATACTATGAGGACTTTTGTGATTTTTGGGGGTGTAGGGAAGAGAGAAAGAGAAAAGTTATACTCCTGAGTTATGTTAATCATTTGACATTTTGTGGACTTTTAGCCTTTTTGAATATAAGTCACCATTTCTCAAAAGTCGATTATAGCAATAGTATGTTACTGACCCTCTTTGTAAATGAACTTTAGCTTTAGTGAAACTTGTCTGCCTAAATTCATGGACCTCACCATATTTTTCTAAGTAGTTAAGAATGCTGGGATTTCAGGTTTGACCTTTCAAGGTGATGGTAATTGTGCTGCTTTTAATGCCATCTTCGGATTTTAATGAACCAACTTGCTATTCATCTATGATATTAATGCAGAGGCTATATATTATAGGCCCTAGAATTGAAACTTTGGGAACTATTCTAAGATTTTACCTCCGAGTAATGGTCAGGTTTTGATAGTTAAAGATCTTCCAGGTCTGAGGCCCCCGCCAGATTTGCTCCCACATGAAGTTTGCCCATGTCATTCTCATAGGATGATAAATATGCTATGAAGTAAAATGAGAACAGTATCCTAATATATATATATATTTTTCTTCAGCATTAATCATAAGTTGCAGTAGAGCAGAGATTGTTTTCCTTCTGAAAAGCCTGTCCTTTGCACCAGCAGCCATGCATCAGGAGAAGCTGCTCCTGTAAAATATCACTGGATGATCCATGAGAAGAAAACAGTAATCAATTATAGAGATTTCAAAATATGTAATATAATCAAGACATATTGTAATATGTTATAAGACAGTTCTACTGAAAGAACACTAACTTATCCATAAATTATAGAGCACTTAACAAAGTGAACAAATTTAAATAGCAATGCATTATATTGCAACCACAGCATTATCAGTTTAACTGTCAAATAAAGTGGCAAAAGGGACAATTTGTATGTTTATTAAACCGTAGTATAAAGCAAATAGTTTTAAATATTTAAATAGTTGGCTAATATGTAGAAGACACATATACCATGAATGGCAATGCCTAAGGAAGAATTTGAGATATAAAGGGGGATGTATGCCCTTTGTGGAAACTCATTCTTAGAAGAATTGATGTCAGGAATTTGATCATGATGATGGTGTTAATGTTTCCTTGCAATTCCTTTTTATTTTTTTTAATCATGGGTCTGCACAAGAAAAACTACTTGCCTCATTGATATGTGTTTGCAGTGAACACTATCTTTAGTCAACTCCTCTATTATTTTTTTTAATTTATTTATTCATTTGAGACAGAGAGAGAGAGAGAGAGAGAGCATGAGCAGGGGGAGAGGGAGAGGGAGAAGCAGGCTCCCCACTGAGTCAGGAGCCCGATGTGGGACTCGATCCCAGGACCCTGGGATCACAACCTGAGCCGAAGGCAGATGCCTAACCATCTGAGCCACCCCAGGCACCCCTCAACTCCTCTATTATTAACATTAGTTGCAAATCCACTAATTTTACTGTCACACTACCAAACGGCTTGATTTGTTTGCAACTAACTTTGCACAAAAACAATAGAACCCTAAAAAAGTCACTCTCCTGCCATTAAAAATATTTGTCATTGGGGAACTCCCGAGGCTTTCATTAGAGATGAACATTCAGTTGTGATTTATTTACTTCCTTTGTAAAATGTGGTAGTGCAGACTATTTAAGAAAATATTGTTATTCATACGCCTTTATTGACCCTTTTAGAAATTAAATACACATATATAAAAGTGGTTCAAAAATATAAGGACCAATAGAGGCACCTAGTAATCTGGTACGTAGTAAATATTTATTGAGTATATAAAGAATAAAATGGGAAAGAGGAATATACTTTATATGCTAAAAATAAAAACCATGATAAGGTCTTATATGTGAATTAGTTAGGGTATATGCTAAGCTATATAGTAATGAAGACACTCAAAAATGCAGTGGCCTTGGGGCACCTGGGTAGCTCAGTTGGCTAAGTGTCTGCCTTCAGCTCAGGTCATGATTCTAGGCTCCTGGGATCCAGTCCCTCATCTGGCTCCCTACTGAGCAGGGAGCCTGCTTTGCCCTGTCCCTCTGCCACTCCCTCTGCTTGTGTTCGCTCTCTCTCTCTCTCTCAAATAAATAAACTCTTTAAAAAAAAATCAGTGGCCAACTATAACAATTTATTTCTCCCTCACAGAAAAGTCCAGAACTGGGTGTTGTGTTCCATCCAGGGTTTGGGAAGCACTTTTGTTCCCCAGCACCATTCAGAACTCAGGTTCTTGTGTTGAGCTATCATCCTTTAAATTATTCACAATTTTTAGGATGTTTAAGCTGGCTACCAGCAACATGACTACATCCCAACCTCAGAGGAGGGGAAAAAGAGTGAAAGGCAATCATCTTCTTCATGGAAAAGGGTTAAAAATTGTAAACATCACTTCCATTCATAACCCATTGGCCACATAAAGGTGCACAGAACCCTGGAAAATGTAATCTCTAGCTTAGATTCTATTAAAAGGAAAGAGAGAAACATATCTCCTAGGTAAAAATTTGAAATCTCTGTCTAAAAGCATATACAGTGACTTTCCCCCTCCTGTAATCCTCATAAGGTATATTAATTATTCCTATTGTCCTAGAATCTGCCTTCTTTGCTTGTTATGTGCTCAGCTGGATGATTGCATGCTTCTTAGGGATGTTTTACCTTATTCAAAGAGGTGCTTCTTTTCATTACAAAAATATTTGAGTACTATCTATATACTTTCTCTTTATTAATTCTGTTTTGGTGCAGGCTAATGTGCTGTGAAAGTTGCTTTCCAACTACTTAATTTATTTTACAAGCTTGATTTCAATTTCTAATTTTTCTTTGCTTTAATGTTATATTCTTCTGCTTGGTTATTAGTGTTGTTATGCCTTCTTGTATCTACATTTTTTTAATTTTAAATAATGCTTTATGGTAAGACATAGCTAAGTTCAAAATCAATGAATAGAGTTCTGATAAGGTCCGTGAGGGTGGTTTTTTTTTGTTTCACTGTCCTCCGGGAGAGAATTCTTTCTTCTGAAGTATCAGAAAAGGGAGAATCTTTATAGTGCACTGCACACGTGTTCTTTTATGTCTGTTACAGAGGAGATTGAGTAGATTCATGGGGTTTTGCCTGAACGCAGGAGGAGTTTTGAACATTACCTGACTTTATTTCAGTTCTCCACATAGGCAACTAATGTAAAAAATGAAATGTCTTCTTTTATCTAACTAACTTTATTTAGAATTTTAAAAATAACTTGAGGTCATTATAACATCAGTGTAACATCAGTATATATTTACATTTATTTAGTGCTATTTATTTAATATTTTATTTATTTGACAGAGAGAGAGAGAGAGAGAGAGAGAGCACAAGTAGGCAGAGCGGCAGGCAGAAGGAGAGGGAGAAGCAGGCGCTCCACTGAGCAGGGAGCCCAATGCGGGACTCGATCCCAGGACCCTGGGATCATGACCTGAGCTGAAGGCAGACGCTTAATCATCTGAGCCACCCAGGTGCCCTAGTGCTTTTTATTTATTATTTGCACCATTAGACTTTCAGTTTCCTAATGTACATCTTACATACTGTTCTCACATAACATCATTGCTTCTTCCTTCAAGTGTCACCTCAGTCACTTGCCAACTTTGAACAGTCACCTTAATTATTTTCCCACTACTTTTTTCACTAGCTTCTAATCTATCTTGAATAATGAAATATTTATTTCAAACAAAACCAAACCAAGAAAAGAAAAGAGAACCATAAATAATAATGCACTTTCAGGCAACACCTAATTACTGTTTTCTATTATTTAAAATTGGCATGTACTAACTAATTGTACTTCTCTGTATTCTGATAGCACTTCAGCTAGAGAATCAGTGTTTGTGTTGGAAACAACACTGCACTTAGACTTTTTAAAGTTCTGTGCTGGATTGTAGGACGGAGAAATAAGAACATAAATCCTGCCCTCAAGGAACTCAGAAAAGCCTCATGTTGTTCAATCTAGTGGTCAATTCTCACTAGGCATCAGCTACATTTGATGGCTGCACACTACCCCTTCTTGGTACCTTTCTTTATTTTGTTGTCAGGACAACACATACTCTGAGTGTTCCCCCAAATTCACCAGTTAATCTTTTTGTTAGTTTTTTTCCTCCTTTGCTGGTTAGTGACCTCCTCACCTTTGTTAATTTCATCCTCTCAAACCTCTTCTCTTTGGAGGGCTCCATGGTTGAGTCCTTGGGCCTCTTCTCTTTCTGTACAAACTCTGATGACCTCTTCCATCCTTAGATCTCTAAATACCACCAATGTGGTGACTTATAGCTCCAGATTATATCTACCGACCATACTGCTCTTTTGAACTCCAGATTCATATATCCACTTGGACAGGGAAAAGACAAAACTGAACTTCTGTTATTTCCACAGAACATGTTCTATCTCAATTCTCCATCTCAGTTTATCCTTACCCCATTATTACATTTACCTAGGCCGAATATTGATATTATATTTGACTTATCTTTTACTCAGCCCCCCTTTCAATTGGTTAAAGGAAAACTTGGAGTATATCTTTAAAATGTGGTATATCATAATGTGTCCAATCCTCATGACCTCTGTGGCTGTTACCCAAGACAAACCTTAAACATCTCTGATTACTTAGTGAGTCTCCTTAAGTCAGATCACATTATCACTCTATTAAAAAAGTCCTCCACTGATTATACTTTTTACTGAATAAAGATAGTCTTTTTAATGACCACAAATCACTGCATGAACCTCATCCCTGCCCTTTCACCCTTCCACCTTCCCCCAGTATTCCCTGCCCCTGCTTCCACTGCAGCCACCCTGGCCTTCTATCATACTTTGAATATTCTTGGAGAATTTATGATTTAGGGCCTCTACACTGGCCCTTCTCTCTGCTGAAATTATCTTTCTCTAGATATCTGTATGGATTCCTCTCAGTAGAGCTTACCGTGAGGAACATACTTAAAAGTGTAGTAGGACCTATTCAACCTGTCTCTCAAATTGATGTCCCCTTCCCAGCTCTTTCTTTCCTCTGAAGCACCTACATATATACCAGATAATTTATTTTTTATTATGTTTATCATCTGCCTTCCATTGTAAAATATAATCCTTGCCAGGGTAGATCTTTTTTATCTGTTTTGTTGCCAAATTATTGTAAGTATCTAAAACAGTGCCTGGCATATAATAGCTGCTCCATAAATATTTGCTGAGTATGTGAAAGAGCATGAAGTTAGATTTGACCTATCATTTAATAGGTTATTCCCATTTTACTGAGTATGAGAAAATAGAGGCTGAGAAAAATAGAGGCTCAAGGATATCTCTGGACTGTACATTTTTTTTTATTTGTAAAAGGGAAGTGATATCTATTTTATCTACTCCTTAAAGCTTAGTTTGGTGAAACATGCCCATTTGGGGAAATAACTTTTTACATTTTAATATTCTAGAAACACACACACACACAAAGATTTCACAAACTTGCTTTCCCACATAATTTAACATAAATTCTCTTTCTAATCAGAAAGGAGTTTACAATATTTCTTTTTCTCCTTTGTTATTTTCATAACCATATCATCTTTCTTGTCCCATGACCCTTTGCTTCTCAACCTAGCTAAATACGATTTTTCTTGAAAACTCAGCCAAAGCCATTTTTCTATCTGGAGGTCTTCCTTGAGAAAAATCCACTTAATGTTTGTTTCTCTGTTCTCTGAACTTCAAGTGCATTTATGGTTAGGACTGCAAAGCTTAGAAACAAGCAGCCCTGGCTTTTTGCCAAAATACATTTCTGGAGACTGCATCATAAAACTTATCATTTTAAAGCTTAAAATCTAAAGATAGAGTTTTCTGGCCAAGGCCATAACTTAAATAAATCATAATGAGACATTCTAAAAGTCCAGATAAAAGAGACATAATTTAGAACAGTAAAATGATGCTCCAAATACTATAAAATTGTAAAAAATAGTACTTTTTAAGAGTACTTTCAAAAGTCCCTAATTTTTTTTTACAGTTACAGGTAACACATACAATTTTCTTGCATCATAAATTTAATATGAAAGAGGTATGATAACTATGCACGCATCTGTTAAACATATAGCTGATACATCTTTTTATTTTCTTAGTATTCAGAAGGCTTTGGGTAATAAGAAAAGCTGGCAAGAAATGCTTTAAGTTGATACTTTCTTTTCTCATAGTTTTCTCTTAATCAGAATTATTCTATCTTTCTTAGAGCTGTGTTCCATCTTGGAATTATTTCTTTTCAAAAATATCTGGATTGCCCTTTTCTTGTTACTAGAAGGCATGATTATATGAAATTGTATTGAAGGAATGTGAAAAGTGGGTAAAATGGAAAATAAATGACTAAAGTAGTTGGTAGATAGGGAAGATCAAACTAAATGTAATTGTGCTGTGCCTCTCCAGTGAAATTTTTAATTTTCTGGAGGACAGACCTGAGATAAGTTCTGGTATTTAATTTATATTCCCTTCACTCACTTATCAGTGCCTTGTGTCTCATATAGAATGTGGTATATATTAATTCTAATTACTTATTGGATGATTATAGTTTTCATTATTAATATAATATTTTGGTGCATATTACTTGAAATGATTTTTAAAATAACACATTGGATTGCAGCCTCCCAATATTCACAAGTATATGCAGAATTTAAGTATCTATTCAAGGGGCACCTGGGTGGCTCAGTCAGTGGGACCTCTGACTCTTGATTTTGGCTCAGGTCATGACCTTCATTGTGAGGTCAAGCCCCGCATCTGGCTCCACACTGGGTGTGGAGCCTGCTAAGATTCTCTCTCCCCCTCTCCCCCGCCCCCACCGCTCTCTCTGTAGATAGATAGATGGATAGATAGGTAGTTAGATAGATAGATAGATAGATAGATATAGATAGATAGATAGATAGATAGATAGATATAGATAGATAGATAGATAGATAGATAGATAGATAGATAGATACTCACTATTAATGTCCAAAGCCTTGAGAGGCAGAACCCTTTATAGGGCTGCTGTTGTTGTGGGCTGGCTCTAGTTAAGACCCGTGTCAGGAACATCTGGGGTGGGGGAAGCAGGACAGGGGCCTATGCAAGGTGGGAGAGGAGAAGATGATAAGAGGTCTTCAGTGACATGGTAGGAACAAAGGTTACCAAGCTGAGGGAACGAAACATGGGTATGGAATAATAAAGACAGTGATGAAACCATGCTCCCTCAAACGTCATCAAATAACTATCAAAAGAGCTTACAATTCTTATCTTGGGAGCAGTGAAATCTCTGTTTTTGTCACATCTAGAATAACAGGATCTGCTCAGGTCTCATTCATTATAGAAAAAAGATTGAGCTCAGCTTGTCATTCTTCTAAGGCCCATGATACTCCAAGAACCCATTGTTCACCCTAAGAGAAAGGGTTGAAATGTTTTCATAAATGTCTATGAAGGTCAATGTGTAAATAAAGAGGGTTATAGAGTGGAAGGATAGACGTGGCAATTAATAAAATTATCTCCCTTTTTATTGAAAATTATTCTATATAGACACATACCAAAATTTACAAAGGTAAAGTTTATGCATTTTTTAAACTGCAAACAGTACAATTTGAGTTTTACCATTTTTTGAGTTTGACACTGCCATTTTTTGGTTGTTACCAAGGTCTAAAGTAAAATGTGGTTATATCAGATATAAATTAAAGGTGTCCTGCAAAACAATCAATTGCCTTACATAGTAGTCAATTCCCCTATATTGAGGTTGTTTGAAAAGAGAATTTGGATAGCGCTGTTGGCAGGTGTGTTTTAAACAATGTGCATAGATTATGTAAGCTTTACATTAGGTGATTTGATATCTTGTATAACACTAATTTTATATGATTTTTCAAATTAAAAAATGAATACCATCTGAATCTACTTATTAAAATGTAAAAATTGATGATATATTAATATGGTAAGATTAATTTTTAGGGAACTAGGGCAGAGAAAATACCATCCTGTTACTTTGCTTCATTCTAGCACAGTGTTTTTTTTCACTACACTCCCGACCTCTTGGTGGGTCATATAATCATTTGGATGGATGTAACTCGAGATTATTTCAGTTAAAATGGAGTGAAGTAGGATACTTTGGGAGAGGATAGACTAGGAAGGAATGGGATGGAACAGAACTCAATGGAATAGAATAGACACATGCACACATCCTAGTTTTATTTTTTTAATTTATTTTTTAAGATTTTATTTATTTATTTGAGAGGGAGAGAATGAGAGACAGAGAGCATGAGAGGGGAGAGGGTCAGAGGGAAAAGCAGACCCCCCGCTGAGCAGGGAGCCCCACGCGGGACTCGATCCCGGGACTCCAGGATCATGACCTGAGCCAAAGGCAGTCGCTTAACCAACTGAGCCACCCAGGCGCCCCATATCCTAGTTTTAATGAATACATACATATCTAAATGTTCACTGAGTCATGATATAAAATGGAGTTTTTTATACGCAACTCCAAGTTGTGAAAAAAAAAATGTTTGAAACTTTAGGTTGAGATAATTGTTGCCTTGTTTAAGAACATTTTCCCAAAAGCTGATTGAAAAAGACCTAGGTAGCACAGCTTTTATTGCTTTCTTAATAGATGATAGTCAAAATCATGATAGAATTAGCCATTTATGAAAAAAAAATGAGGTTTTCAATATATTTTCCTTTCTATACTCTTCATGCTGTTATTGCTAGAAAGTACCCAAATGTGAATATGATCATAATTCTTCTCTTTTATTATCATAGTGATATCTATTTTAAATGACTTTTTATATTATGTTAAATATAATTTTCATTAATGTCAATATAATTATGCTATATTAAAATATTTTAATAAGCATTCCTTATATATATGAAATGATAAGAAGTTTAATGATTGGGTCATTTACTATTGTGATGTTCAACCATACTAGATACAATGAGTATGACTAGATACTTATTTCTCCACATATTTCACTGTTCATTTATTAGATGCTATAGGTTTCAAATGTGTCTTCACCCCCTATTTTCTTAACTCTCGTCTCTTATCAAATATACACTAGTCTTTATTTTTCTTTTATACCTACACACTGTTTCACTTTCTTTTCACTTACGTGCTTTCTTCAAGCATTTTATAACTAGCTACAAGCCACCTATAGTACCAGCTGAAAATGAAGTAGAATCAAAGATGTTTAGCAAAAGTTTGAAAGTTGAGTTTTTCTGGGTCAAGCTGCCATTCCCAAAAAAGGACATTTCAAGTATTCTACAGGAATACATATCGGAAAACAAAAAGCCCCAAAATATCTTTTTGCATAAGTTGAAAAATACAACCATGTGTCCTATTTTAATTTATATACAGACCTTTGATCATGTTAGAAATTTTAGTTTACATGTTTTTCATGTGTGTGTTGGGTAGAGAGGGGTAAGAATTGTAAATTTATATACAGTGGGTATAGGGAGTATATTATATCCAGCGTTCTATACAGAAAAATATGTGCTTCATTTTCTATTTTTTATACTTTGCTATATTGTTTTAAAAATGGATTAATTCTTCAAGATTGTTTTGGTAGATTTAATTCATTTTCAATTCAAATGGTAGCTATAATTTTGTATGCTACTTTGCCTTTCACTTAGATGTTTGTTAAATGATTGAGGGGTTTTTCTTAAATTCTTGTCTATATTCAGTTGTTTTGTCCTGGAAAATATGCATAGTCTGTAACTACAGATTAATTCATTACCCATTCATTCTTTATTTTAACACATATTCACTATACACCAAGTCTATGTGAAATCTTTTATGGGGCTTTTGGTAGAGGTGTGAAGAATAATGGAAGAATAGGGAAATGTCCAAAGAGAAATAATGTGTTTATCATGCCCTCAAAATGCTTGTAATCTACTTATGCACACTATTTAATAACTAAACTGAAAGAACTTTATGGAAAAAAAGCATAGATATTTAATCTCCTTTTAAAGACCCTGAGTATTTATTTCACTGGGTAATCTACCTTGCATTCCATTTTTGACACATTGCTCTCTTTTCAGTTAGTTTATTAGACCTTTGACCACGGGATATTGGGCCTGTTTCAAGGACTTTTTTATTTAACAGGATGATTAAGTCTGAGTTTGCTTGAGTCTGTTAAGAAACTTCACTAAAGACAGAGAAAGAAACTCTACTATAGAAACACTCAATTCTCCAGATGACACCAAACCATCTACAGGTCTTCAGTTTGATCAGACTCTTTCACACTTTTATGCATTTGCTTCAGTCTGAATGTTCTTTTGTCCTCTTGAACTCCTTCAAGACTCACCTTACATGTAACTCCATTTGGAATGTATTCACCCAAGCAAAGAGGTAATGTCCTGTGTTCTTCTCTGTGTTCTTTCTATTTGCCTCTGGTATTGAACATTTTGTTTTTAATTATTTGTTTCTTATCATTACCATGAGCTCCTTAAATGCAGGGACTTAGCCTCCATGCTCCAGTGCTGACATCATGTGAGTCATGTTTTTGCATTATTCCATCACTAAACATCTTCTTGAGCCATTCCTCCAGCTGGAAGAAACAGGTCATTTTTTCAATTTCTTGGCAGTACATTTAATCTAGGAAATGTTAGACAAGTTGTAGTAGATGACATAATTTTGTGTAATTTAATCTCGGTGATCAAACCTACTACTAGTCACATAACTTACTGTATATTGTCAAAAGAGGTTCAGTGAGGGACCTGTACTCACTGAAGGCAGCAGCTGAACTGACAGAGTTTTTAAACTATGAATGATTTTAGTTTAAAAACATCAATAGGTCAATTTCATTAACAGATCATTCAATTAGTTGTTTAATGGCAAAAGTACATGTGTTTGATTCTGATATTGTTTACTTTTGATTCTTTTGATAGCATCAATTAATACCATGAAAGAAACGTGAATTGGTCACCATTTTGATTTAGATTTTTTTCCGAGCTATAGATGACCAATTTTATAGACTCCTGCTCAACCTGAAGAAGGTTTGTCTCATCTTACCCAACCCCTTTCCAAATATATGTCTTTAAATCTTTATAAATTGCAAAATGATTCAGTAAGATTTGGTTCAGATTTTATCCTTAGTATCTGATAGCTATTCTTTCCTACAGCCATTTGCACAGAAATAACTTTACTTTCATCTCCCTAATCTCTCTCTGTACTTGGCCATTTGTGGAATGCTGGTTTTCTGTATATATTTACTGGCTGGTTTAATATTAGCTCTTTGATTCTTTTATGTTAGGGGGTAATGGCTACTTTTGTTTTTCCCTAAGCCAAGTTTCATAATTAAAATTGGGTTTTAAATGGGTAATTTAGAAGTTTATTAAAGCTGTTGCATTCTTTTTTGTTAATTACTCACATACATTCAAACTTTGTCTTGAAATTTAATTATTTGAAGCATAGTTTATGTAGTATTTATGCAACCTAACAGAATATACCATTGCAAATTCTTCATGTACTGTGATTTAGGAGGATTTGTATGTAATGGTTGGGGGTAGTAAGAAATAACGCTTCAGTTCCTGTTATATAAGTGACAAAATACTATGTGCAAGAATATATCATCTTAAAATTGTTATCCAATACATTTCACTTCAAGCTACCTGAATTTCATGGTCCCAAGGGAACAGGCTTTATAAATTTTATCTAAAGAGACTCTATATGACATGCTATTTCACCATTTCTTCTGTTAATGATCCATCGAAGTTTGATTACAGTCACAAACGTAGAGACTTACTAGTTTCAGTCCATTCAATCCAGAGGTGACTAACAATGTACATTAAATTCTAAATTTAGATTCTAGTCAAAACATTATAAAAACTTCATTGTGAACTCTTGCTAAATTCTCCAGGGCTCTGTGGACGACATCCATTCAACGTGCACCCTTCCAGCAGTGTCCCTCCTATGTAGCAGGCAGGTGCAGGATGCAGGCCCTCTCTTGCTTGTATATACCTGACCCTCTGGGACTCCTCTTCCCGGATCAGGGAGCCCTTTTTTTAATCTTTTCCCTGCTATCATGAAACTACCCCCATAAAAAGTCTGAACTCTACCAGTTCATTGTCCTTTGAAAAAAACACTAGGTTCTGACTAATCCAAGTTTGTGGCTATAAATCCTAAATCTTCTTCTCCTATCATAGGCAAAAACCCTTTTGCTTTTTTTATACAAAAGACAATTTTCATAACTACTATTTCCTGAAATCCTAATTTGGAAGCCAAAAGCTGAATTACTGTTTTGTTCATTGTTCTTTTTGTTCTTGTTATTTTTAATGGCTTATTTCTTTCCTCCCTTGAAGAAATAGATCCTTATAGCCTAGAGCAGCAAGAATTACCAAGAATTAAAAAAAGATCCCAAATGACTTGATATATACACATTTGTATATAATATTTGCATATATTTTACATAATACATATATTATCTGTATTTAGTAAATTTTCTCATGAGTGACATACCCTCAAAACCATTTTTTGATTATTTAGTGGCTACTTAGTAATTCATTGTATTCATATATAATATTTTGTTAAACCATTTTCCTAACATTGATTTGGATTGTTTCTGATAGCATAGGTAATATTAGAACTTTAGCTATATATCTAGGTAGCATAGGTAATATTAGAACTTTAGCTATATATCTAAGTGTTTCTTAATGGAAGATATTGCATCAATGTATTTCACTGCAATTTTTTCTGGAACAGAGGTTTGCCAAGAAAATAATTTTCTCATTACCATTTGTATGCTGGAAATATTTTTCTGCAAAGGACAAAATAAATCACCATGAATCAGTGTATGAATCTTTGTTAATTTGTGTTAACTCCATTAATTTATGCGTCATTATTAATTTGTATACATTTTAGCATAGAGACCAATAAAAATGGAGTTTCAAACAACTCTGAAATATCTTTATTCCCAGAAGCAATTTTTTAAAAGCAGTAATTCCTTTAAGTGGCTTCTTTTTTTTTTTTTCAGAGAGTTCCCTACACCATCTCATACCTGCACACATAAAGAGAGTCAAACCCACACACTCCCTTAACCTATCTACTTGAGGTAGTGAAGATTATTTCCCAAGGGAAAAGAAAATGATAGACCTATTAATGAGGGAAGAATCAGTTTTTAGATATTCCATAGTAAGTATTATGTTTGAGTCTGAGATTTTTAAAGGAGAAATAAATTATTAAGATAAAGGAAATAAATAGACATTATAGGTGATTCTAATCCCCAGGTCTCTGTCAAGCTGATGATTATTATTTGAATTTTTTGGAAACAAAAAGATCTCTTCCCTGATTTGTGCTTATTTTTTAATTATTAAAAATACAGTTCAGTCTTTTGTGGCTAAGAGTATCAAATCAACAAATTAAATTTTTAAAAAGAAATAACTAATTTGAGGTTTAGAAGTATATGGTAAAAACTGTTGGGTTGCAATCCCATTAATATTATTTGAATATGTGATTATGACTACCTTGCATTCACTTTTTCAACTTCACAGTTCAATTCCTGAAGATATTCTGTGTGTTCATGTTTGTACAACAACAAGCGCTTACCCAGCTTTCCTCTTGATTTCTTCACATTTGAATCTGCCCTGCCTCAGGGCAATGTCTATATTGTAAGGTCTTATAATAGATGTTTCTTATCTTTTGAAAAGAAACACAATTTCTGCCTTATATTATGGTCATTTGTATGCACCCTCTATCCCCTTTAAAAAAGCCGGTCTCTACCTTGCCAGAAACTTGCCTTACTCATGGATTTGCAGCAGGACCTGGATCAGTGATTTACATCTAGTAGATCCTCAGTAAATATCAGTTGAATTAAATAAAATTGTTACAATTGAAATCCCCACGATGGGCAGACCTATAACATAAACATCAATAAGCCCCTGAATTTAATATTTTAAAATTTAATTTGACTTAATTCCTGACATTAAACAATTAAGGGTGCTCAAAGCTGTCATACTCATTATGTATAAAGGAATAAAAAGGTAATTGATAACTCTGCTTACCATATGCCTGCTGTCTTCTTTCCTCCTTCTGATTACTTCCTTTATAGTACCACTTAAAGAGAAATGCAGTATATATGAACCATTGCTCTTTGACAAAGCACCCTTTATCACCCCTTAGGAAACAGATTTAGCTATGCCTTCACTTCTGGATAACAGGTTTGAGAATGATGTATCAAAATCCATTTGTTTTTTTTTTTAATTTATTTAATTTATTTATTTTTAATTTTATTTTATTATGTTATATTAGTCACCATACATTATATCATTAGTTTTTGATATAGTATTCCATGATTCATTTTTCATTGTTTGCATATAACACCTAGTGCTCCATGCAGAACGTGCCCTCTTTAATACCCATCACCGGGCTAACCCATTCCCCACCCACCTCCCCTCTAGAACCCTCAGTTTGTTTCTCAGAGTCCATAGTCTCTCATGGTTCTTCTCCCCCTCTGAAGAAATCCTGGTTTTTAAAGTGCTAAACAGAAAGACTCCAATCTTATATCTTTAAACCTCACGTAGTCCTGATTAATGGATGACATTTACCTCAATATCGTCAATTAAATTTTACTTTTTCATACAATATTTTTCATTTTCATATATTGTTATTTTTTTATGCCAGGAGGGCTATATAAAACTTTTTTTTAAGGAAAATTATACTATTATTTACCTAACAACTTCCAGGATCTCACAGTGACTTACAGACATTTGGTGGCAGATATTATCATTTGAAATCTTCTGTTCACATAGTTTGGTACTATTTCAAGGTAATTTTCAGTCAGGAAACTAATTCATTTTATTATAATCCCAGCGTTGACATTATATAATATTAAAATAAGAGAATAAATAAGTTAAAAAAATGAAATAAATATTACCACAGGAAAAACTGTTTACTTTTAAATATGAATGAGCTCATTTCCATATTATTACAATCTGAAATGTAACCTATATTTAGCTGAAGGCAACCTTTGAGATCTTCATATTGTCTTTTCTAAAAATAAAATGATACATAATTAATGAAAAGGTTAGAAATAGTTCATAATAGAAACAAACATTTGATCACTGCAATATATAAAACAAATGAAACAACACTAGTAAAGAATCCCTTCATTATTCATAATGAATTTTAAAGGTAGAATAATTTGTTTTGAGTTTTTTCATGCTAGTCAGTGACTGAGTCTAATTTCACCTAAACTGTCCCAAGAATTCTATTATTGCCTTGGAGTGTTAATGATCTTGGGAGAGGTTGGATCTTCTTTTTGTCATTTTTTCAAGTCCAAAACTTTAAAATGATATGCCTACCAGACTTTTTTAAATTATTATTATGCTTATCAGACTTTTAAAAAGAAACCTCAGAAAGCACTATGTCGGGGGTGGGAGGGATGGGGTGGCTGGGTGATAGACATTGGGGAGGGTATGTGCTACGGTGAGCGCTGTGAATTGTGTAAGACTGTTGAATCACAGATCTGTACTTCTGAAACAAATAACGCAACATATTTTAAGAAAAAAGAAAAAGAAGAAGATAGCACGAGAGGAAGAATGAAGGGGAGTAAGTCAGAGGGGGAGACAAACCAGGAGAGATGATGGACTGAAAAACAAACAGGTTTCTAGAGGGGAGGAGGGTAGGGGGATGGGTTAGCCTGGTGATGGGTATTAAAGAGGGCACATTCTGCATGGAGCACTGGGTGTTATGAACAAACAATGAATCATGGAACACTACACCAAAACAAATGATGTAATATATGGTGATTAGCACTATAGGTTGAAACGAGTTTGTAGAAAGCTGTATTTATAGGCTATTTTCATTACACCTTGCAGAGTTTTGGCACTTCATTTTTAAAAAGCAGTCCTTTCGAGTCTTTGTAATGTAATTATCTTTTTGTTGTGCTCACAGTAATCAAGTGACAAAGGAATAAGTGTATGCTTTTCCTGCTGACAATAATCAATGACACTGTAATCTTAGTTCTCATTCTTAGGATCATATAAACTTTCTTATCATTCATGGGAAACTTTCAGAAAGCTTGTTTTGCCCCTTATAGCAGGAACAGTTACTCTTTTACAAGTGTCACAATTAGATTTTTAACTACAATTTTAAAAAGTGTTTTAGAATAATATTCTGAAATCTTTTTGCTAATATTGTGGAAATATATTTATGAGATTACATAAGGCACATGTGTATATTTGTATATGGGCTTCCATCTGTCAGTGGTAACATAGTCAAGGTAAGCCTGAAATGCTTGATCTTTTGGAAATTTTTCATTTTCCATTTCTCTTTTCTTGATTGTGTAGGTCTCACAAGTTGAGATCAATAATACTTTCCAGCTCTTTGATAATTGGCACTTTATTTCTCTATGCATTTTGCTGGAACTCACAGTTTGGATAGTTAATTGAAATTGTTGTCAATTTGGGAGGCATCCAAGAGTGCATGTGGTTTATAACTGCTGCCAAATTGTCTTGCATAAATGTTATGAAAAATCAATGTGCCATATTGGGAAGGAAATGATTTCTGTTTGAAAATGGATTATTTTAAATCAAGACATAAACTATTATTGAATTATGAAATTGAATGAATTAATAGTATATAGGGTATGAAATCCATCATAGACTTTGAAGGAAAAAGAGATTTCATGAAAGTGATATTTAAGCAATGATTATCTTGGTGCAGAAGTAAAAAACAAAACAAAACAAAACACAGAATTGGAAATTTGCAATCTGAAGGACAATTAACACTTTGGCAACCAAAGGAGACCAAAGTATATGCTGATGATCATTGGGGAGGAGAAGAGACAAAATCCAATTTCACTTAGTTATTGTTATATGCCCAATTCCATGTTTATAATTTTATAATTTTGATCAATATGCAAAACAGGGCCAACAGGTAGAAGTTATTAGACCCAATTTACAGATAAGATAGGTGAGGATAAGATACAGTCAGTGAATAGAGAAGCCAGAGTTTAAATCCAGGGCTGTTAGACTATAGACCAATAGTACTCCCACTTCATTATGCTCTGTAAGTATATGATGAGTATCTAAATAGTATTGTATACTATTAGAAGCAATAGGATTGGCATCAGACACTGAATTATATTTTGGCTTCTCCACTTATTGGCTAGTTTACCCATTATCTCTAATATTTAATAGTCTCAATTATACCACACACACACACACACACACACACACACACAAAACCCTTACTACAACTAAGCAAACAGTTCATCACTATCACTAATGACAGTGATTCTACCACCAACATAAACAGTGACTACAAAGAAACCACATCATAGGATTCTTATTCACTCTTTCCACAAATATATATTTAACGCTTATTATATGTCAGACATTTTGCTCGATATAGCATGTATCATGTTGAATAAAATATTTCTGCATTTTTTCATTTAGAATTTTAGTTTAGTGGGGGAAAATAGTAAACAAATTTTAATTGCAATTGCTGGAAGAATCGTAACAGATTAAATAGACTCTATGAGAGAGGTTGGGGGTAATTTAGGTGATGTTGTTGCATTGACACATAGCAGGTAATTGACACCTGAAGACTTGGAGGATAAGAAGGAACCAGAGTGCTAGAAGATTGGGGCAGAGACATAACAGGTAGTGGGAACAGCATGAATTAAATCCTCAAGGATATAAAGCTTTTTGTAGTGTAGAGGAACAAGACCACTGGAGCTAGAACTGATAGAGATAGGAGGTGGTATGAGTTGAGGGATTTATAAATCAAATAAGAGTGCAATAGGAAACCATTAGTGATTCTGAGGTAAAAATAAAAATGGCATCATCAGATAGATGTTGAAAGCAAGTCAAATTGCTACAGAAGGCATAGATTGGAAGTGATGGAACAACATATAAATGAGGTGACTAGTAAAGGGGTTATTTTAACAATATTAGTAAGTCTTACATCTTTTTGTCTTGCATCTAGGTGGGAGTAGGTAAGTTGGAGAAAAATAGTTGCATTAATGATATATTTTAAGGGTGTAGTTGGCAATACTATTTAATAAATAGATGTGCTGATATAGAAGGGATATAAAGAATGATTCTCAGTTTTCTGATATATTCTAAGAAGATTCATAAAATCTGTAACTTTAATTACATACACAGTGAGTAAAATAACACAAAATTAGGAGGCAACACTTACTTCATCTTTCCATTTTCAGCACAACAATCCATTTTATTCATTCTTTCTAAATTGCTGCATAAAATTCCAGTATGTTTTCTAATTTGAGGATGTTAGTGTTTACTCCTATTCCTCAAAATGTCCACCTTACATAATTCCTAAAGGAGCACTGCTTCTATTGGCAAGGAAGAAATTAAGTCAATTATCTCAAGTTCTCTTTGATACCAAACATGAATGAGCAAAATTCTAGAATTTACCAAATATTTTGCTTTTAATGAAGATAGCACTTGCTTATTATTTATGGATTGTTACATTTGAAGGAAGCATTTTTCCAGGTAAGGGGGGAGAACATTCTGTTGAATATTTTTGGCAAGTTATTTGGAGCCAGTATATAGTCCAAAATCAAGAGATTGAAAACAAAGCTTCAGGAAAGTTAGAAAGAGGAATTGAACTCAGATGACAAAAATTAGGTTCAAAATTGAAGAGCAAGATTAGAGATAAAAGCAGACCATAAATAGTAATATTAGAATTAATGTCCCTTTGATACAAACAAAGATCATTGACTTTGTTATTGGTTAATTTGATCTCCATAGTCACTGCTACTGAGTGGTCCATTTGGGCATCAAACCCAGATCTTTTTATTCTAAAATAAGGGGACAGTAGAAGTCTGTGGAGTTAAACAGTGACCTCTCTGAATTCCATTTCTCCTTTGTAAAAGGAAGATTTGTTTTTTGACAAAAAGAGACACATTAGAATATGTTTACATAAAAGTAACAATTCTCTCTTAGATTTTTTTTTATTATTATTTTCTGGAAGACTTGAAACAGTTGACCCTTACAATGACTTAATACTGGATACAACAGTATGAACCATGACGTTCTATTACTTTGATAATAGTATCCTGGAAAAATGACAATCCTTTTAGAGGTCTATTATTAATTCATTAGAACATGTAGTAAACAAGGTTCCCAAAAGTCCATGTTATTGTACCTGTCATTGTACTTATCTTTTTTTTTCATTGTACTCATCTTGTAAGAATATGCCTATCTCTTAATAATTAAAATGACTATATATTTCAAGCTCTAATGCACGGATAAGAAGATTCATGACTTATGTTTTTTCACCCACTCTCCTTTATGCCCATGGCAGATGTCAATAATTGATCTTGGCATGCTTTCCTGCTGAGCCTAGACTAGCCCTTAAAATTCCTCTCAAAAAGAGAACACTCCAGGCAGCCACTGGCAATCAATTG
This sequence comes from Callorhinus ursinus, assembly GCF_003265705.2. NCBI lineage: Eukaryota > Metazoa > Chordata > Mammalia > Carnivora > Otariidae > Callorhinus > Callorhinus ursinus. The sequence goes on from NW_027397079.1 coordinate 24,047,288, forward strand.
ATGTTGGCGATGGAATGAAGATGATATCTCATTTCTCTTCTTTAGATGTAAATTTGTGCCTTCCTTGATATAGAAAATGACACATTAACATTTTTGATACATGTTCATCAGGGGGGAAAAAGAATGACAAATGAGAGTAGTATATTTTCAGGAAACAACAATAATAGTTTCTCAGGAAATAAGCACAATGATTTTTCAGCTTTAGTTAAGCTGTATTGTTAAGGAAATTGAAATATTTTTTGTATACTGGTTATTTTTGTTTTTGTTTTGTTTTTTACCATTGTAGCAATGTGAGAAGGTGAGATGCATTGCTCTGCAATCTTACTTTGACAATAAGATCAGCAGGTCATGTAGAACTAAATCATTTCATCATATAGTCTTTGAGTACTTACATTATAGTCAGAAATTGCATAGTGTTCTGAGGAACAGAAAAAAAAAGATAGAACTGGGGTCCTGATTTTAAGGAGCTTAATAACTAAATAGAATAAAATTTCTCAGGAGAAAGTAGCAACTTCATTATATTTAAAGACCTCTAATAAATAAAATCTTGCTATCACAGAAGAGAGGTAAATTGTACCTTAAAGCAAATAAAACTCAAGTTCATATCAGTTGCAACAAAAATTTATCATATCTAAACTCCATTTGTGGATCTTTCTGTCTCATATTTACATTTTGAGATATTTATATAAACATAAATGAAGATTTAAAACTTTTACCTTAAAAACCTGAAAATTTTATAATTGGCTTGTTTAAAATGCAATTATTTTTAAAATATTGTTAATTTAAAGATACTTGAAGTCAGAAGCCATTTCTTTTATGACTTTGTAGCTTAACCTTCTTTGGTAGTATTTTTAATAACATTAAAAGTTGTTTTTGAGTGAAAAGAATTAAAATATTTATATAGATGACAGGCATTCCTTGACATTTTAGTTTGCTGTGCATGACCATACTCAAGTGATATGAATTCTCAGGTTCTCAGTGTTACTGACTATAAAATGAAGGGTTTGCCTGGTGTTGTTTCTGAATTTCCATGGCTGTGTTTGCTAAGTGTCTATTGGTTTCAAGGCATTTTTCTGGACCAAAAAGTCCAAAGTTTTTCTTCAAAGCTAATGTATACTGGAATCCAGGCTTGTATTGGCCCAAGGGTGGAGATATTTCATGGCCTGAGTATATACTCTAAGGTAACCTGTGCAACACTAGCCTTGAGTTGATGTTCCATAAGAGCTTGGCCCTTGTATTTCCCCCAAGATATATTAGGTCCCTTCCAAAAATCTTCCTTGTAGTTGAAATTTTTCTTGCCTTATGCATTGTTTCCTTTCCTTACTGATTCTATTTCTGCATGCCTATTATGTTATTACCTATATGCTGTGATGATCATGCGTTACTTATTTGCTTGCACTTTCCTTAAGTAATGGACTCATTCCTCTTTATACTGTGGCTTCCTACGTCTACCTCTTAGGGACTGGACTTTTGCTCAGAAGTGGGGACTAGAAGATACCACAAATACACAGTGTAGATAATGGCTTTCGAGAAATTTAAATTCTAATGAGGGATACTATATTCACAGTTTTAACACACAACTACAGAATAGTACAATAAGATTTTTAAAATGTTGCTATAGAAGCACAAAAGGAAAATCTCAGTCTACATATGGAGACTGGCTTCCGAGAAGAATTGGAATTTGTTGGACTCTTGAAATATAGTTGGGATTTTAATATACAAAATCTATATTAATTATTTAGGCTATGCATTATCATATGCATTATTAATTAAACCAAGCTTACCTAATCATTGTTCATCCATAACATCTCATGAGATAAATTTGAGTTAGAATCCAGGCTCTTTTCACTTATTAGCTATGTGACTTGGGATAATTTCTCCAAAGCAGAAAAATTGCTATATATTAATATTGTAGGGTTTCAAGGATTAATTAAAGGGGTATATATAAACTTTCTAGCATTGGACCTGGAACATAAAAAAAATGCCATTTCCTCTCTAATGTAGTACTGCAGGGTGTCATTATTTCCTCAGATGTGTCATGTTAAAAAAAAAAAATCTACCCAATAAAATAGATAACCCCAGTGAGACTCAGGAACAGCTTTTCAGAACAATCAAATAGCGGCACCATCTCGTATGCTCCACATATTGGAATGGATTCAAGGGAGAACAACTGCTTCTGCCTTCATACATAAAAGGCATGTAAATTGTCCAAATAGTCAACTTTACCGGCATTCTTTTAAGTATTTTCATTGTTCTTGACAAATAGGTACTACTGCAAAAAACTAAGTGTTCAGTTCCACTTATTTAATTTTAAGAACATTCCTCTGGCTATTCGGGGGCTTTTCTGGTTCCATACAAATGTTAGGATTATTATTTCCATTTCTTTGAAAAAAGTTGATGGTATTTTAATAGGGATTGCATTAAATGTGTAGATTGCTCTAGGTAGCATAGACATTTTCACAATATTTGTTCTTCCAATCCATGAGCATGGAATGTTTTTCCATATCTTTGTGTCTTCCTCAATTCCTTTCATGAGTATTCTACAGTTTTCTGAGTACAGATTCTTTGCCTCTTTGGTTAGATTTATTCCTAGGTATCTTATGATTTCGGGTGCAATTGTAAATTGGATCAACTCCTTAATTTCTCTTTCTTCTGCCTTGGTGGTGTATAGAAATACAACCGATTTCTGTTCATTGATTTTATATCCTACCACTTTACTGAATTCCTATATGAGTTCTAGCAGTTTTGGGGTGGAGTTTTTTGGGTATTCCACATAAAGTATCCTATCATCTGCAAAGAGTGAGAATTTGACTTCTTTGCTGATTTGAAAGGAAAAAAATTTAAAAAGAAAAAAATAATTTTCAGAACATTTTAACCTTAGAGAAAACATTTCACACGTGCAGAGGGAAATACAGACTAGAATGTTTAATCAGTCTTTTTGTTTTGCTTTGTTTTCTGTAGCTTTAATTTTAATTTTAATTGTTATGTTAATCACCATACATTACATCATGTGTTTTTGATGTAGTGTTCCATGATTCATTGTTTGTGCATAGCACCCAGTGCCCCACGCAGAATGTGCCCTCTTTAATACCCATCACCAGGCTAATCCATCCCCCTACCCTCTAGAAACCTCAGTTTGTTTTTCAGAGTACATCATCTCTCCTGATTCGTCTCCCCCTCCGATTGACACCCCTTCATTCTTCCCCTCCTGCCATCTTCTTCTTTTTTTTTCTTTAACATATATTGCATTATTTGTTTCAGAAGTACAGATCTGTGATTCAAAAGTCTTGCACAATTCACAGCACTCCCCATAGCACATACCCTCCCCAATGTCTATCACCCAGCCACCCCATCCCTCCCACCCCACCAACACTCCAGCAACCCTCAGTTTGTTTCCTGAGATTAAGAATTCATCATATCAGTGAGGTCATATGATACATGTCATTCTCTGATTGACTTATTTCACTCAGCATAACACCCTCCGGTTCCATCCACATCGTTGCAAATGGCAAGATCTCATTCCTTTTGATCGCTGCATAATATTCCATTGTGTATATATACCACTTCTTCTTTATCCATTCATCTGTCGATGGACATCTTGGCTCTTTCCACAGTTTGGCTATTGTGGACATTACTGCTATAAACATTGGGGTGCACGTACCCCTTTGGATCCCTACATTTGTATCATTGGGGTAAATTCCCAGTAGTGCAATTGCTAGATTGTATAGTAGCTCTATTTTCAACTGTTTGAGGAACCTCCATGCTCTTTTCCTGAGGGGTTGCACCAGCTTGCATTCCCACCAACAGTGTAGGAGGGTTCCCCTTTCTCCACATCCCTGCCAACATCTGTCGTTTCCTAACTTGTTAATTTTAGCCATTCTGACTGGTGTGAGGTGGTATCTCACTGAGGTTTTGATTTGGATTTCCCTGATGCCGAGCAATGTTGAGCACTTTTTCATTTGTCTGTTGGCCATTTGGATGTCTTCTTTGGAAAAATGTCTGTTCATGTCTTCTGCCCATTTCTTGAATGCATTATTTTTTCTTTGGTTGTTGAGTTTGGAAAGTATAGATTTTGGATACTAGCCCTTTATCTGATATGTCATTTGCAAATATTTTCTCCCATTCTGTTGGTTGTCTTTTGGTTTTGTGGACTGTTCCTTTTGCTGTGCAAGGGCTTTTTATTTTGATGAAATCCCAATAGTTCATTTTTACCCTTGCTTCCCTTGCCTTTGGAGATTTTCTAGGAGGAAGTTCCTGCGGCTGAGGTCTAAGAGGTTACTGCCTGTGTTCTCCTTAAGGATTTTGGTGGACTCCTGTCTCACGTTTAGGTCTTTCAACCATTTGGAGTCTATTTTTGTGTGTGGTGTAAGGAAATGGTCCAGTTTCATTCTTCTGCATGTGGCTGTCCAACTTTCCCAAAACCTTTTTTGAAGAGACTGTCTTTTCCATTGGACATTCTTTCCTGCTTTGTCAAAGATTAGTTGACCATAGAGTTGAGGGTCTATTTCTGGGCTCTCTATTCTGTTCCATTGATCTATGTCTGTTTTTGTGCCAGTACCATACTGTCTTGATGATGAAAGCTTTGTAATAGAGCTGGAAGTCTGGAACTGTGATGCCACCAGCTTTTCTTTTCTTTTTCAACATTCCTCTGCCTTTTCGGGGTCTCTTCTGGTTCCATACAAATTTTAGGATTATTTGTTCCATTTATTTGAAAAAAGTGGATGGTATTTTGATGGGGATTGCATTGAATGTGTAGATTGCTCTAGGTAGCATTACATCTTCACAATGTTTGTTCTTCCAATCCATGAGCAGGGAACGTTTTTCCATTTCTTTGTATCTTCCTCAATTTCGTTCATGAGTATTTTATAGTTTTCTGAGTACAGATCCTTTGCCTCTTTGGTTAGATTTATTCCTAGGTATCTCATGGTTTTGGGTGCAATTGTAAATGGGATCGACTCCTTAATTTGTCTCTCTTCTGTCTTATTATTGGTGTATAGGAATGCCACGGATTTCTGTGCATTGATTTTATATCCTGACACTTTACTGAATTCCTGTATGAGTTCTAACAGTTTTGGGGTGGAGTCTTTTGGGTTTTCCACATAAAGTATCATATCATCTGCAAAGAGTGAGAGTTTGACTTCCTCCATGCTGATTTGGATGCCTTTAATTTCTTTTTGTTGTCTGATTGCCGTGGCTAGGATTTCTAATGCCATGTTGAATAGCAGTGGTGACAGTGGACATCCCTGCGACGTTCCTGACCTTAGGGGGAAAGCTCTCAGCTTTTCCCCATTGAGAATGATATTCGCTGCAGGTTTTTCAGAGATGGCTTTATGATCTTGAGGTATGTACCCTCTATCCCTATACTCTGAAGAGTTTTGATCAAGAAAGGATGCTGTACTTTGTCAAATGCTTTTTTAGCATCTGTTGAGAGGATCATATGTTTCTTGTTCTTTCTTTTGTTAATGTATTGTATCACGTTGATTGATTTGTGGATGTTGAACCAACCCTGCAGCCCAGGGATAAAACCCACTTGGTCATGGTGAATAATCATTTTAATGTACTGTTGGATCCTATTGGCTAGTATTTTGGTGAGAATTTTTGCATCCATGTTCATCAAGGATATTGGTCTGTAATTCTCCTTTTTGATGGGGTCTTTGTCTGGTTTGGAAATCAAGGTAATGGTGGCCTCATAAAATGAGTTTGGAAGTTTTCCTTCCATTTCTATTTTTTGGAACAGTTTCAGGAGAATAGGTATTAATTCTTCTTGAAATGTTTGGTAGAATAACCCTGGGAAGCCATCTCGCCCTGGGCTTTTGTTTGTTGGGAGATTTTTGATGACTGCTTCAGTTTCCTTAGTGGTTATAGGTCTGTTCAGGTTTTCTCTTTCTTCCTGGTTAAGTTTTGGTAGTTGATACATCTCTAGGAATGCATCCACATCTTCCAGGTTATCTAATTTTCTGGCATAGAGTTGCTCATAATAAGTTTTTATAATTGTTTGTATTTCTTTCGTGTTGGTTGTGATCTCTCCTCTTTCATTCATGATTTTGTTGATTTGGGTCATTTCTCTTTTCTTTTTGATAAGTCTGGCCAGGGGTTTATCAATCTTGTTAATTCTTTCAAAGAACCAACTCCTAGTTTCGTTGATCAGTTCTACTGTTCTTTTGGTTTCTAGTTCATTGATTTCTGCTCTGATCTTTATTATTTCTCTTCTCCTGCTGTGTTTAGGCTTTATTTGCTGTTTTTTCTCTAGCTCCTTTAGGTGTAGGTCTCTGTGGATAGGTCTGTTGCCAATCTAATGTTTCTACCTTTATAGGTTCCATATCTCTTCTCCCGAGCTGTTTTCAAGATTTTCTCTTTGTCTCTGAGACTCATAAGTTTTACTATTAGATGTCTGGGTGTGGACCTATTTTTATTGATTTTGTGAGGGGTTCTCTGTGCCTCCTGGATTTTGATGCCTGTTTCCTTCCCCACATTAGGGGAGTTCTCTGCTATAATTTGCTCCAATATACCTTCTGCCCCTCTCTCTCTTTCTTCTTCTTCTGGGATCCCAGTTATTCTAATTTTGTTTCATCTTATGGTATCGCTTATCTCTCGTTTTCTGCCCTCATGATCCAGTTCTTGTTTATCTCTCTTTTTCTCAGCTTCTTTATTTTCCATCATTTTGTCTTCTATATCACTAATTCTCTCTTCTGCCTCATTTATCCTAGCAGTTAGTGCCCCCAGTTTTGATTGCACCTCATTAATAGCCTTTTTGATTTTGATTTGGTTAGATTTTAGTTCTTTTATTTCTGCAGGAATGGTGTCTCTAATAACTTCCCTTCTTTTTTCAAGCCCAGCTAGTATCTTTAAAATCATGATTCTGAACTCTAGGTCCGACATCATACTAATGTCCGTTTCATTAGATCCCTGGCAGATGGTACTACCATCTTTTGGTAGTTCTTTTTGCTGAGTTGATTTTTTTCGTTTTGTCATTCTGTCCAGAGGAGAATAGATGAATGAGAGAACAAAATGCTAACAGGTTAACAACGTCCTCAGCAAATATTCTCTAAAGAAATCAAAAAGACCTGAAACCATGGGAAAAGAAAGGGCAAGAAAGAAAAAAGAAAGAGAAAAAAAAGATAAAAACAAAAACAGAACAAAACAAAACAAAACAAAAAAACAGAAGACGATCAAATATGATCAGGCTAGTGCATAGATCAGTGTCATAGACTAGATTTTGGGTGTATTTTGGTCTGTTAGAAGAAAGTGCCTCCTCAAATTTTAAGGAAAGACATATATATACAAAATAAGGGTTGATACAATGAAGGAATGGAAGATGACTATAAAGATGAAAATTATAAAAGATTTTATAAAAGGTACTGATAAAATAAGAAGTTGTTTGAAAAAAGAAAGAAGATTTAAAAAAAGAAAAAAGAAAAAAAAAGGGAGAGAATGTGATCAGGCAGGAGACTAGAACAAAGCCATACACTAGTGATTTAGGATATATTTTGATCTGTTAGAAGAAACTGTATCTCAAAATTTTAAAGAGAGAACAACTTATATATATATGCCAAAAATAAGGGTAACTACTGTGAAGGGATAGAATATGACTCTAAAAATGAAAAATAAAATTTTTTTTTAAAAGGGATTGATAAGATGTTGGTTGAAAAAGGGAAAAAGAAAAATTTAAAAAAAACAGTTAAAAAATTAACTTTGAAAAACTAAAGAATCACGGTAAAAAAGCCATGAATTCTATGTGCAGTATTCCCCTAGCGCTGGAGTTCAGCCATTCTCATGATCGGTAAACTTGGTCTTGGCTGGCTGTTCGTGCTGATCTTCTGGGGGAGGGGCCTGTTGCCGTGGTTCCCAAATGTCTTTGCAGGAGGCGGAATTGCCCTGCCCTTGTCGGTCCAGGCTAAACAATCTGCTCAGGTTTGCTCTCGGGAGTTTTTTTTCCCTGCAACCTCTCGGTACAGCTTTGGAGGACGAGAGTGAAAATGGCGGCCTCCTAATCTCCACCTGGAGGAGCCAAGAACTCGGGGCCCACTCCTCAGTGCGCCCCCAGAGAAAAGCAGTCAGTCACTCCCGTGTTCCCCGGTCTCCAGCTGCACTCCGTGCTCACCGGGCCTGGGACCAAGCGTTTCTATCTCTGGCACCCGACCCCGTGTGGAGTCTCCAAACCCAGCAGATCCCTGCGGTGCGTTCCCGCACTGCTCCTCCCGGGGGAGGAAGGGGGGGTCTCCCCGGATCTGCCGCTTGTTGGGTCCCTGCTGGAGGAGCAGTGGCCCAACTGTGCCGCGGATCACAGTTTATGGCAACCCCGAGCTGAGAGCCCGCGCCTCGGCTCCGTCTCTGCAGCCGGCTTCCCCGCTCCGATACCTGGGAGCTCTGCTGCACTCAGGCACCCCCGGTCTTTCTGTGACCTCGAGGGTCCTGAGATCACACTGTCCCGCAAGGGTTCCACCCCCCGGTTAGCCACTGCAGCGACGTCCCTCCGCGGAGCCGACTTCTAAAAGTTCCGATTTTGTGCTCCCAGCTCTATCACTTGCCAGAAGCGGCCGACAGAGGCCCCCTCCCCCGCTGTTTATCCTCCCTAATATCGCCTCGGATTCACTTCTCCGCACGTCCTACCTTCCAGAAAGTGGTCGCTTTTCTGTTCAGAGAGTTGTTGCTACTCTCCTCTTCGATCTCCTGTTGAGTTCGTAGTTGTTCAGAATGGTTTGATCCCTATTCAGCTGAACTCCTGAGACCAGACGAAATCCAGGTCTCCTACTCCCCCGCCATCCTGCTCTGCCTCCCAATCAGTCTTTTTTTTTTTTAAAGGAAATAAAAATCTCCTTGTCCATCAAAAGGATGTTACATTTATAAATTATGGTACAGTCATAAGCAAGATTCGTAGTGTACTGTGTAAATTATAGTTCCCCATAAAACATGAATGAACCTCACAAATAATGTTGACAGAAAAATAATGTTGAAGAGGGATATATGTAGGGTGATCCATTTTAAATAAGTACAAAGCATATATTTTAATGATCATAGGAACATATGTAGTAAAAGCATAAAGAAATTCATGGAAAAGTTAATATTCAATTCATAATTATAATTACTTTGAAGTTAAACTGATTAAAAAAGTGTCATTAGAACGCTTGAACCCTATTTTAAGGTTTTATTTTCCAAACAAAGTGATGGTTTATATGATTATTTAATTTTTACATATGCTTGATTTGAGTTTATCCTTAAAAACAATAATTGAATTAATTTGAATCTTTTTTAAGTTTCATACATAAAAATGATATAGTACAAGGCCACGTTTAATGTAAAAAGATGCATACATATATTTTTTAGTTAAATTCATAACACAGCAAAGTGTTGAAGGGTTAAGAGGTACAGACCTCCAGTTATAAAGTAAGTCACAGGGATTACAAGTACAGCATAGGGAATATAATCAATCATAATGTAATAACTTTCATTAGTGACGGTTACTATACTTTACTATGGCAAGCATTTTGTAATGTATATAATTGTTGAATCACTGTGTTGTACACTTGAAACTAGTATGTCAATTATACTTCAATTAAAAATAAAAAAATTAAAAATTTAAAAATAAAATGCCTATTTTAAACAAAAATAAACTTCATACTAAAAAATAATGCTGTGTAAGGCCACTTTTAATATAAAAAGATATATAGATGTAATTTTTAGTCAGGTTCATAACATAGCCATCTGATGCTTATTCCAGAGTGCAGATATGCTATTGTTGTCTTGCCATGATACTATTTACCAGCTAGTTCATTCATCCCCTAGGTGTTGTAAAGGTTGACTGCCAATAGATTTACCCCTGAATTCCCCTCTGGAGACTTGCACCTGACTGATGAGACTCTTCTTTATCAGGGAATGCCTGCAAACTTTGAGTCACCCACAATGGGAAGACCCTTAACTAATGACTGAGTATAAAATTCTAGCCTTTCCATTTCTGTGTGGAACAATCTCTGTGGAGGTAGATTCTAGTAAAGATTTTAAGTAGGTACTTAAAAGATGATGGATCCCAGATTTCAGAGTAATATATGGAGATTTACATTAGTGAGTCACCAGTATATACATGTGAATAAAGCAAATAGATGGGGAAAAAATATGAATGAGCTGTAGGGCAATCAAGAGGATTGGAGGCCAGATGAATGCTGAAAATCCACTACAAATACTAAGAAGTTGAGGTAGTTAGATAGAGTGAGAACCAAGAGAGAATGGTGTCCAGTGGACCAAATAAAGAAACTGTTGACGAAGGAATAAATAGTCAGCAGGGTTAAATGCTTCTACTGTATGGAGTTTTTGTTTAAAAAAGAGAGATCTTGTAATCAATCACTGGTCACTTTTGAATATTTTGGTTTCATTGGTGAGGATAAAATCTGATAGGAATAGGGCTCAGAAGAAAATGTGAAGACTACAAAATAAACAATTCTCTTGAGGTTTTTTTTGTTGTTGTTTAAGCTTTTGTATGTTTGTTTGATTATTTTCTCCCTATGAAGTGAAGCCGAGAGATGAGACAATATAGCTGGAAGAGAGTGTGAAGATGTGGAGTGAAGGGCCCTTGTTTCATAATAATAAAAAATACAGCATGTTTATAAGACTGTAGGAGAGATTCTGTAGAGAGGGAACTGATCAGTTAGGGGAGTGTTAGAGCGTTAGTAAGAAAAAAGAATAGAGCTTTGTCTTAGAGAGGGGCATAAATGGCTCATCCATTAAAGGAAGCAGGATGGAGTTTATGGGTATAAGTGAAAGCATGACTCTAGGTTTAGTGAAGTGAGAATTGAGAAGCTATCTTCTCCCTCATTTCTTTTTTTCTCATGAGTGTGAAGACAGGAAGGAGATAGAGATTAGAGGAAAGAGGAAACTGTTGTGAAAAGTTCATTTGGCCTAGTTAGAAGAGTGAATTGACTAACAAGAGAAAGATAATGGTCCAGAAAGAGCCAACATGATGTTTGCAATCATGAAATTAATGTGAGTGAGACCAGTCTGGATGGCTGTGTGTCCTTCTCTCACCACGTTTACATGTGAGAATGCCCTTGCTATATAGGCAGAGAATTGGATTTGAATATAGAGGTAGTTTTGACAAGTGAGTACAAAAAGAATCAAGAGTGGAACAAGGGATATATACGAGAAAGCGACTATAACAATAGGCATTGCATCTAAAATAGGTGAAGATGGATATGAGCATGGAGTAGGGTGATGGTTTAATCACTGGATTGGAGCACCAAAGAGAACCACTGAGAAGTAGTTAGCTTAAAAGATAAGAGGAAGTGGTCAAAGGAAGGATGTTTGAAATTGAATTATGGAGAGGATGAAACTTTTCTCCATGACAAGGTTCTGTGTATCATTATGTTATTGAACAGATAAGTTAGGGTAGAGAACAAGATTATTGGAGCAGAAGAGGTCTAGAGTCTGGTCTAGAGTCTGCTAGGGTATTATAAAGATTATCTATGTGGATATTGAAATCATCAAGAATTAATATGGTATAATGTTAGAGAGAGACAGAGAACAAGCCTAATGCTAAAATTTTTAAGTCTTTGGGCTGGGAGGGACAGGTGGCCTAGAGTTCCCTAAGTGATTACAACAAGGGGGTCAAAGTCCATAGTCTTAAAAAAGTATCTTTCAAGAAACAAATAAAATGATACAAAATTAGAACAATACTAGCAATTCGGAAAATATTTGTAACAAATATCACAAAGTCTTGGTAAAATTAATAAATAAAGGGCATATACAAACTAGCAAGAAAACATAAATCTAATTAGTAAAGTAAGCAGATTTAAATAATTCAAAGAAACAATATAAATCACTAATAAATATAGGAGAAAAATGCCTCGCTTGAAATCAGATAAAATAAGCATTGTTATCTATAAAATTACCTAAACATTTAAAATGATAATTTTCCACATTTTTCCAGGTCCAATGAAAGGAACATTATTATCTGAGGCTGGCCATTGTATAACATTTTTGAAAATCAGTTTAGTAATATATGGCAAAAACCTTAAATAGGTTCATGACTATTGTCCTCTCTCCAGTAATATCTCCTAAAAAATCAGTGATTCAGACAAAGATTTATGTTCAAACATATTCTTAAAAGGATTATTTACTATGGGGAATAACTGGAAATGATATAAATGCTCAGAGATGGTCATGGCAGAAGGAATCCTTGTTTTATGTATTTACTCTTGAGGCCACTAAAGTTAGAGAAAACAAAACCTGACTTTACAGTTTTACTGTTAGGCATTCCGATATTCCTAGTTAAGTCAACCATGGGCAAGAAAGTGTAGTAAAGAGAAATGTAAATCACATTTACACATTTCCCCAGCCCATTTTCCTAAGAAGAGACTTGCATCTGTATAATTTATTGATTGAATTATTCATACCTGCTATTACTATTGGAAGCACTGAATATTATCTTAGTACTTTTACTCTCCCACTTTAATTTAAAAATCTTTGGGCTTCTTCAATATCCTTCATGTAGGGTAGTACAGTGCCATGCACCAAAGATCCTTCAAGAAATGCTTACAGAATGCCTTTGGTTTAAGAAATAAACTAGTGGCTCTAGCATAAAGCCAGGTTTGTTAGGAGAGTGAACTTGCAAGGTATACAATTTAAAATCTTTTAATATATTCTACAAATAGTTGAAACGAAGAATGTCTATAAGCTGGCAACTTGTAGTTTAACTTTTGAAAATGTTGTAATATTAGAAACTACTGCACTCCTCTGGCATTTATTAGTTGTTCTGAATCTGTTACCTAATCTCTAATCTGTCACCTTGACTTAGATTTTAGGGTTTCCAAAAGGTGGATGGCAGTTTTTTGTTTGTTTTGTTTTGTTTTTAGGCCATTTATTTTTTAACTGAAACACATCAAGGATATTCTGCACAGATCATTTAATGATTCTGAAGTTGTTACAATTATTGCAGTACAAGGAAACGGATTCAATTTGCAGAAAAGAAAAAAATAAACAATAGGCATTTTATTACCCGAAATTTCCATAACCTTTATCATTTAAGCCATATGGAAATATCTACTATGAAAAATTAAAATGTATATTTGGTACATCAAAATGCTAATCTTCCTAGTTAGACATTTGAATTTTTTTAAATTAATAAATTGTAACATTATCTTTTACCAAAATGCTGAGATACAAATGAATTTATCCCTTCCTTCATATTTTCTGTAGGATAATTTCTATGGTAGTGCTGTCCCATATTCTGGGCAGAAGGAGGTTAATGCAAAGCTTTCCACTTCTGCCAAGAGTTCATGGTCTAATTGGGGAGGCTCTAAAATATTTTGCTGGAAGCCAGTCATAAAAGGGCCGCATCTGGGGCTATCAATCCATTAAAATGAAAGGCTTACAAATACTGCAGAGTATATTTTCACCCATCATTATGACAGATACTAAATGAGATAAAGACCACAACCTGTCTCGAAGATTCAAAGTCCATATGTCTGAAGGTGGCAGGTTTATTCCTCTCATTATTTAATGCTAACTGATGAACTGGAGGGCCAAGGGCTGCCCATTTCTGTGGTGTCTTCTTGAACATTCATTTTGAGTAGGTCTGAAATTTTTCTTACGTACTAGACAACTAAAATTTTTTCTTCAGTCAGATTGATAGACAGTACAGGCATCTGCCATGCTAGCATAGCAGAGTTGCATTTTTTAAAATATGAAAATTATCAGAATATTTTAATTTTCTGCTCATTGAGGCTCCACTAGTTTTCTCCATAAGCTATTATAGAAGAAATTTCTTGTCTTATTAATTTTTCTCCTGAAGGCATTCTACTAAGGCCAAATCATAGAACATTCACGTTGGAAGGGGTTTTGGAAGTTGAGAATTCGGACAGCCTTACTGTCATAGAAGAGAGATGAGGCTGCAAATAGACAGTTTGCTCAGGGCCAGCCAGCTCATCGATGGAGCTCTGTGGGATCTGAGAGCAGCTACTGGGCTTTCAGTCCACTGTTTTGTATGTCAAACATGCTGTATCATCATGGTTCTACCTGTGGATCAATACCTTTGTGCCTGTCAGTACATGGTTGTGTGTGCCTGTCAGTACATGGTTGTGTGCGTGTGTGTATGCATGAGTGCATGCATATTATATTTACATATGTGTGATTACACACACATACACTACACAGATAGACATAAATATGTATATAGTTATTTTAATACCTTGCAAGATGCAGATGTACCTTGACTTTGAGGAAATATCTGGTATATTTTCTTAAAATAATTGCGGCTATTTTGAAATGACTCGCACTTAATCTTGCCTGAAGGACTTTGCATAAAGGGTAATGAATGACAGTGGTCTGCAGGAGAAAAATAGCCCAGTGGGACACATGAAAGAGTGGAACTAATCCCAGATTCATTCATCATCATTATTAATGTTAATAAAATTTTCAGGTGATAATAAATTAGGAAGGAAAGCAGACCCAAATAAAGCCATTTCTATGATGCAAAAAGTTAAAGTTAGATGAAGTGTCAAACAATAACTTATTACAAAGAAAAGTCTAAAATAAAGAAATAAATAGCTTGCTAATTAGGATAAATAAATCTCTTATTTTGCCCAGGCTAAGTATCCACTGAATTTTCAACGACGCAGTATAACAATGTAACTAATGTAGTAGGCCCACAACAATTTTTTAAAAAAAGAAAAAAATGGCTTCAATTAGAATATTAAGGGTCTGTTTCTCAAATCAGTAAACACTGAATTATTAGAGTTCATATAATCATTACAGTATCTACACACATATGTACATGCATACCCACATGCACAAACATTCATGCATATTTTCTTTATAATTTGTAAAGTAATCAATATACATACAGAGAACTTGAAAAATGGCCAGTTAATACTATATTCAGAGGAAACTATCCAGAGTATTAAATAATGTTACTGTATTTATAAGCATAAACTGCTGGCTTTTATTAATACAGTCAATGTGTATTTAAATAACTTTACAGCCTACTCAGTTTTATAAATATTGTAGTGTTTGATCATCCCAGCCAACCTATGAGATAGTTAAGGGATTAACCTGGAGTTAAGAGATTGTATAGCTAGAGATTGACAAATATATGAATGCAGATCTTCTAGGTTTCATATTCTTTCCATTAGTGTTTCTTAAGATCTGCTTTTTGGACCAGCAGAATCAACATCCTCCAAAAACTTGTTAAAAATGAAAATCCTTGGGGCGCCTGGGTGGCTCAGATGGTTAAACATCTGCCTTCAGCTCAGGTCATGATCTCCAGGTCCTGGGATAGAGCCTGGGTCCTGGGATCTAGTCTCACATTGGGCTCCCTGCTCAGTGGGGAGTCTGCTTCTCCCTCTCTCTCTCTCTCTGCCCCTCCCCCGTGTGTGCTCTCTCTCTCTTTCTCTTTCTTTCTCAAATGAATAAAATCTTTAAAAAAAATGAAAATTCTTGGACTCTTAGCCTAAACTCTGAGGGTGGGGTTTGGCCATCTGTATTTTAAAAAGATTTCCAGTTGATTCTGATGCTCTCAAGTCAGAAACTGCTGTCTTATTAAATAATGAACCCTGTATCCAAATACAGCCTATTCTCATAAAGGAACAGGTTGTGACTCTGAGGATGAAATCCAGTCCCATGTGAGCTGTTCCAAAACCTAATAGGTTCCAGTATGTAATAGGTTCCAATATAGGATCATTTCTCAGAAACGGTATGACTTTTATTTCATCTCTTGTCATCTGCAGCTTTTCTTACTTTTGTGTGAAAGACCTCACAATATTTTGAAAACACTTGTAATCTCACCACTATAAACATGCTTTCCAAATTACAAATCAATATATACAATGTGAGGACAAAAGAAAAACATTTTAATTTGGCAGTTTCTTGGAAAGTAGGTGTATTAGTTTCCTATGGCTGCTATAAGGTACTACCAAAACCTTATAAGGTGGCTTAAGCAACACAGATTTTTTCCTTTACCATTCTGGGAGTTTGAAGTCTAAAATCAAGATGCCAGCATTTCTGTGTTTCTGCTGGAGGAGCAAGCAGACGGTACATTTCCTCGTCCCTTACAGCTTCTAAACTTGGTCTGCATCCCTTGGCTAGTGGCCTTTTCCCGAAATCACTCAATCCGTATTCTATCATATTTCATACCTCCTACTACTAACTCTGATCCCCCTGTTTCCCTTTTATAAGGAGATTTTTGACAATCCAGAATAATCTCTCCATCTCAAAACCCTTAATCCCCTCTGTAAATGCTGTCTACCATGTAAGGTAGGTTCTAGGCATTGGAACATGGACATATTGGGAAAGAGAGGGCATTATTCAGCTTACCACACCAGGGCAGATGTACTTGATATTATTTACTTGACAAAGATAATTCAGTACATATTTGAATGTACTATGCCAGAGGCAACAGAAACAAACAAAAAATGCTGTAGTTGCATTATAGACCTCACACTTGGGTTAAACTGATCACTGAAATACATAATAACAAATAGATTCACACGGTTGGACTGGGGAGCACAGGGCACTTGTTGCCCTGTGTCGTTGGTTTCCTACTAGACTATCTTGCTAAACTCTGAGGACCTATAAAGGACAATTCCATTCTCCTCAATGATTTTGCAATCTCTGAACCCATTACAACGCTGACACATAGTAAGCACTCAGTAAAATTTAGTTGAATATCACTGTAACATAAAATGAAATTTCTCTAGTAAAAGAGTCCTAAAAGTTTCAGTAAGTAAGAGAAATTTCATGACTATTAATATTTGATTTGTTTGAAAGTTTTTTAAATAGATTTTGTTGCTTTTTAGAAAAAGGAAAGTAGTGAAATATGCCATGTTTTTAAGACTCAATAATATGCCATGAGATATATTATATCAAGGCAGATGGCAGAAAATAGATCATAAAGCTCAGAAGAGATGAACCTTATATAATTAAGAAGGAAATGAATCAATTAGCATGCCAATTGACAGTAAAAATCTGAATATGAATTCTAACATATATAGTTTAAATGGTGGTGGTAAGAAATAATACTGGATCATATCAGTATAGGATGTAAACTTCAGTTCTGAATTTGGTATTGTTATGGGCAAACAGCAACCTAATCAAGGAGAATATTTCATTATTCTGTTACACATTTATTTGGAAGCATATCAGATATCCATAAATTCTAACTCCCATCAAATTTCACACTAGGAATCTCAGGCCTACATATAGTATGTAATCTGAATTATGTTTAAATGAATATATGAGGAAAAAAAAATGATTTGTAGTAACCTTCCCAATCAGATTAATGGCACAATCAATGCTTCTATTGCATTAAGATTTTTTTAAAGTTTTGGCTATCTTTTGTCAGATGATATAATGGCATAGCAATATTTAGACAGCAGCTTTTATTGCCCCTTTGCAGACCATTGTTCCAATAACTGTTCCGTAGTGCTGGCATCATAGGAAGAAAATTGTATACCTTAGCTGCTGTCCTCCCTGTGGCTGTAATGAAGTCCCTGTAGTAATCTAATGTATCGACTTAGCAAGAAAGAATTATAATTGACAATATAAAGCCAAGCAAATGGCAGTATCAGAAGAGACGTGCTGACTTAAGCCCCATTGACATGAATGTCAAAAGTACTTTTTTAATGGCTAAAGTTTGTTTTCTCTCAATTACTTAGCTTTCGAACATTAAAATTATGTGGGAAACAATGTTTTGAGTTAAAACTTTAAGTTTTATTTCTCATCGAATTGCTTTAGGAAAAATGTCGATGGACTTTTTCAGTACCCATTTATGCTGACATCTTACAAGATCCATAAAGTATGAATTCGGGGATAAAAAAATAATTACTGAAATGTTTGCATCACAGACTCTGATTCTATTTTGTGTATTATTTCTCTTTAGGAGGTAATAAATCTTTTCTATATTCTGAATGTATATTCTATTTCTTTCTATTTCTTGTACTTTTAAAATTAAGCTTATATACTTCAATTAATAGCTAGCCTGGAAAATATAAAATCTCTGGATATAAGCTTTATGATATGAAATAAGAGAATGACATATCAAGTGGTTTGCCTAAAGGGGGCCTGGATTATTAAAGTTAGGGATTTCAGTAAAACATAATGTTTACTTTGAAAATAAACCTGGTTTGCAATCCTCAGAGGAATTAGAGAAACAGCTAAATCTTGAAAAAAAGAGGGGGGTGGGACACCATAACCATAGAGCTCCATTTTGAATAGGGAATTTATTTGATATTATTTAAATAATTATATTTCTTTTAATTACTAGTCATTATTCATGAAGAAAGAAAATAAGATGCTTTCAATAGTGTATGAAATTTATATGATGACTTTAGTCTGTAGTTTCTATTTCTCATTTTCTATCGCACAACTTTAAACAAATCTCTTGGAATATTACTTGATCTGGAAATAATGATGTCACAATATCTGTGAAAAGTAAAAGAGTGTTCCATAAAGCACCGTGTGTTGTGTGTGTATAGAATTATCTCTACAAAGGGAACAGATGACTCAATAGGAGATTTTAATGGTTTTGCCATGTATTCTATTTTCACAAAAAAATACTTTAAAACAAACTCTGGTCCTCTATTTAAATTATGAAAATAATAGGAAAAGAATAAAAATAGAATAAAGAATGAATAAAAAATTCTTATTTTAGGGAATGAATGTGATGATGTATCTGAGTAAAAGGATAGTTTTTTTATCTTAGTAATTCTTTATAATGCACATTACAGTGTTGTGCACATAATGGGACACAGAAAACCGTATTCTCTGACCAATTAAAATTTATCCCTTACATCTTGTAGGAAATCCTTCCAGATTTTTCTAAACAGTAGCAGTCGTTCTCTCTTTAACCCCTTTATCATTTTTTCTTGATCCCTTGTTTGTAGATTAAGGAAATGATTACTTCTCATCCTATATTATTCTTGCTTATTTATTAATCTTCTTTGTCCTAGAAGATATTAATTGATTGAATATTCATCCTTCTTGGATTCCAGGAATGCAAAACACAAGGTACTCATTGAATGGAAAAAAATATGCAAATACTCAATTCTTATTGAGTATTTTTACCCAAGAATGCTCCTCATGTATTTGGGAAGGCATTTTTTTCCACAGTACACAACATGAAGTTTTATCAACTCCAATGACCAATAAAATGGCCATTGTAACCATCAGAAAGCTCTTACATCTGGGCAAAAGGAATCACAGATGTCAAGAAAGAATACTAGACTGGTTTTAAATTACATCAGGTCCAAATTCAGTTGGGAAAATTGGGAAGATTTCTTCTTTGCCTCAATTTCCACACATATAAAATGGGGGAGTTGGATAATTTATTTCAAAATTTCTTCCTTTTGCTTATTCCTGCAGAATAGATTATACTATATATTTTTTAACTCTAGTCTCTTCTTATGAACATTTACATTTATGCTTTGTTAGAAGAACTTCTATTTCTGCCCCTTTAGCTTTAAATCAAAGAATGGTACTATGTATAATAATAGTATTTGTTAAGATTTTGGGATTAGTTATACTTACTCAATTTTAAAAATGAAATTTTGAGGAAAAACATTTGAAGTTTAAAGAGGTCAAGTGACTTGCTCAATATTTCCTTGTGAATGATTGGCCACGCCAGTCTTGGTGAAATTCAGTTTTGCCTGATGCCAATGTTATTATCAAGTTTTATCTTTTGACTATCCATTTATTATTTAAATATTTATACACATGTACACACAATACATGCATAAACCCTGTATATAAAGTCACAGTATTATCACCTAATTTTCTAAGCATCTTTGTTTAAGTCCAGGAGCCACCAAGAAAGATTGATTTGATCCATGAAGTTATCTACAAAATTGACAAGGGAGCAGTGGATATCATTTTGAGTCTCTACAAATTTGGCAAGTAAATCTATTCATAACACAATAACTTTGGCAAACCCAAACAGCAGAACTACGTCCTGGATTATTTTATTAATGTTTGGGAAAAAAGAAGAGGTTTTTTTTTTTATTTTTTTGCCAATTCAATTTTATTGACTTAGGGACTATACTTAGGATTTAACATTGTTTAAAAAATCAGTGACTAAGACATTACTAAATTGACAAGTCGAGATGAAGTATAAGATCTGCTTCCTATTAGATTGATTGGGTGCATCTTGCATCTACTCTATTGATAGCTGCAAGATTTAAGATACACTGTTATAAGATTGTCATTTTGTGGCTAATTAAAATGACACAGACAGAAAATTAATAAAAAATATAAACAAATTGCAGGAATATCTTAAAATTGAGTTGCTTACAGTGCTAAGTAGCTAAAAACCTACTCTTGTGATTGTTGAAGTGTAACTGATGAGCAGCCTGTTTGACATTTTGAGTCTTCTGAATTTTATAAACTGAGCGCAGTTTGCTTTTGACTCCCTTCTCTTTGTTGTTGCTTCTTTTTGTAGTTTTAACTACAGAGGCAAATGTAGATGGATTCATTTTATCATATTCTTTGCATGTATTCTATAATGTTTCCTGTTCTCTTTTTTATTCTGAAGTACTGTTTTTTAAAGGCCATGACATTTCAAAGAAAATCTTGCTATATCCTCTGTTAAAGTTTGATTTGAACTCCATTATCATTTAGCAATCTTTAAGTCTCATATGAAATGAGGGCATTTCCTATGATACACAAGTGATATATTTAACAGATGGCATAGATTAAGTCTTTAATGCTAATGCCTAATTTTAAGAATTGCTTTCTCAGTTTTAGCAAAATGAATAATAAAAAAGTTCATTTTGTTTTATTCATGTAAGAGTTAGGTAAAGATAATTTATAGAAAAATTTGATGTTCTAAACTGTGTATTTTGATAAATTTATTCTACGTGATATAAAAACATGACCTTGTATAATTTGCAGTTTAAGCATGTAATTACCATCATCAAATAACTTTATTTGCCCTGTCAAATTTTCTCTTTTTCATTATCTTCTATCTTGATAATGTTTGATGGAATTGGATCTCTAAGGAAATATGAAAAAAATATATAAATTATTTAGATATAATTTTATACATAATGTTTATAAATATTTTAAAAATACAATAATGAACAGTATTTTTCTAATACAACTGTAGTTATCCACCTGGCTATGCCATATTGATCACAATTCTTCGACTTTAAGAGGTACTTCATTGAATAGCTTTGCTTTGCTTAACAACAAACACATCACTTTATATTTATGAGGACTTAGCTGGATTTTGTTCTTCGAGAAAAATAAAAGCAACCCTGTGGTTGTTTCACTATTGCTTGGTTGGCTGAGTGTGATTTAAGTTCTCTTTTTGGGAATATTTGTTGTTTTCTAGTATACAGAGTGGACAATCATATGATTCCTTTGGGTTTTTATTTGTTTTTGTTTTCTTTGTGTTTTTTTTGCATTGAATCCTCTTTTCTATTTTCTGGCAGTAAACATTTTAATTAATCTCTATATATCAAATATCAAGAAAAAATATGCACTTTGTTAACTATTGAACTAATCTTTTTCATTAATTCCAATAGCAATTATATTTTCAAGTTCAGAGAATGCGCCTTATATGTTTTTCATAAAAGAATTATCTTTAGGGTGAGAATAAAACTTTACAGACTACTGAAATAGTCTAAAAGATTTTTGTTTGTTGGTTGGTTTTTGTTTGTTTTTCCTTGCCTCTATGCCAACTCTCTTAACAGTTATGAATATTGCAACTTTTAGGGGGATATAATCTGCATAATACAGGAGTCCTAATATATTAAAGTAGTACAATAGTCCTACAATAAAAATACGAAAAAATAGCAAGGAGACCAGGAATTAACTCATCATTTTCAGAACTCAAAAGCAAAAAAAAAAAAATAGTTATTTTAAATTTGTATTCATTCAAATATTCTGTTCAGTATTTGTGGAGCTATAGTTGAATAATACTAGTATAAATACAAACACAAATACTCTTTGAGGTTTTTATATTTGGGAAAAAAGCTATATAAACCAAAGAATATGATTGACTTCTTTTTTGAAATGTACATTAAATACTGAAGTTAAATTTTACTAACATTTTTCTTGTTATCATAACTAAAACTGATGTTTACTGGTAGAAATTATCTAAATTCAGGAGATCACTGAAGTTTTGACCTTTTAAAGATACTTTCATATTTATTCTGTGACCTTTAAGTATCCGTACCTTATAATGCAAGTGAGTTCGAAATTTTTCTATTTCCTGTAGCCCAGTACAGTAGCAAGGACCTGGGCTCAAGATTTATGCAAACTTAGTTATTGATTTATACTTATAATTTGCCTGTCAAGTGACATTGAGTAAATTTTCTAACCTCATTTAATCTGTTTCTTTATGTAAAAGTAGTTATGTAAGAGTAGTTACAGGTTATTATGATCATGCAATGAATATTGCACATGAAATTGCCTAACCCAGTCTGTGTTTAATAACTGCTTATCTGCCTCTTTCCCTTCCTTTTTTCAATATTGTGGAATTCTATATTCTATGGAATTCTATATTCTAGAATATTCTATATTCTATATTATAGAATTCTATATTCTAGACAATTGTTCCAGGTACTGTGAAAAAAAATTAAATTTAGCATGGTTTTGGCCCTAAAGACCCATAATCCTTTTATTTTCACTTTTACTATCTTTCATTAAAATCAGTTTACTTCATAACCTAATCTTTTGAATTATCTTGTTTTCATATTTCACTATTTCTCACCTGTCTTCTTGTTCTCTTTTCTCATATTAAAGTTCCGTAACACATTGATCACATCTATGTAGTAACTAGCTTAAATTCCTTTACTGTTCTCCTTTACACACATATTATTTATTTTTATCATAAAATTTAAACCAATATAAGCCCTCAAAGATTTAACCCAAATCCACATCATAAAAATAAATGCATACTAATTTTCAACCCACTTCCCATACAATGGTCACTTGATTATCCCAGCCTCCTTGACTTTCTTATGTTGTCCAGGCTTTGGGCATTGTGTAAATCATATCATGTCTTCTGGTAGTCTGTTCAATTCCCACATATATTCTAATGCTTGTTTCTAACCTAGCTCCTTCTCCAAGTCTAACGCCTAATAATTCTTCCCATTTCTGCCACATAAATGTGCTCTATAGTTCACACCTGGACTTAATCTATACCACATATTAATATTTAAATATTCAAATAGGTTGTGATCTCTTTAAAAGAAAGAACAGGATCTCAGAGTCTTGCATCCCTAATGGAGTCATGCTCAAAAAAACCCCAAATACATTGTTATTTAATACCCTGCCTGTTATAGAAATAATTTAGGAAATTTTACACATATGTATACCTCAAAATAGAAAAATATTTAGAAGAAAGGGGGAGAAAGTCCTAGATAAATTAAGCTACTTTATTTATTAATTGATACAGATTATAATTTATAATTATTTTGGCATGAAAATTATTATATAATTATTTTGGATATAAATGGTTTTGGAAAGAAAGCTAGAGAATTTGGAAAATGTAGCTGAATATAGATGATAGGCATGTTAAGTGATGAATAGTTAAGATTTTTCTCCTCTGAAATATATTTAGGACAAATTAATCACAAAATATTTTTCATGACTTTCAGGAAAGATTTATCTGAATGATGGACCTCAAAATATATGATTATGTATTATTCTATATAAGTGTGTGTATGTAAATATATATACATATATATACACACACTACTTTTGTAATAATATATGAAAAGCGAAGTCAGACTAATTGAAGAGGTTTTTTGAAGTAGTATGGTCTAGCTTTGCTTTTTGTTCACTAATTTCCCTTTATTTGTTTCTTAATATCCTCATCACTTTTCAGAGTGCCCTGGCATAATTGACAGTTTGGAGAGTTGTAGGAAGTGCTTTACTTTTTGTTTTGAATGAAGAATAGTGACTCCTGGTGAAGCTATTAGGACTGGGAAGCCACATTACTCAGAACAGGAGTGATTCTGTTTTGTCTCCCGAAAAAGTAGTGTAGTTCACTCTATGCTTTACTCATGAGTCTGTGGCTCATGCTGTGATTATTGGAAGTTTATTATGTACTTGGGCTCTAATATATTCAGTCGATAATGCACACTGAGCACTTTAAAATATTAGTAACAAATGTTTGAAATAACTACTTTCTAGCCTTGAAATTTTACTGTTTTGGAGGAGAGTGTTTCACAGAGCACGTGTGTTGATGTGTTACAGTGGATATGATGCTCAAGAAAGGAATTTACTTTTGAAATTACAGTGGTAATGTTCAATTTACTTCTTCTTTGAAAGAGAGAAAGGGTGCTAAAAATGAGCAAATTTAGCTTGAATGAGGCATCCTCCTACACTGTAATCAATCACTGCATTTCTTTTCCAAAGCCTAGGAGAAGCCCTTCATCCATCTCTCCAGGCAGGTACAATAGATTGATCAGAATGGGCACATATGATATAACGAATTCACCATTCCTGCGATAAACATCTCCTACAGCTTTTTAAAAGCATTTTCTGTGAACAGTAAAGATAATCATTTACCAAGAAATTGCTTCAAAACTTTTAAACTTTGTTTTATTTTGTTATAATCCATTTAGTGATACACATAGCTTTGATTTCTCAGAATTCGAGTTGTACTACCTATTTTTTTCTATGCAAATATGGTCTTATTTCTACTACCATTTATTTTGTTTATTTGCCAATTTATTTATATATTTACTAATTTGTACTACCATTATCTTCTAAATATTTCCATTAAGGTTTTAATTCAGATAATTAATATAAAAATGAACACTGAGTAGGCTTATAATTTTCTTATTTCTAGATTAATTTTTAGTGCTTTTGAAGGTTTCTGTTATGAGGACCCTTCCTTTAACTTTTTTAAACATCCAAAGTAGCCTTTTTGAAACTTGTTCAGATCAGTGAAAAGTTATAATTGAAATTAGCCTTTAATTCTAAGACCTATTCTGGTAATGATATTCAAATATATTTTGGTGGATTATATAAGATTTCTGGTTTTGACAATTATTGCCCTGGATATTCATTTCATAAAATTTATCCATTTTACCCTTTGTCTGCTCTTGCCTTTGTTTTCCACACTTTACTGAGCATTGTGTAGTTGTGATTTCTTATGAGGTCTCTTCTTCTCCAGGACCTTTTCCTCATACTTTGTGTTCGGTATTAGTAGAACAGGCTATGCATGAGTAAATCTTCATCCAGACAGGTCTGCAGTGTTTCCAAACCACTCATGAGTAACCGTACCTTAAATCACTTAAGTAGACAAACACAGTACTCAGTGGAACAAAAATATTCATTTTAAGCCATATCACTCTCTGGTATATATAACATCTGTTTAGACTCAAGGAAACTTGTAAGAATTTTTCAGTCTATTTATTATCTAGATGAAGAATTTTATCTGAACTACACATGTAAAAAGGAAACCAAGACAAAATCATTGTGCCTACAACAAAAAGAATCCACGTATTTATTTTATTACCATATGCCAGTCTCTCACCACTTCCTGAGTTTCAACTAATTTCCTTTGTCTAGAATCCTCATTAATCAAACTACCTCAGAAACAGAGCACATTGGGGCAATTGAACAAAACTGAATATATAGCATATGAAGGTAGTAAATAAGTAATTGGTAAAAATCCATCTCAGAAAATTGCGCATTCCCAAAGTGCCATATTTGATGTGATTACCCCTAAGTTTCACTAACTTTAATAATGTAAAGAAGCTGTGAATTACTGCAGTGTATACCCAGTGCAAGAGCTTCATATTATGCCATTTTAAAAAAATGCACGAGACAAAACGCCTGATAGAGTGTTAAGGGCATAGGGTATGTATCATTGGCTCATGCATGGAGCAGAAAAGGGAGAATGAGAACATGAACTTTTGATATTTTATATACATGCACTATTCAAATTTTTTTAAATGCTTAAACATATTTAAACACATTTACTCTTGTATTTTGATGGGGTTGTTCATTTAGTAAAGCACTCTATACTTGAGATGACTTTGGTAACACTGGTCATTGACATTTTATCTAATAGCATATAAATAGAAGATGATAAGTTGACTTCATTTCTAAATACTTCCCTTGCTCTTCCCATTGCTGGGGAGCAAACCAAAATTAATTTTTTAAACATTTTCTATGAGCTTGTTATGTGTAAATAATTATATTGCTAGAGGTAGGCATAAAGGCAAAGATCATTTAATTGTTGGTATTAAATCTAGAAAACTTTTCAGAATGTGAGAAGTGGGGGCGCCTGGGTGGCTCAGATGGTTAAGCATCTGCCTTCAGCTCAGGTCATGATCTCTGAGTCCTGGAATCGAGCCCCATGTCAGGCTCCTGGCTCAGCAGGGAGTCTGCTTCTCTCTCTCCCTCTGCCTCTCCCCACTGCTCGTGCTCTCTCTCTCTCTCTCTCTCTCTGTCTCTCAAATGAACAAATGAAATCTTAAAAAAAATGTGAGAAGTGTATCTTTTCTATGTCCTAAAGCAAGTTTATGCAAAAATATGTGTTCAACAATAAAAAGTAATTAAATAGTAATAAATTCACAAATGGAATGTTATTTAGTAAGGATTAATTTTTGCATATTCTATTTGAATACAAAGTCTTGAAGTCTGATAAATTTTTCTTTATGGACTAATGAATCAAAATTTTATTCAACTTTATTCATGAATCTGAAGAAATTTACTAAAATTAGAATCATCTACCTCCTTATTCATTGTTGAGTTTACTAAAATGGACCTCATATGTCTCAGAGAATCCATCAGCCATTTTAATAGTTATACATATCAATTTTAACTCTTAATAAATTATACTCTTTCTAAGTCTCCTGAACTATTTTTGAGTGGAATAATAATATATAATCATTGTTGCACTGAAATTTTAGAAGAGTAATTCTGTTTTGTTCTTTAGTGACAGGATTAGAGAAAATGTGATACTACATTTAGCCAGGGCCCAAACCTGAGGGGTCACTGGCGAAGGCATGAGGCTAAGCAGAGCTTATGCTCTGGGGCTGGCTGGTCTGCTGATAAGTGGTGAGCACCAGAATACTCCCTCCATCCCTGAGGTGGGCTGCATAGGTCTATGTGTGGCTGGAGAAAGTGTTTTCACAGGTAGTGTCTTGGTGGAACTTCATACCTGGCTGTCACCTGGAGACTATACAGTAGTTTTGTCATTGATCCCTTGCCATCTCTCTGTTTCCAAATCTGCATGTGTATTTTCAAAATGTGTATTGCTTTTCCCAATTCCACTCAAATTTAGTAAAATAGTTATCAGTGTTCAAGGTGGAGTGGTATGTAAGGATTGTGAAAATCTGTCATAATTTCCCAGTCCCCTTATGTGGTGTATAGTTTACTACAGTACATATCAAGGTCATTCTGCTGAAAATAGAAACAAAAAATTAAGTTGTTAACTCACAGAAATATAATAGGTGGTTGTTAGGGGCTGGGAGTGGGTGAAATAGGGAGAGGTAAGAATACAAATTTTCAGCTATAAAATGATTAAGATCTGAGGATGTATAACATTGTGAGTATAGGTGATAACACTATATATTATAGTTGAAATTTGCAAGAGCATAGAACTTAAATATTCTCACCAAAAAAGGACATACACATGTGTGCGCACACACATACACACACACACAGAGGAGGTGATGAATGTGTGGATGTGTAATTAACTAAATGGGAGAAAATCCTTTCCCAGTGTGTATATGTATATCAAATCACTATGATGAGCACTGAATATCTTACAATTTTATGTCACTTATACGCCAGTAAAGCTGAGATTTTTTTTTAAATCACACTTTTTTATTCATTTCCTTATTTGCTCAGTATTTGTTAAATATTGACATGGGTCAGATACAATTTGGTAATTTGTCCTGGAAATAAATAAGTGAACTGAACATGATCATTCAGTAAAACATGGCCTATTTGACTATATAGGATATGTAGAATTTTACCCAATTTGTGAAATTCAGATAAAACCATTTTGTATTACTGTAAGCAAATTGGAAAGTTAAGTGTTGAATATCATTCCAATTTATTATTAAAAGTGGTATGTTTATTTTATTTCTTATTTTAATGTACATATAATTAGTTGTGGAGGTAAATTAATAATATTGAAGGTAGAATCAGGTAAAAATTTAAATATATATATTTATATATGAGAAGAGAAAAATAGTGGTAAGTTGTTTTTAGTAAATTTATCGGTTTATTGAGTGACTACTAAGTCCATAAAACGGAACAGGCTTATTTGTTCAATGAATGACTATTTCTCAAATGTTCTTAGCATGGTTTACAGGCTTTTAGTATTAATTTAGTAATCCAGTCGTCATTTAAATATTTCTTTTTGCAATTGGAAAACTTAAGAAACAAATACATCATTTAGATTTGGAACTTCATTTTTTAAGCATTACTTGCAATTTTTAATATAGTTAAATCTGAAATATGTTAATCCTTGCCACTTAGTTTCATGGCGTGCTTTTATGGTGATGCTTCTTTAATTGAATGCTCTCATGGGTAATCTAAGGAGCATGAATGATTCATCATTTTCCATCCTTCACATCTCCTTCTTACATTGAGAGGATTGCCTTGCTCTCTTATTTGTATCAACAAACTCAAAATTAGGGAATGATGAATTACATATTGAACAGCCACCTGCTCTTGGTGTGTGTGTCTGCTCATGTTTAGAACACAAAACTTCTTCCCCTTAAGTTGGATTCTATCCAAGGAGATTGCCCTGATCTGTGTCCTATTGCTCTATAAACTATTAAATAAAAAGATTGTAAAGCACAGGTGTGTGAAAGCATGCCTATGGCTTTAAACAAGTGTCTTCAGGTAACTATTTCCAGGAGGCTGCCTGTTGGAATATATCTCAGGGACAATTAAGTTCCTAAGAAGAATTTAATTCAAGTTCAGTTTTGCCATTTTCCATATGTGTAGATAAATGATAAACATCCCATTCCTAAAAATTACTTCATCCACCTTATCCTTACATCTTACTACGTGTTCTCCCATTACACTACAGAGCTCCCCTTATTATCCAGTCCCTGGGTCTTCCCTGTTCTTGTTTTGGATTACAGATTTCAGTTTTCTTTTCCTTTCAGAAGGCTCACCTCAAGATAGTTTTCTTCATGGAGCAGTGGTAATAAATTTGACCTCTTGCCATTTCTTATTCTCATCCTGGTTTTCACTTTTTATTTGTCTATACATTTTCAATATATGGTTATATATGGCTTAAAACAATTCCTGGGCAGATTTTCATCAGTCTAGTTTAACAGGAAAGGTTCTAGAGCACAAATCTTATGTCCAAGTTCACAAATGGAGAGGAGGAAGCTTCTTTGGAAGGTTTTTATATTTTTGCTAATTATGCATGCAAACATAACTTGGTGTATGAATACCTGTGTATGTATATGTTGGTAGGGTATTGTTTGTTTTTGTCATTTAGCTTCATACTTTTTGTGATCTAGGAATGTTAATACATAATAGATTTAGTTCAATTCATTTTTTTTAGATTTTTATTTATTCATTTGACAGAGAGAGAGCAAGAGAGCACAAGCAGGGGGAGCTGCAGAGGGAAAGGGAGAAGCAGACTCCCCGCTGAGCAGGGAGTCAGACATGGAGCTTGATCCCAGGACACTGGGATAGTGACCTGAGCTGAAGGCAGACACTTAACCCACTGACCCACCCAGACGCCCCTAGTTCAATTCATTTTAATTGCTCTGTTATTCTGTCTTTCAATATACTGAATTTGTATATACATTTCTCTATTAACATTTATGAGATTTTAAAAACATTTTAGTATTACAAGAGCATCCTGTGAAAATGTTTTATTCTTTATAATTTCCAGGGTTTCTTTATCATATATAAGGGGATTCTGGGATAAAGAGTATGCACATCTTCCATTTTACGGATATTTTCATAATTGTTTTCCAAAGTAAGTTACCAGTTCATACTCCCACTAGCAGTTTTTGAGAATACCTATTTTTTTATTTTTTATTTTTATTTTTTTACTTTAAATTTTTTATTGTTATGTTAATCACCATACATCATTAGTTTTTGATATAGTGTTCCATGATTCATTGTTTGTGCATAACACCCAGTGCTCCACGCAGAACGTGCCCTCTTTAATACCCATCACCAGGCTAACCCATCTCCCCACACCCCTCCCCTCTAGAACCCTCACTTTGTTTTTCAGAGTCCATCATCTCTCATGGTTCGTCTCCCCGTCCAATTTACTCCCCTTCATTCTTCCCCTCCTGATATCTTCTTCTTGTTTTTTTTTTTTCTTAACATATATTGCATTATTTGTTTCAGAGGTACAGATCTGTGACTCAACAGTCTTGTACAATTTACAGCGCTCACCATAGCACATACCCTCCCCAATGTCTATCACCCAGCCACCCCATCCCTCCCACCCCCCACCACTCCGGCAACCCTCAGTTTGTTTCCTGAGATTAAGAATTCCTCATATCAGAGAGGTCATATGATACATGTCTTTCTCTGATTGACTTATTTCATTCAGCATAACACCCTCCGGTTCCATCCACATCGTTTCAAATGGCAAGATCTCATTCCTTTTGATGGCTGCATAATATTCCATTGTGTATATATACCACTTCTTCTTTGTCCATTCATCTGTCGATGGACATCTTGGCTCTTTCCACAGTTTGGCTATTGTGGACATTACTGCTATAAATATTGGGGTGCACGTATCCCTTCGGATCTCTACATTTGTATCTTTGGGGTAAATACCCAGTAGTGCAATTGCTGGATTGTATGGTAGCTCTATTTTCAACTTTTTGAGGAACCTCCATGCTGTTTTCCAGAGTGGTTGCACCAGCTTGCATTCCCACCAACAGTGTAGGAGGGTTCCCCTTCCTCCACATCCCTGCCAACATCTGTCATTTCCTGACTTGTTAAATTTAGCCATTCTGACTGGTGTGAGGTGGTATCTCATTGAGGTTTTGATTTGGATTTCCCTGATGCCGAGCGATGTTGAGCACTTTTTCATTTGTCTGTTGGCCATTTGGCTGTCTTCTTTGGAATGATGTCTGTTCATGGACATCTGCCCATTTCTTGATTGGATTATTCTTTCGGTGTTGAGTTTGATAAGTTCTTTATAGATTTTGGATACTAGCCCTTTATCTGATATGTCATTTGCAAATATATTCTCCCATTCTGTTGGTTGTCTTTTGGTTTTGTGGACTGTTTCTTTTTCTGTGCAAAAGCTTTTTATCTTGATGAAATCCCAATACTTTATTTTTTCCCTTCCTTCCCTTGCCTTTGGCGAAGTTTCTAGGAAGAAGTTGCTGCGGCTGAGGTCAAAGAGGTTGCTGCCTGTGTTCTCCTTTAGGATTTTGATGGACTCCTGTCTCACATTGATGTCTTTCAACCATTTAGAGTCTATTTTTGTGTGTGGGGTAAGGAAATGGCCCAGTTTCATTCTTCTGCATGTGGCTGTCCAACTTTCCCAACACCATTGTTGAAGAGACTTGTCTTTTTTCCATTGGACATTCCCCTTTCCTGCTTGGTCAAAGAGAAGTTGACCATAGAGATGCGGGTCCATTTCTGGGCTCTCTATTCTGTTCCATTGATCTATGTCTGTTTTTGTGCCAGTACCATACTGTCTTGATGATGACAGCTTTGTAATAGAGCTGGAAGTCCGGAATTGTGATGCCACCAGCTTTGCTTTTCTTTTTCAACATACCTTTGGCTATTAGGGGTCTCTTCTGGTTCCATACAAATTTTAGGATGATTTGTTCCATTTCTTTGAAAAAAGTGGTTGGTATTTTGATGGAGATTGCATTGAATGTGTAGATTGCTCTAGGTGGCATTGATATCTTCACAGTGTTGGTTCTTCCAATCCATGAGCATGGAACATTTTTCCATTTCTTTGTGTCTTCCTCAATTTCTTTCATGAGTATTTTATAGTTTTCTGAGTACAGATCCTTTGCCTCTTTGGTTAGATTTATTCCTAGGTATCTCATGGTTTTGGGTGCAATTGTAAATGGGATCGACTCCTTAATTTGTCTCTCTTCTGTCTTGTTGTTGGTGTATAGGAATGCCACTGATTTCTGTGCATTGATATTATATCCTGCCACTTTCCTGAATTCCTGTATGAGTTCTAGCAGTTTTGTGGTGGAGTCTTTTGGGTTTTCCACATAAAGTATCGTATCATCTGCAAAGAGTGAGAGTTTGACTTCTTCTTTGCCGATTTGGATGCCTTTGATTTCTTTTTGTTGTCTGATTGCTGTGGCTAGGACTTCTAATACTATGTTGAATAGCAGTGGTGACAGTGGACATCCCTGCGACGTTCCTGACCTTAGGGGGAAAGCTCTCAGCTTTTCCCCATTGAGAATGATATTCGCTGAAGGTTTTTCATAGATGGCTTTTATGATATTGAGGTATGTACCCTCTATCCCTATACTCTGAAGAGTTTTGATTAAGAAAGGATGCTGTACTTTGTCAAATGCTTTTTCTGCATCTATCGAAAGGATCATATGTTTCTTGTTCTTTCTTTTGTTAATGTATTGTATCACGTTGATTGATTTGCGGATGTTGAATCAGCCTTCCAGCCCAGGGATAAATCCCACTTGGTCATGGTGAATAATCCTTTTCATGTACTGTTGGATCCTATTGCCTAGTATTTTGGTGAGAATTTTGCATCCATGTTCATCAAGGATATTGGTCTGTAATTCTCCTTTTTGATGGGGTCTTGTCTGGTTTTAGGATCAAGGTAATGGTGGCCTCATAAAATGAGTTTGGAAGTTGTCCTTCCATTTCTATTTTTTGGAACAGTTTCAGGAGAATAGGTATTAATTCTTCTTTAAATGTTTGATAGTATTCTCCTGGGAAGCCAACTGGCCCTGGGCTTTTGTTGTTGGGAGATTTTTGATGACTGCTTCAATTTCCTTAGTGCTTATAGGTCTGTTCAGGTTTTCTCTTTCTTCCTGGTTCAGTTTTGATAGTTGATACATCTCTAGGAATGCATCCATTTCTTCCAGGTTATCTAATTTGCTGGCATAGAGTTTCTCATAATATGTTCTTATAATTGTTTGTATTTCTTGGTGTTGGTCGTGATCTCTCCTCTTTCATTCAGGATTTTGTTGATTTGGGTCATTTCTCTTTTCTTTTTGATCAGTCTGGCCAGGGGTTTATCAATCTTGTTAATTCTTTCAAAGAACCAGCTCCTAGTTTCGTTGATCTGTTCTACTGTTCTTTTGGTTTCTAGTTCATTGATTTCTGCTCTGATCTTTATTATTTCTCTTCTCCTGCTGGGTTTGGGCTTTATTTGCTGTTTTTTCTCCAGCTCCTTTAGGTGTAGGGTTAGGTTGTGTGTTTGAGACCTTTCTTGTTTCTTGAGAAAGGCTTGTACTGCTATATACTTTCTTCTTAGGACTGCCTTTGCTGTATCCTAAAGATTTTGAACAGTTGTGTTTTCATTTTCATTGGTTTCCATGAATTTTTTTAATTCTTCTTTAATTTCATGGTTGACCCATTCATTCTTTAGAAGGATGCTCTTTAGCCTCCATGTATTTGAGTTCTTTCCAACTTTCCTCTTGTGATGGAGTTCTAGTTTCAAAGCATTGTCGTCTGAAAGTATGCAGGGAATAATCCCAATCTTTGGTACCGGTTGAGACCTGATTTGTGACCTAGGATGTGATCTATTCTGGACAATGTTCCATGGGCACTAGAGAAGAATGTATATTCCGTCTCTTTGGGAAGGAATGTTCTGAATATGTCTGTGAAGTCCATTTGGTCCTGTGTGTCATTTAAAGTCTTTATTTCCTTGTTGATCTTTTGCTTAGATGATCTGTCCATTTCAGTCAGGGGAGTTTTAAAGTCCCCCACTATTATTATATTGTTGTCAATGTGTTTCTTTGCTTTTGTTATTAATTGCCTTATGTAATTGGCTGCTCCAATGTTAGGGGCATAGATATTTACAATTGTTAGATCTTCTTGGTGGATAGACCCTTTAAGTAGTATATAGTGTCCTTACTCATCACTTAATACAGTCTTTGTTTTACAATGTATTTGTCTGATATCAGGATTGCCACCCCAGCTTTCTTTTGGTGTCCATTAACATGGTAAATGGTTTTCCACCCCCTCACTTTCAATCTGGTGGTGTCTTTGGGTCGAAAATGAGTCTCTTGCAGACAGCATATTGATGGGTCTTGTTTTTTAATCCAATCTGATAGCATGTGTCTTTTGATTGGGGCATTTAGCCATTTGCATTCAGGGTAACTACTGAAAGGTATGAATTTAGTGCTATTGTGTTGCCTGTAAGGTGATTGTTACTGTATATTGTCTCTGTTCCTTTCTGGTCTATGCTGCTTTTAGGCTCTCTCTTTGATTAGAGGACCCCTTTCAATATTTCTTGGAAGGCTGGTTTCGTGTTTGCAAATTCCTTTAGTTTTTGTTTCTCCTGGAAGCTCCTTATCTCTCCTTCAATTTTCAATGACAGCCTAGCTGGATATAGTAATCTTGGCTGCCTATTTTTCTCCTTTAGTGCTCTAAATATATCATGCCAGTCCTTTCTGGCCTGCCAGGTCTCTGTGGATAGTTCTGTTGCCAATCTAATGTTTCTACTATTATAGTTTACATATCTCTTCTCCTGAGCTGCTTTCAAGATTTTCTCTTTGTCTCTGAGACTCGTAAGTTTTACTATTAGATGTCGGGGTGTTGACCTATTTTTATTGATTTTGTGAGGGGTTCTCTGTGCCTCCTGGATTTTGATGCCTGTTTCCTTCCCCACATTAGGGAAGTTCTCTGTTTTAATTTGCTCCAGTATACCTTCTGCCTCTCTCTTTCTTCTTCTTCTGGGATCCCAGTTATTCTAATGTTTCATCTTATCGTATCACTTATCTCTCGAATTCTCATCTCGTGATCCAGTAGTTGTTTATCTCTCTTTTTCTCAGCCTCTTTATTTTCCATCATTTGGTCTTCTATATCAGTGATTCTCTCTTCTGCCTCATTTATCCTAGTAGTTAGTGCCCCCATTTTTGATGGCACCTCAGGCATAGCCTTTTTTATTTCGACTTGGTTAGAATTTAGGTCTTTTATTTCCCCAGAAGGGGTGTCTCTAATAACTTCCATGCTTTTTCAAGCCCAGCTAGTATCTTTAAAATCATGATTCTGAACTCTAGGTGCGACATCCCACTAATGTCCATATTGAGTAGGTCCCTGGCCCACGGTACTACCTCTTTTTCTTTTTGTTGAAGTGATTTTTTTCGTTTTCTCATTTTGTCCAGAGAAGAATAGATGAATGAGAGAACAAAATGCTAACAGGTTAACAAGGTCCCCAGAAACTATACTCTAAATAAATCAGAAAAGACCTGAAACCAGGGGAAAAGAAAGGGAAAGAAAGAAAAAAGAGAAAAAAAAGATAAAGATAAAAACAAACAAAAACAGAAAAAAAAAACAGAATATGATCAAATATGATCAGGCTGGTGCATAGATCAGTGCCACACACTACATTTTGAGTGTATTTTGGTCTGTTAGAAAAAGTGCCTCCTAAAATTTTAAAGAAAGACTTATATTTGTACAAAATAAGGGTTGATACAATGAAGGGATGGAATATGACTGTAAAAATGTATATTAAAAAAAATTTCAAAAAGGAATTGATCAGAAGGTGTTTGAAAAAATAAAGAAGAGGATTAAAAAAAGGAAAGAAAGAAAGAAAAAAAAGGGGAGAGAATGTGATCAGGCAGGAGACTAGAACAAAGCCATACACTAGAGATTTAGGGTATATTTTGATATGTTAGAAGAAACTGTATCCAAAATTTTAAAGAGAGAACAATTTATATATATATATGCCAAAAATAAAGGTAACTACTATGAAAGGATAGAATATGACTCTAAAAATGAAAAATAAAAATGTTTTTTTTAAAAAAAGGGATTGATAAGATGTTGGTTGGAAAAGGGAAAAAGAAAAATTAAAAAAAATAGTTAAGATAAAATTAACTTTGAAAGACTAATGAATCATGGTAAAAAGAAAAGCCATGAATTCTATGTGCAGTATTCCCCTAGGGCTGGAGTTCTCCTGTTCTCATTGATCGGTAAACTTGGTCTTGGCTGGCTGTTCTTGCTGATCTTCTGGGGGAGGGGCCTGTTGCCGTGGTTCCCAAATGTCTTTGCCGGAGGCCGAATTGCCCCACCCTTGTCGGTCCGGGCTAAGCAAGCTGTTCGGGTTTGCTCT
The DNA here is from genome assembly GCF_003265705.2 of Callorhinus ursinus. Lineage (NCBI taxonomy): Eukaryota > Metazoa > Chordata > Mammalia > Carnivora > Otariidae > Callorhinus > Callorhinus ursinus. The sequence goes on from NW_027397079.1 coordinate 24,083,454, forward strand.
TGGGAGCTTTTGTTC
>NW_027397079.1:24083868-24128675 GCF_003265705.2 Callorhinus ursinus
AGGAGAGTCTCCCCGGCTCTGCCGCTTGTTGGGTCCCTGCTGCAGGAGCAGTCGCCCGACTGTGCTGAGGATCACGGTTTATGGCAACCCCGAGCTGAGAGCCTGCACCTCGGCTCCGTCTCTGCAGCCGGCTTCCCCGCTCCGATACCTGGGAGCTCTGCCGCACTCAGGCACCCCCGGTCTTTCTGTGACCCCGAGGGTCCTGAGACCACACTGTCCCGCGAGGTTTCCACCCCTCGCTTAGCCACTGCAGCGACGTCCCTCAGCGGAGCCGATTTCTAACAGTTCCGATTTTGTGCTCCGCGGCTCTAGCACTTGCCAGAAGCGTCCGACGGAGGCCTCCTCCCCCGCCGTCTATCCTCCCGAATATCGCCTCGGATTCACTTCTCCACACGTCCTACCTTCCAGAAAGTGGTCGCTTTTCTGTTCAGAGAGTTGTTGCTACTCTCCTCTTCGGTCTCCTGTTGAGTTCGTAGGTGTTCAGAATGGTTTGATCCCTATCCAGCTGAATTCCTGAGACCAGACGAAATCCAGGTCTCCTACTCCACCATCTTGCTCCGGCCCCCCTTTGCTGTTAGTATTATTCTTAATTTCCTTTCTTCCCCTTGAATGAAGGATCTTATAATGTTAAAATGTGCAATTCTTTTTAAACCGAAAAGGAATCTTTTAGGAATATAACCAAACAGAAACTGGGCATAAATGTATCTGGTAGGGAGCTCTAAAGTACTGTTCAAATGCAAAAGGTTGCAATTGGCACTAGAACATGCACTAATTTCACCTTAGTGCTGTATCATGCAAGTAATCTAGTGAATAAGCAGTTTGTAGTTTTATCATTAAATCTGTATAATGTTTCAAATGGATTTTGATATGCAGATCTTCACTCATTCAAATAAAAATTTTAAAGTGTTTTAAATAATTAGGAGATTTTTTATTATTGCTTCTTTTCTTATTCATCCTAACTTACTTTTTTCTAATGTACTGTGTACAATAATTAAATAAGTAAGTGAATAAAGCAAATAAGCAAATAAAATATCAAGGATCACATTGGTTATTAATATATTCAGTTATTCTTAGAACTAGCATTTGACATGCTTTTAAACAATTTTGTTTTATATTCATCTAGTTAAGCTCCCCATCTGTAGTGTATCTTGATTGTAAAATGGGTGTTTTTAAACCACTTAAATGCAATTTGCAAAGGTAACCAATTGATAATATGGCCAAGGCCTTTTCAGATCACTGGGTTGAAGTCTAAATTCCCTATCATGGCCTGGAATACAGCTGTCCAGATCTCTGGAGAAAACGCCTTTTTAAAAAAATAATTTTATAAAACGCAATCAGAAAACAACTTACACATTGGGAGAATCTGGAATCAAGTGTCTGTGCAAACAGAGAAATTACTTTGGTTGCCACAACAGAGGAGAAACAGGGATGAGAACACAACCGTGAGCTATGTGGAGCCAGCTGGTTTCCTGTCCCATGGACAGGTATTCATAAGTGTAGGAGAGGAAGAATAATTTTCCATCTACCCTTTTGAGTTCTTGGCTGAGGCCCCTGTAATAAAGGACAGATTAACAACAACAAAACCCAATAGGCAGAAGTTTATTAACATGTATTCCTCATTTACGTGTAAGAGATAACTAGGGAAAAGTGAGTAACCCAAACAGATGGCCTAGAATTCAGACTTAAATGCAGTCTTAATAGGAAGAGGGGAGTGGAATGTAGGCCTCTTAGGGGGGAGGAAATTACTTTTAGGAAAGATGAATGGGCCCTTAGAAGGATAGATTGGAGTTGTAGTGGTTTGTGGCAACGTGTGTCTCGGTGTGGTATCAACTTCTGTCCTCCTTAGGTTTTAGAGGAATCAGTCCTTCCTGGCTGCTTGATGATACTCCCAGGGAGAGGATTTATGACAAGGGAGTTTCTTTTGGAGTATGTCTTTAGGCAAGTAAGAGGAGTTCAGAGAAAGCTTCCCCCTTCATTTGCTGGTTTTTGACTGCCTAAGCTCAACGTATCAAGATGCCAAGGTGACATATTTAGCAATCTTTCATTGAAAACAGTGATTTCTTGGTTTGGATTCAGCGGAATTAATACAATAAATAATCTTTTAAACCACTTTCTTTTATACCCATGGAGATAAGTGTCAGCCTCCCTATGTGAGGGAAGCATTTCTTTTCTTTCTTTTAGTCTTTGTAAAATTATTTTGTTTCTAAATAGGGAACCACATTTCCATGAATTCTTTTTCACTTCTGTTCAATATATTCACCAATTGGGAATTTTTTTTCAGTTCCAAATCACTGAGTAAAAATGAAGAAAAAAAACCTAACTTTTAAAAGCTCATGAAAACAGCTAAGACGCTGATAGGGGCTGAAAGTGGTTCTAGAAGATAGCCTCTTAGGTCTTTCACATTACTATTATTTCATTTGTTAAGGACAGACAATTGGGTATTTAGTTATATTTCCAAATTCTGTAGGTATCCACTTTTTAGCATTTTATTGATTTAATATTTTTTAAAAAATCAGTAAAAGCAAAAATACCAATTTTCTTCATAAATTCTAAAATTATGTAGTTTTTTTCATAGAAAATATATTCACTGGCATATGGTGAGGTAAAGAAGGAAAAGCTCTAAGATTCAATATATACTTATATTTTACATAAGTTATTATACATTGAATTGTTTAATCTTTACATATGTTTCAAAGGTAGTTTGGTTTACTGTCAATTTTTAGATGACATGTTTGGAGTGACATAAGTAGTATATGGTAACAATACTGTCAAAATTTAAAACTTCATGAATGTCATCCTCTGACCTTGTTGAACACAAACGTTAATCAGATCTTTTTGAAAACCTGCTGCCTGCATGATGGTATCATTGGACAAGTGCTGGCTACAGAATATTTGTTTATACAATAAATGTTTTGTGCACCTATTTTTCTATTTTAGGGAGTTGTAGCAATAAACAGCTCAAAGTCCCTGTCCTCATATGGCTTCTATTCTAGTGGAAGTAACAGAAAATAAACAGATGGATATTTAATTTACTGCTAAGTGGAAATAAGTTCTATGAAGACAAATGAATCAGGGAGAGGGAAATAAGTTAGAGGGGCACTATGTTATTTTATATGACACAGTTACAGAATGCCTAGCTGGAAAAAAAAACAAAATTTGAGTAGAAAACAAACTTCCCAATGCTCTGTGGAACCTTGCCTCTCCTATTTCTCTGACTTTATTTTACATCTCTGCTCCTGCCAGACCCAGAACATGACAGTCAAGTTCTTTCCTCTCTGTCTGAAAAGCTATTACCCTGGTGGACGCATAACTACCCCCTTCAAGTCCTTGTGGACATTACTCAAAACTTGGGTTTCCAATGAGGCTTTAACAGGCTCCCCTGTCTAAATGGCAGCACACATTTTTATTATCCTCCATCCTTGCATTATTTAGCTTCTTACTACTGTCTCACTTACTATCTATTTTAGTTATTTTTGCTTGCTCTTTGTTGTGCCCAGCTTGAGAATATAAATCCCATGAAAGCAGGAATTTCTGTCTTCCCTGCTTCACTGATAGCGTCTAGAAAGATGCCTTGTGTGTAGAAAGTGTTAAACTAACTTTTGTTTGATATATAAATAAATATGGTAATTATGCTATGGGAACATGTTCCTTGAAACTAAGCAGTAGAGGCAAGAATTAAGGCAGAAGTTGGAAACCTTTAAAATAATCTTGTCATGACATGATAAATACTGACAAGAACTGATATAAACAGACATATGTGAAAAAATATGATATAAAGGTGGAACTACATGCTCCCCAAAAGAGACATAGGATCTAAGCATCATTAAAATTTTTAGGATTTTTTTAGCTATCATGACTTAAAATATTGTGCCACTATCAATAGAATAAGGACACAATGATGGCATTAAAATTAGAGAGATGTTTTCGAGCACTGTTGTCTCAAAAAGTCCCCGCACCAGTGCCAAGATATCATCTAGTCTAATAAAAGACATGCAATAGCTACAGCTTTTCCAATTCACTAATGGAAAAAAAATAAAAAGATATATCTTGGATTGTATAGTATTATTTGAATTAAATATAATTCCACTCACTCTCACTGCACTCCCTAAATATGTTTCTAATTGTATGAATTACATGCTTTCTACATATATTTATCCATTCATAGAGTTAACAAATACTTATTGAATTATTTAATGAAGCTCATGGATGTAACAAAAATATACTAAATGATAGCATCATGATTCCCAAAGTGCCCCCTTTCCTGAGTTAAAGTAAAAATCAATTTGGTTTTAGCTGAATCAACAATAAAACCACCAGCAAAATGCCTAGCATGGAGTAGGTATTCAATAAAAGTGCCTATTAATCTTTTTGTTTCATTTATAGCATACCTAACTGTTTGATGCTAAGGTGACTATAAAAAATTTTAAGCAAGGGAGTTAATAATCTTATTGTGAGTGTAAAAGAGAAAAAATAATTTTCCCTCTATCCTATGAGTTCTTGGATAAGGATCCTGTAATAAAAAACAGATTAAGGGGCACCTGGGTGGCTCAGTCATTAAGCGTCTGCCTTCAGCTCAGGTCATGATCCCAGGGTCCTGGGATCGAGCCCCGCATCCGGCTCCCTGCTCAGTGGAAAGCCTGCTCCTCCCTCTCCCACTCCCCTTGCTTGTGTTCCCTCTCTTGCTGTGTCTCTCTGTCAAAAAATAAATAAAATCTTAAAAAAAAAACAGATTAATAGGAGAAAAAAAACCCCAGAATTTTATTAACATGTATACCTCAGTCATATGTGGGAAATACTCAGGGAAAAATGAGTAACCCAAAGAGGTGTCTTAAAATTCTGACTTAAATACCATTTTAGTAAGGAATGTGGAGTGGAATGTAGACCTCTCAGAGGTGAGGAAATTATTTTTAGAAAAGATGAATGAGCCCTTAGAAGACTAAATGGGAGGTGTGATATTTTGTAACTAAGTGTGTCTGGGTGTGGTGTTGAGTTCTGTTCTCTCCTTTGACAAGAGTCAGTCCTCCCTGGGTGATGAAATTCCTGCGTGAACTTGACAAAGCAGAAGGCCCTAATGACAAAGGAGGATCTCTCCTTAGACAGATAAGGGTTATTCAGAGAAATCTTCCTATATTTGCTATTTTCAAGTGCCTACAGCTAAAAATAATCAGTATGTCAAAGGGGCTCACTTTGGCATGGCGTGTTCTGCTACTTCATAAACTAAGACAAGAAACAACCATAAAACAACAGAAAAGAGAGTGCAAAATATATGTGCATCCTCCACAAGCCTCCTCAGGTAAAAACAGCTAGCCAAAATTCTTGCTTAGTTTTTTAACCCTAGTACTGAGAAAAGGCTGATTTGTAGTATGTAAAGCAAAAGGAGATAGTGTTACCAGTTCTCTTTTTTCATTTTTCCACCTATGGTGGCAAGGCAGGTTAATACTCATGATGTATGTGTGCCCATCCAAGGTTAGTATCAGTAATGATGGATGAAGCCCTCTTCTCCTGGCCTATATTCTCCTATATGGCCCCTCCTAATATTCAACAGGAAGAGAGGTGTACAATCAGGGGCAGGCCTCAGTGGACCAACTCTCCAGCATCTTCTATACTGGCACCACTTAATGATGACTTTTCAGGCTTGTTTTTATGTCCCTCCTTCATGTCATCAGATATTGAACTTGTCTGCATTTCCTCTCTGCCTCCAACTTGTTACATCAAAAGTGGGCCTTACCTTTTATTTTACTTTTTAAAACCTAAACAATTCAGAGAGGTTAAGCCCAATTATTGGCTCAACTGCTTTGTCTATTTAGGTAGTCAACATTTACTTATGCTGGAAATAAAAGAAAAAAAAAACTTGGTTAGATTATATTGATCTTTAAAAAGTCATCTGTGTTTGATTCATTTAAAGCAGAACATTCTAAAACAAAACATATATTTTTTTTAATTTTTTTTAAAGATTTTATTTATTTATTTGACAGACAGAGACAGTGAGAGCAGGAACACAAGCCGGGGGAGTGGGAGAGGGAGAAGCAGGCTTCCCGCTGAGCAGGGAGCCTGATGCGGGACTCGATCCCAGGACCCTGGGATCATGACCTGAGCTGAAGGCAGACGCTTAACGACTGAGCCACCCAGGCGCAAACATATTTTTAATGAATCTCTTCTTTACCTTGTCTCCAAAAGTGAGAAAACCCTAAGCAGAACACATTTCTTAAGGGTTCATTACAAATTAGAAAATTTTACATCAAAACAAATTTGACTATATATATATACTTTAATCTGATAAAATGTAACTAAAGTTGTCAAAGTGGAATAAAAAAGATTTTCAATAGAGTAGTTTGAAATTTGTTTGCAAGATTTTTCATAAACAGTGGTGCTTTCCAATCAGTCATCAAGGCCATGGAAGCCATAGTTTATCTTCCCTGTTCTCATTAAGTTTTTCTACTTGCTTTTAAAGTACAAGCCAATAACCCTTAGTCTTTCTCTGGTTCTCTTCCTTACTATTCTTTAAACCTGTTTTCCTGTTGATCCTTATTTATTTAAATAGTGTGGGCTCTCTACTTGCCCGGTTAAACTCCCCAGCTGTATTTCTGGCAAATTTGTTTGTCCTTAAAGATTTCCCATTTGCTCTTGCTGTGTATGTGTAGCAGTGCTTGCCAACGGGCTCCTCATGCTTTCAGTCTTAGTGTAAATGGTGCTCCTGACTGTCTATGTTGTTTTCTCTTGGTGTTGATATACCTCTGAGTAGGCAAAAGGCTTCTCAGCCTCCTTCGTAGTTGCTGTAATGGATAGGTTTTATGATTATTATTATTTTAATATTATTAATATCACATGAGGGGATCTGAGAATTGAGTTACTTTGATATTAGGAACCTAAATCTAAGTCTATGCCTAAGTTAATGCCCAAAACTGTGATTGATTTTCATCCAATTAAATACTGAAGTTGTAGTTCCTATATAAAAGCACATGATTTTAGGATGCATAAAGGATGTAAAATAAGCTAAGAATGACTATTGGGTCACTGAAAAGTCTCTCTTTAAATGTCCAAATTTTTATAGAATTTTTCTTCATTTGGGAATGTGTTTCTCCTTTAATGCCTATTCAGGTTTCTTTTTTTCTGTCAGGCTTGGCTAGAATCCTCTTCTATTTCCTATCTCAAGAGGCAGCCCATTTGACTCAGGTATCTTTCATCATTCTTGAAATTCACTTGCTAGGCTGCTTCTTTTCCAGGCTGTAAAAACTGACTACAACATTTTCCATAAACCAACTGGAAAAAAATCCATTCCAAATGGACATTTTTTTCCTCAGGTAGCAAATTTTAACTACCACCATATTGGAATATGCTTTTGATAATTAAGTGTCATAGATAGGGAGAAGTTTAAATTGCCATGGTAAGTGGACTTTATTGTTTTCAATCTCTCTCAACATCAGTAGCTGTTTAGAGACTCATTTTCTGGGAACAGAAAATAAAATGCCTTTCTGCTTTGTCAAGTTCACACCATATAATCTGAACACTTCAAACATTTTGTTTTTAAAATGAGATTTCAATCACATCTTTGGAAATTAATTCTAATAAAATACTCATATGGCCATTGAGGAGGTGACCACTAGCTAAGAGATAGAAAATAAAGTTTTAAAATGAGTATTTTTACCATTTGAAATGAAAAGGGCACTTTAACATCCTACTTTCCTGCTCCCATATTGCTCTTATATAAGTCAATGTAATATTCATTTGAGAGCTCAGGAAACTGGGGCAGAGAAAGGCTAAGTGACTTGCCCTAGGACTTGCCTAGGAATGGCCAGGCTGGTGTTGCAACTTGGCACATAAATCTGAGACTGCATTTAGTTGATTGTTCTCCATTCCTTGTCTGAACAAATAGCAGACAATTGTAGTGTTAAATCTAACATGATCAACTCTTAAAGAAAAGTGACACCAACATGATTTACCACTTCACCTAGAAATAAGCTACTCCCATTGAGCAGGTTAAGAGGTTTTGGAGCCAAGATTCAAGTTTTACGGTTACAGGGCTGTTACATACTGGTACTTGAGTATACTGAATACTAGCTCCAGAATCGGAAATCAAAAGCAATTTCTCAAATGATCTAGCTTACTTTCTCAGAGATGTGTGTTTTATATTCATATTTCCCATAACAGGGGACACGGGACAGGTCTGAGCAGAAATTAAATGCTCAATTTATATTTTGATTTTAGGGAATCAGATTAGGGAAATCAATAAATAATTTGCTATTTCCTTCTCGTCTTTGTGCTTACATCTCTGCATTATATCCAGTGTTTATGTCAGTAGTATTATAAAATTGTTACATGTGATATTTAAAAAAATAGTCATATGAGATATATCACTTCCAATATCAAATTGGGTTTTCTTTATGGCTATATCGTCAGAGTAGCAATTTAGTGGCGAAATCTAAACTGGAGGTAAGAAGTGCTCAATACCTGAACTTGAACTAACTTTCTAATGTCCTCAAGCACTTGCGCAATGTTTGATAGTCCTTTTTCTATATTTGGTAAAACTCAGATTTTAAAGAGCTATGTCCTGCAACTCACCACCATGCTTATCAGTTCTTATTCCCATTTTTAAGTTGTCCAAACTCCCCCTCCCCTAATGGTCATGAGGGTATAAACATGTAGTAGGGTCCCTTGGTCATCCTTTCAGACAATATTTTTCCCTTACAAGACATAAAATGGGGCATTCCTTTAATAGCTTTTATGTTTACCCTTAATTTAACCACCAACAATCGAAAACAATTACCTTATGCATTGTACTCTCGCTTAGCATCTTCTTTTCTTCCTCTGTTCTCATCAATATTAGCAGAGGTCAAATTTTCTTTAGCCTTCCCTGTCTATCCAGAAAGATGTCATGTCTAATTCTATTCACAGATGCCCTCCTTTTCCACTGCCAATTTTAGAAAATAAATGATAAAACCTTATTGAAAGAGGGCAAAGACTATTGGGGTCAGCAAGGAGAAGATGGTTCTCCTACATACACACATACATTCTAGGTCCCGCACACTGAAATCCAGATGGAGCAAGTTTTGGTCATGGAGCTTCTGAAGAAGTAGTCTGTGGAGGAAGGAAGTGAACCTTGGTGACACATGTCCCCATGCCAACTACCTGCAGACTTGAACCACAGCACAGCTGCTTTCAGTTTTGCATATGCTGATGGGAGTCAGAATACTAGTGTAAGACCAAGAACTGTTTACATTGGATTATGTTAATTATAACCTGTGTATGTCATTCCCACTCTGTAGAGCCTAGCTGCTTGGCTCATCTTCTGTCACCATCACTAGTTTTTTGACCACCACCTCACTGAGAATGCACAGCTTATCTCTGGCTCCCAGCTTAGTCACCTCAACTACCGGCCCTATATTCAGTATCCCCATTTCTTTTCCGTTCTCTAGCTCATATCCTGCGCATAGACTTGCACTGACCCTTGGTTCATACGCCAGTACCAAACTCCAGACTCTCATCGGAAATCCCATTTCTTTGCTTTTCTTTACCCCTCAAAGATTGCCTGTACTCACTTTCTTCCCTTCCTCATTTTCAGTTTTCTTTTTAGCCCACTGTAATTAGGCCTTCAAATACTGAAAGATCTCTTTTAACTCTTCCTAGAAGATCTTCATCATTTTAGTTTCATGTCAGGAGTCACTTCCTTTGTGAGGCGTTCTCTTTTCACCCCCTTCTCTGACTACCACTTTCAAACGAGTCTCCCCCATTATACCCCATGCCTATTATCTTCATAGCACCTGTCACTATTTAATATTTTAATGCTTATATCATATATCTGTTGTCTTATTGTATTTCTCGTGTGGTTATCCCTTTTGTGAGGCATGAGAATAATAGCAAATGGTCTCTGCCGTTCTAGTTAATTTTTTTCACATTCTGTCCAACTACGTAGACTTCACCAGAATTCCCTGGGGCTGGATTATCAGTGATGAAGCATGTTTAGTTCATTCCAAATTAATTAATTCTCTTCTAACTTTTATATGTTATGTTATTAAATTTACTGAACAAAATAACCTTTTCTGAAAACCAGATTTTCCATACCTTTGGAGAAAAAAATTGAAAAATTCACAAGATCTAATTCTATTTGCCCATGCATCTTTTCATTTAACCTCATAAAATCCTGCTGGATATTTTATTCACATTATCAGGATTTTGAAAGTATGTTTCTTTGTAAAGAAAGCGCAGAGTATGAATCATAGAACACTACATAAAAAACTAATGATGTATGGTGATTAACATAACATAATAAAAAAAGATCATTCTATCATGTAATTCACAGATATTCATCAGCTTTTAAGGATATGCTGCTTCTTAAAAGTTGGAGGACAGAGATAAAGATTAGCTACATTACACCAATAAAAAAAATGAGGACAAAAACAAACAAACAAACAAGAAAGAAAGTGCAGAGTCCAAATTTCAATAAGCCATTTCCTGAATTACAGACAATTACAGTTAAATGCATTTACCTTAATCTAAATGCTGATAGCTGTCTTGATCCAAGAAGGCTGAAGAGTTCGCCAGTATTAACTAAAAAAAACTAGGTGCTATAAGTTGTTTGATCCTAATAAATGCTTTGTAGACATGAAATATAGCACGAAATTGAATGGCAAAACTAAGATGAAGAAGGTCTCAATTATTTTATTAAGTAGCCAGGAGTGAGTCTACACAACCTTGAAAACCAAAAGAATTGCAAAGAAAGTATTGTGAAGTAGGATGTTGAATTTATATTGGAGAGGAAGGTAGAGAGACTAAGCCAGAATGACATCTCAGTGTGGTGATGTTTTCTCTCAGGAAATCATGATCATCTCTCCCTCTCTCTTAGGAAATCTACTTTGCTAATCTGAGAAAATAAGTATCTCTGCAAGTGTACATTTGTTTGATAGATCTCTTTAGAGTGACAATATCATTTAGTGAACCAATTTTGTATTTTACTTACAGAATTTTCAGAATGCCTAGGGAACCAAGATATTCAGAATATTTTTATTACTTGAAAGTGGATCCACCTTTAACATTTTAAACAAAGGTTGTAATAGTTACAAATCTATGATAGTTTGCTTAATCTCTTAGAGTACATTGTTACTCTTCTTTGCTAGTATTACTACTGCGCTGTAACAGCTACTGAAAGGTATCGTGATTTTAAAAAACACCACAGCCAGGGCGCCTGGGTGGCTCAGATGGTTAAGCGTCTGCCTTCGGCTCAGGTCATGATCCCAGGGTCCTGGGATCGAGTCCCGCATCGGGCTCCCTGCTCCTTGGGAGCCTGCTTCTCCCTCTGCTTCTCTCTCTCTCTCTGTCTCTCATGAATAAATAAAATCTTTAAAAAAGAAAAAAAAAAACACCACAGCCAAAAAACAATAAATCCAGTCAAGAAATGGTCAGAAGACACGAACAGACATTTCTCTAAAGAAGACATATAAATGGCCCACAGACACATGAAAAAGCTCAATATCACTTGGCATCAGAGAAATACAAATCAAAACCACGATGAGATACCACGTCACACCTGTCAAAATGGCTAAAATGAACAACTCAGGAAACAACAGATGTTGCAAGGATGTAGAGAAGGGGGAACCTTCTTACACTGTCAGTGGGAATGCAAGCTGGTGCAGCCACTCTGGAAAACAGTATAGTGGTTCCTCAAAAACTTAAAGCTACCCTATGACCCAGCAATTGCACTACTAGGTATTTACCTAAAGGATACAAATGTAGTGATCTGAAGGGGCACATGCACCCCAATGGTTATAGCAGCAATGTCCACAATAGCCAAACTATGGGACGAACCCAGATGTCCATCGACAGATGAATGGCTGAAGATGTGATATAATAGAATATTACTCAACCATCAAAGAGAATGAATTTACAACAACATGGAGGGAACTAGAGGGTATTATACTAAGTGAAATAGGTCAGTCAGAAAAAGACAAATATCATATGATTTCACTCATGTGGAATTTAAAAACCAAACTGATGAACATAGGGGAGGGGAAGGAAAAATAAAATAAGATGGAAACTTAGATGGAGACAAACCTTAAGAGACTCTTGGTCATAGGAAACTGAGGGTTGCTGGAGGGGAGGTGGGTGGGGGGATGGGTAACTGGGTGATGGTCATTAAGGGGGGCACGTGATGGAATGAGCTGTGGGTGTTCTATGCAGTGGATGAATCACTTAATTCTACCTCTGAAACTAATATTACACCAATATGTTAATTAAATGGAATTTAAATAATTTTTTAAAAAAAACTAAAAAAAGCCCACTTAGGTCTGTGAGGTTTAAGAAAAAATGAAGTTTTTTTTTTATTAAAGATTTTATTTATTTATTTCACAGAGACAGTGAGAGAGGGAACACAAGCAGGGGGAGTGGGAGAGGGAGAAGCAGGCCTCCCACTGAGCAGGGAGCCCGATGTGGGGCTCAATCCCAGGGCCCTGGGATCATGACCTCAGCCGAAGGCAGCCGCTTAACCACCTGAGCCACCCAGGCGCCCAGAAAAAATGAAGTTTTTAAAAGAAAACACTACCCTTGTCTTTTTGCACTTTGGATACTCTATTTTGTGGTGAAGAAGGTATATAAAGTAAATTCATCTTTAAGAAAACACCATTGTGGTTGCCTGGGTGGCTCAGTTGGTTAAGTGTCTGCCTTTGGCTCAGGTCATGATCCCAGGGTCCTGGGATTGATCCCCGCATTGGGCTCCCTGCTCAGTGGGGAGCCTGCTTCTCCCTCTGCCTCTGCCTCTCTGTCTCTCATGAATAAATAAATAAAATCTTAAAAAAAAAAGGAAACACCACTGAATTTCTTGAGGTGATAAAAATAGTTTAATTAAGTAACAATTTTTAGGTGTTCTAGACAGCCTTTTCTCTGACGCTTTTGTTATCCCATTTGCTTTACAAAGTTGTGAGTGGCATTTGATATATGTACAGAATTTCTATTGCTTTACAAACAAATCTTATTGCTAGAAAGACCATTTTCTTTGTAATTTGTGTTTGTTTTATTTTAGAGACTTAACTAAGTTCTCATTTCTTTTCTAAGACACATTAATCTCACCTTCATGTCTAAGTAGAATTAGTAGAAATAGAACATTCTGAAAAAGAACTTTGTTTTAATGTGAGATGAAAGACAATGCATGATCTAAATAGTCACAGCTTTTGTGCCTTTTCACAGTGGAGCTACACAAGGCAAAGTCTCCTACTTGCTAGTCAGGCATAGCCAGGCTTCTGCTCTCTCCTGCTCTCCTCCTACAACCATGTGTTTCCTCTTCTTACACCCTTCCTTATTCTTCTTGTCACTGGTGGTGGTCCTTAGATTCCTTTTATCTTCTTCTCTTTTCTACTTTGTAATCATAACCTCTGTTAGAACTATAAAATATCCAAAATCCTCAGGCAAAGTGAATTCCCATGACATGCAGTCATCTGTTATAACATATTATACAGCAGTTAATATGTTGTGCATCTCACCTTGAAATAGGAATCTCATTCAGGACTAAAGTTTGAGGCTAGTATCAAGGAAACATGAAATATTAACCTTAATAAAAACGACATTTAACAAACAGGTAATTCCTTTTTTTCTTTTTTATTATTTTTTTAAATTTTATTATGTTATGTTAATCACCATACATTACATCATTAGTTTTTGGATGTAGTGTTCCATGATTCATTGTTTGTGCATAACACCCAGTGCTCCACGAAGAACGTGTGCTCTTTAATACCCATCACCAGGCTAACCCATCCCCCCACCCCCTCCCCTCTAGAACCCTCATTTTGTTTCTCAGAGTCCATAGTCTCTCATGGTTCGTCTCCCCCTCCGATTCCCCCCACTTCTTTATATCATGAAAGAATTTACTGTTGTATTATTAGCACTTCTAATTCATTTAGAATTCTGATTTAACATATACAAGGATTTGTATTATATGGAACATAATACTCTTCATAAAAATTAAAATGGTTAATAGTGTATTAATTCAAGTTAAAGCTATAGCTCTAAAATTAAAACAAATTGGGAAAAAAACAAAAAAAATTTTTGGATATTTGCATTTATCAATATGCAGTTCCATATTTTGTTTAGGGTAGGATTGGCTCAATGAACATTATAACTTAGACTCTTTTTTTATTTAAAAATTTTTATTTATTTATTGAAAGAGAGAGAGAATGGTAGAGAGAGAGCATGAGAGGAAGGAAGGTCAGAGGGAGAAGCAGAGTCCCTGCTGAGCAGGGAGCCCGATGTGGGACTCGATCCTGGGACTCCAGGATCATGACCTGAGCCAAAGACAGTCACTTAACCAACTGAGCCACCAAGGCACCCTATAACTTACACTCTTAAGTTACATATTTTATATAACATATAGGCATCCCTCAGAGATACGGCAGGTTCCATTATAGACCACCACAATAAGGCAAATATTTTGAGAAAGTGAGTCAAATAAATTTTTCCGTTTCCTAGTGCATATAGAAGTTACTTTATACTATACTGTAGTCTGTTAAGTGTGCACTAACATTATGTCTAAAAGAACAATGCACATACCTTAATTAAAAATACTTTATTGCTAAAATGTGCTAAACATCATCTGAGCTTACTATGAGTTGTAATCTTTTTGCTAGTGAAGGATATTACCCCAAAGTTGATGGCTGCTGACCAATCATGATGGTGGTTACTGAAGGCTGGGGTCGTTACTGAAGGCTGTGGTGGCAATTTCTTAAAATAAGACAACAGTGAAGTTTTTTGCATCCACTGACTCTTCCTTTTACAAATGATTTCTCTGTAGTGCTATTTGATAGCATTTTACCCACAGTAAAACTTCTTTCAAAATTGAAGTCAGTCCTCACAAACCCTGCTGCTGTTTTATCAACTAAGTTTATATAATATTCTAAATCCTTTGTTGTCATTGCAGTAATCTTCACAGTTTCTTCACCAGGAGTAGATTCCATCTCAAGAAACCACTTTCTTTGCTCATCCATAAGAAGCAACCCCTCATCCGTTCAAGTTTGATCATTGAGATTTCAGCAATTCAGTCCCATCTTCAGGCTCCACTTCTCATTCTAGTTCCCTTGCTCTTTCCACCACATCTGCAGTTACTCCCTCCACTGAAGTCAGAAACCCCTCAAAGTCATCCATGAGGGTTGAAATCAACTTCTTCCAAGCTCCTGTTCATGTTGATATTTTGACTTCTTCCCATGCATCATGAATGTTCTTAATGGCATCTAAAATGGTGAATCCTTTCTGGGTTTTCAGTTTATTTTGTCAAGATCCATCAGAAGAATCACTATCTATGACACCTAGCCTTATGAAATGTATTTCTTAAATAATATGACTTGGAAGTCAAAATTACTTATTTATTCATGGGCTGCAGAATGTTGTGTTAGCAGGCACGAAAATGACACTAATTTGATTGTACATCTCCATCAGAGCACTTGAATGACCCGAGTGCATTGGCAACGAGCAGTAATATTTTGAAAATAATTTTTTTTGTGAGCAATAGTTCTCAACGGTGGACTTAAAATAGTCACTAAGTCATGTTGTAAACATATATGCTGTCTCCTAGCTTTGTTGTTCCATTTATAGAGCATGTGCAGAATAGATTTAACCTAATTCTTTAGGGCTCTAGGATTTTTGGAATTGATAAATGAACATTGGCTTCAACTTAGAGTCACCAGCTGCATTAGCCCCTAACAAGAGAGTCAGCCTGTCCTTTGAAGCTTTGAAGCCAGGCTTTGACTTCCCTCTAGATATGAAAATCCTAGATGGTGTCTTTTTCCAACAGAAGGCTATTTCATCTACATTGAAAAATCTGTTGCTGAGTGTAGCCACCTTCAAGAGTTATCATAGGTCTTCCAGATAACTTGCTACAGCTTTTGCAAAAGCACTTGCTGTTTCACCTTGCACTTTTATTTTCTGGAAATGGCTTTTTATTTAAACCTCATGACCCAAACTTGCTAGCTGCCAACTTTTCTTCCGCAGCTTCCTCACTTCTCTTGGCCTCCAGAGAATTGAAGAAAGTTAGGGCCTTCCTCTGGATTAGGCTTTGGCTAAAGGGGATGTTGTGGCTGCTCTAATTTTTTTTTTTTTTTATTCAGACCACTAAGACTTTCTCCATATCAACAATTAGGCTGTTTTGCTTTCTTATCTTTCATCTGTTTACCGGAGTAGCACTTTTAATTTCCTTCAAGAACAATTTCTTTGCATTCACATCTTGGCTAAATGTTTGCCCAAGAAGATAAGCCTTCCTCACCAAAATTAGACATTTCTAGCTTTTGATTTAAAGTAAAACATGCAACTCTTCCTTTCACTTGAATACTTAGTGGCCATTGTAGTGTTTTTCCTTTGTTAAGTTTTTTATTTAAGTTCCTGTTAACATAGAGTGTAACATTAGTTTCAGGTGTATAATAAATACAGTAATTTAACAATTTCATACAATACCTGATGCTCATCCCAGCAAGGCCCCAGGGTTTTTAATTGGCCTAATTTTAATATAGTTTTGTCTCAGGTAAAAGGCAGGCCTGAAAAGAAGGAGAGAGAGGGTTACTGAGTGGAACTGTCAAAATGCACATAATTATCAATAAAGCCATCATCTTATATGAGTGTGGTTCATGGTGCCCCAAAATAATTATTAGTAACATCAAAGATCACTGATCACAGATAACCATGACAAATACAATAATAATGGAAAAAGTTTGAAATATTGTGAGACTTACTAAAATGTGACACAGAGATACCAAAATGAACAAATGCTATTGGAAAAATGGCACCGATAGACTTGCTTGACTCAGAGTTGCCACAGATGTTCAATTTGTCGATAATGCAGCACCTGTAAAGCACAATGCAATGAGATATGCCTGTTATTTTATATTACTTGACAGGTAATTTTAATACTTCATTGATGTTGCTTTTATTTTGGTACATTTACTCAGCATGATTTCTCTTGTTATATTGTTTAATTGACATGAACAATAAGAGAAATCTGATGAAACCTAAAGAGAAAAAACGAAACTAAAAAAACATTGCCTTGGAGAAAATTATATTTTATAAAAATTAAAATTTTTATTCTTCAGATAATGTTATTCTAAAAATTATATACCTAGTACATATCCTTTACTTAACCGTTCTTCTTGGTTGTAATCTGGCAGAAAATAATGTATTTGCTTTTTCAAAGAATTAACTTAGAAACTAAATTAATATATATATATAACACCAAGGAATACCACCACCTCTTTTCCAAAACTGACTTCTGTGTATATCAATATGTTATGTAATATTATATAACAGAATAGTTCGGTATAATGTCTTCTTTTTTTAGAGGTCAAATTTATTTTGAGAACTCATTGAAATACAACTAAAATAAATAACCAACAAAGTTCTAAGTAAAAGTATTAATTAAATAGCTATATCTATATAATTCTCAAGAAAATTATCTTTTCTTCCCATAGGTTCTTTCAAATGAACTTACATTTTATTAAAACATGTACCCTGAACACTGATACCCTGTATATTTAGATAAAGGTACAGAAATGCCTTGTGATACATTTGGTCTCTGTCCACCCTAAAGAACAGGTGACATGTATTCCAAGAGTAGCTGGGATGTGCATAGAATTTTAGGTTATAGATACCTGGGAGTAGAGATGAGCATCTTCCAAGTCTCCATAAAAAAAAGCTACTGTTATATTGGGCAAATCGGACTGAAAATAATATACATCCTAAAAATATTATAGTTAGTTAAACAGCTCTAAAAAGCAGCACTGATGATGTGATGTGAGGGGCTTTGTGAGATTTTAATCAATTTTAATTTAATTTTAATTATACAGGAATAATTCTTTGAACACTCATTATGCATTATTCGTAGGTGTATTGTGTCTTTTGATTTTAAAAAAAATCATCAGTTTTAGTTTTGAATGCTTCTTTCTTTTCTTTTCTTTCTTTTTTTTTTTTTCAGATGACGCGAGAACAATATATACTAGCAACACAACAGAACAACCTGCCAAGGGCTGAGAATGCACAACTTTACCCAGTGGGGATTTATGGATGGCGAAAGAGGTGCTTATACTTCTTTGTCCTTCTGCTGTTGGTTACCATGATAGTTAACTTAGCCATGACAATATGGATATTGAAAGTGATGAATTTCACTGTGGTAAGTACCACCATGACTTTTTATCTACTGCTTTTGGTTCAAAGATGATACAGCACTGTTATTTCTATTTTTTAAATGAAACTCATTTATCTTAAGCTTTACAAGGTTGTGTCTTGAAATTCCAAAGACTGTCATATATTATTTTAAGACTGCATTCAATATGTATCCATGACACACATATGATATTACTACCTGTCCTTTAAGTGTGGGAAATTGAGATCATGATATAGTACCAGATACTGATTCATTAGCAAGTTAGAAAAATTTAATGTATATGTATGAACTATTGCTTGCTAAACCTGGTAATCTAGAAAACAAGTCTATATTTTTAGAGATGATATTTTATGTAAAAATTAATATTAGATATCATGGGTACCTTTAAAATACTTTACATAGAGTATCTACCTCCCTCTGTATGCTTTCTGTGTAACATACTGCATGATCAAATCGAAACCCTGGACTTTCTCGTGGGCCACATGGACCAATGTCTATAATTGTCACCATATGGAGCACTGACATGGTAAATATAAGATACATCAGAAATTAAATCACTCTTTCATGAAAAGTGATAATTTAATAGCAAAATAATTATATGGCTCATTGATGAATTTTGCTTTAATTTATTGAATGTGTACAATAAAGCTATGAGTCTGACTTATCTGGAAAAAAATTAGCTGCATCAGCAAAGTTTCGTTTAGCTCACTTCATATTTCCTGGCTAAATTCTTAAATTTCTCTCCTCTGCCTTTAAAACTTTCTGCCTTTGCTTAAACACCTCAGACATCTTCACATTCAGGCAGGTGTCTTACACTTGCTGACCATAGTGCTATTATTCTTTAGAACTCTGCATCCTCAGGGGCAAGTGTGAAGCTGGCTGTTTAACTTCACTGATCTTTGTATATTGGGCTGCATTTTTTTTTTTTAACTTTGCTGTGTATTGATTTAGCAAGGGTAGTTTCTTTCTGAATTCACTAGCATGCAATTCTAACTTGACAAGGAATCTCAAAAGGAAAATGAGCCCAGCATCTGTCCATTATGGAGGGCACTTGGGTTGTGTGCAGAAGGACCCTGGGAGAGCCAGTGGCCTACCTTCCTGAGAGGAAAAACTATAACTGTGCAAATCATGATAGAAGAGGATATGCTCATGGAGGAAAAATGAGCTGAGCAAGGACTCCGTTTCTCTGATACAGTGCAAATTTTGAAGGGTATTCATCACAAAAGAAATGAAAGACAAAGAAAAGTTGAGCAGAACTCATTATGTTCCAGGATTAGAGAAAATAACTATATCCTTAGCCTTGGATATGTGTTCAGGGTCACTGATCAAGGTTTGTGAGTCTGTGTGTGGGTGGCTAGAGGTGGAGTTGGGCGCTAGTAGGCAAATTATTGCTTTAAGAGACACCCTAGTAATACATCTGAACCATTCTTTTGTCCTAAGAGTCGGCTCAGTGCTCCTCCCCCCCTCCATTGATAATGTCTTGGCACAGATTACATTAATTCCACTCCTAGTCTTTTAGTTCTGAGCTCTGTTCCTACCTTCCCTTACTAATGTCTGGGCTTCATTAATGATTCATTTACCACATATTAGGGGCTGAAGATTCTTTTATATGTTTTTGACTATCAGCCAAATTAGCAGTTGCTGACAGCAACTTTTTCAACCTCATTTTTCTTAACAAAACAAAACAAACAAAAATCACTGTGAAAGAGATAAAGAGTATAATTTTCTCCAAGATTTGAAATTTCAAGCATTTGATTATCTCTACCGAAGAGCTTCTTTCTAAAGCTCATGAAAGTTGTGATCAACTCTCTCACTTCAGGAGCCTTGATTCTCTCCAGTGACCAGGCCATGGAAATTTTCAGATTCAAGCCCTATAAGTTTCTCAAGCATATTTAAATTAATTAAGAAGATGAACTTAAATGCATAATTACATACCTGCATGCATTGGGCTCCCAATACCTTGCCTCATGCTGAGGTCAAGGCTGGATAAGCCAATTGAAGGGAAATAATTGAAACAATCACCTTTGTCCTCAGGATCCATGCAGGCCTCAGGGTTTCTGTCACCTATGGAGCTATCTAATTTGAACCTCAGCTGGCCAAAATGTAAATGTCAACATATTCCTGGGGATAATGAAAAGGAGTTTATTTCCATAAGAGTTTTGGTGTTTATTTCTTTAATTTTGAGGATATCTTTCTTTTTTTTAATCATGTTACTTTTTAATAATCAAAAAATAGAAGGTTATTCTTTAGCCATGTAAGCTATTTGTATGTAAGTGAAATAAATGGAAAGATGAAGTAATTATTGTGTCAAGATAATCTTTGTAAGGTTGTATAATCTCCATTTCAATGCAGTAATTCATAATTGCTCAGAGAAATTCTGAATTAAATAGTTGCTGAGTTTAGCAGTTCTGAATACCACACACCAGATTAAGTTGTATGAATTTGAAAAGTGTGAAATAATTTGTAATCCTCTTACATTAGAGCAGTAACGAAATCAATTTTATGTTTTCACTGGTGCATTATGATTGCATCTATCTCTACAGTGAATACCAGAAACCATTCGCCATACTATCATAAGAAGTAGTAAATGATGTATAAATTGTTTGGGGAGTATTATTGATTTATACAAAATGTATTTCTCTTTCATTATAACTGTTTCCATCCAGTCCATGGAAATATGAGGCTGTTAACATCTTTTATTTCAGCAAACTGGGAACATTACTGTTATCAAAATATTTTGTTTTTAGCACAGCAAGGGTAGCTGCCAACTGGTTTTATGATGCTTCTTGAAGTCCATCATTATGACTAGTATTATACATGATCTGTGTGGTTGATATGACCTTATTCTGCTTTTTATTTTGTGGAAAATAAAATCACACAGCTATTGGATACCCAGGTGCAGAGAATCAAGAAAAAGGAAATTAGTTTATACTATAGGGTGAAAGGCTTAGGACAGATATACACCACAATTTCCAGTCTATGAGTGTTAGTAAGTGTAGGAATGAATTGAAGAAAGAGGTTGTGAAACTCTATTCTCTCAAGATCAGTATAACCCAATTACGTGTTTTGGTTGTTGTTGGTGGTGTTTTTGTTGTTGGTGGTGGTGGTTGTTGGTTGGCATAATAGCTCTGTGGTTCAATATAAATGGGCTAATCTAGCAGATCTGTTGAATCTAGGCATTCTGCTAAGGTGATATTCTTTTTTTGGGCCAAGTATTCATCCTAAGTAAGTTAGTTCTATATTTGAAAATTGAAAATTAATGTAATAATAAAGTATTCGTTTTAATCGCAAGAGTACCAAGTAAATATTGGTAGCATCAACTGCAACTTCATTTGATTAGCAATGTTAACTAGCCAACAAAAGAAGGATGGAAAAATAAATGCCATTTATTAAGCAAAGAGGGAGAGGAAAGTCATGAATGTTGACACTGAGAAGTCATGAGTATCTAGATATGGTAAATATTGAAATAATCAGTTGAACAAATTGGAAAACAAAATTCTTAGAGACTTATATGATCAGTGGGACGAAGGTTGGCTGAAAGGAGATCCCACAAGAAGTGGATTGAATATGAGAGTCTTTTAGGAATAAAAAGGAACTGGAAATATTTAGTTCAGCCATCCACATACTGTCAGAGGTCACTCTATGATAGTCTTTCCATTTGGTCACTCAGCATCTGCTGAAACCCTCCTTTGGATAAGCAAACCATCCCATTAAATCGCTGGAGAGTTGTATTGCTGTTTAACATCTTGCTATTTTGTTGCAGTCTCTCTGTATATAACTCCAATCATGGGATGCTAGTTGAATTCTTTCAAATTGACATGAATTTATTATTTTATCAAGGCTACAATTTGTTCTAATACACACATGCACACACACACACACATATATATACATACACAAATATACATGTGTATATATACATATACAAATATGCATACAATATACACAGACATACACTTACACACATTTTCACATCAAGGATATATATTCTATATAGATAAATATTCCATATTTCTATTATTCTTATGCAGCCACTTTGCTTCTTTAGCTGCCATTCACCTTCATTTCAAATATTATCTGTATTATATTATTATCATTATATGTTTCCAAGACTATCAACCTTTTTAAGATATATTTCTGCTTATTGCTGTTGGCTAGAGAGTCCTTGATATATCTTTTTCATATTTTTTTTCTTTTAGTGTACCTTTCTAAAGTTAAGAGGGAGTACATGTATCACTGTATTCAGTTTTCTGTTTTCTTATTTTTTTTAAGATTTTATTTATTCATTTGAGACACAGAGATACAGAGAGAGAGAGAGCATGAGCAGGGGAGAGGGAGAAGCAGGCTCCCCGCCGAGCCAGGAGCCCGATGTGGGGCTCGATCCCAGGACCCTGGGATCATGACCTGAGCTGAAAGCAGTCGCTTAACCATCTGAGCCACCCAGGCGCCCCTGTTTTCAATGTTTTTAATGCTACAAATTTTAAAAGATAATTTTGGGGGAATATGAAATAATATATTTGCTAAATCTTCAATCTTGTGCTCTAATACCTTGGTAAATGATGTATCACATATTCCCATCTCACTCGTATGATTATTCTTTTTCTTTATCTTCATCATTAACCCAGTGGCATATTATCCATAGCCATTATCGATTTACCTAAGATGACTAAAGTACATTTGCAGTATGCTGTTATTTGTCAGTGTGCCCATCACCAAACTTGTTACTCCACAGTTTTCTTCATTTCCCCCTTAAAGGGACCATTAGGTTGGAATAAACTTTTCCATCTCTATATAGCTAGCCAGTTCTTATATTTATCGAAGCTGTGTCCCCATAGCAAATGCATTTTATTTGTTTTTCAAATCTATGGACATATACAGGATAAATAGGAAGCTTAAATATGAAAAAAACATGTTTTGTTGATGTCTCATTACTTTTTTCTTCTCAGCATGTTCATCACAGATTGTTTCTCTTTACATGACTTTGTTTATTATTTGGTTTTCTTCCCCACAGATAGAATATAAGCTCTACAGGGCTCAGAGGTTTTGACTCTTTTTCCATTGCTGTATCCCCAAGGCAGAGGACAGTGCCTGACAGATACTTAGCTTTTAATATGTATTCATGAAATAAATATCCATCTTTAATATATCTTCATTGAAAGCTAGTTAAACTCTTCATTTCCCTATGATTTGTCTTTCCAAAGGCCTGCCTTGAGCTGGGAAGAATTGATAAAAAGACTTCCCCTTATCCTCTCTCTCTGGTTTTAAGGTATTTAAGGTTTCATAAGCACCTGATAGGTTTCCATGGACTGTGCAGTGGTATTTATTAACTTCTACATTGAAAAAGTAGTTTTGTGTTCCGCACACCAAGTTTCATAATTCCCAGTAGCCCCTGCATTTAAGCCCTAACACATTTTAGGGAAGAAGGGCCAATCTTGATTACCCATATCAGTAGTACAGAGAATTGCCATTATTAACACTTCAGTTTATTATGAAATATTTTATCCTACAAAAGGATATACATATATATTTGAATCAGTAATAATAATAGCAATAACAATAATAAACAATAAAATGAGCACCTGTTTCATCATCACACAGCTGGAAAAATAAATTCCTATCTAGAAAGAATTATAATCCTAAATATTTTTCCTGCTTTTATTTAGTTTAATGTGTATATATGTGTGTATAAACCTCAAACAGTATAGTGTTTTAGCTCAACAATATGTTTGCGAGATTTATCTCTGTTAATGTGTGTAACTGCAATGTATTTACTGCTGTAAGTTTCACTGAAAGAACACATCTTATTTGTTTAATTTATAAATCCTCCTTTTGAGTTGTTTTCAGTGTTTTTGGTTGTTGTTTAATTTGCTCTCACAGTGATCCTGTGAACATTCTTGTATATATTGATAATTGTAGTTGGTCATGTACAGGAATTTCTTTAGGTTTTAGGTCTAGAGTGTATGTCTATGAATTTTGACTTTTAATATAATTTTTCCCCAAAGTGATTGAATCATTATATATTGCCTCCAGCAACATGTAAGGGTTTCTTTTGTTCACCTTACCTCTTATAGAGAATTGCCAGCTAAACCAAATTGCTACTTTTTAAGCCACAAATCTGAAACCCACCTATCTGATGAAGATCCCTTTTATTTATTGGTTTGTTTAGGTGTCCCTTTCTGACAGATTTATTCCTCTATCTATTTTCATTCATATATCTTATCTCTGTGATAGTACATACTATGTTGGATTAGATATATAATTATGGTTCATCTAGGTATAGATTCTTCTCTTCCACCAATGTTCCCCCTGTCCTGATACAGGCAGGCTGGGTCCAAGAAACCAGGGGAGGGTCCCACAGGACCAGACAAGAGGTCCTTGGCTTCACGCAGAATAGCAATCAAATGTGAGCTGAAGAATGTGAAAACAGTTTATTAAATAGCATGAGTGACAGGTAGAAAATAGTCTGGGAGACTAAAGAAGAAGAGAAGAATGAGTCTCTGCCATTGCTTGGGGCTGGGAGTTTATGTTAAGAATGGGTCTAGGGTACCAGTTCCTCTAGAGATGCACCGTAGGTTCCAATCAAATGCAAGTGTCAGGTGAGTAGGTGTTATTCCATAAATTACCAAAGGTAGGGGTATCGATGCCAGCATCAGCCCAGGTTTCTTTGAAGCTAATGTCCTGGAACAGGTTTTGGTTATGGCTCTTCTTAGGTGTTCTCAGGTGTTTGGGGCCTAGGACAAAACTCAGAGAATAATTAACTCTTTTTACTTCACCCTTCATGTGGGAACATAGCTTCTTTGGCTTATTCAGAGGCAAAATATGGAACATGAGTAAATGGGGCTTAGCAGAAAAACAGCAGAGATGGAACCTTTCCAAAAGGGAGTCCCTTCAGCTTACCTACTTCAGTCCCATTAATGTGGGAATTCCTCAAGGAGCAGAGCTGGTTTTATTGTTTTATTTATCTTGGTAGCATGGCCAGGAACATACTGGGTGGTGATACATCATTTTTGGTTGACTTTTTGTAATTTTAAAAAGTCTAGATTCATTTTGAGTATTTAATGTCTTAATGTTTCCATTTGTTCTCTCTGTAAAACTGCTTCAGATTCCAGTTGATTTCTGTTTTGTGTTGCAGTCTTTTCTTTAGCTGGCATCTCACCCTTCCCCATTAGGAGAGTGGCATTCCTCAAGTCCTTCCACATCTTTCAGCTTCTAGTGACCAGCTTCCCCCGACAGGAAGACAAGCAGAGCACACTTTCTCCCAGAATCCCAAAGCTCTAAGTAAGATGGTTTTTCAATGAAAGTAGTGTCCTTTGAAGCTCCAGTTACTAGGTCTGACTGGCTCCCTCAGTAATGACAACAGTAAAATACTGGTCTTTTCTTTTTTGTGGAAAAAAAGAACACTTAGATTTTATGTAAAAATACTCTTTTTCTGTACTCTCCTACTTCATCTTTTGAGACAAGATCTATTGGTAATTAAGAGGTTCCATAAGCTGGCAGTTACTGGTAAATGACTACCAAATCCCAGAACTTTTGCTCCATCACTTGTTTACAATCCCTAATCAGACCTGAGACACAATCACTGTGTGTTTCCTGACTTCCAGCCTCTTTTGGGAGGGCACCTGCTGCTGAGAAGCCTCAGCCTGCTCACCATAGTCACACATAACTTCCCCAAATGCCTTTCATTTAACAGTTGAAGTCAATGGAATATTAAGATTTTCTAGAGACATTTGTTGATTCAGTTTGGTGTCATGTCTAGGGGTATTTTTGATTTGCTGTATTTGCTTTGATTAAAAAAAAGGTCATAAGCAAAACAAACAAAATCAATGTCCACTAATTTTAATCTAAACTCCAGTTACTGAAAGAAAGAGGAAAGGGATCAATAACAGCAGGAAGTAGAAGAAGGGAATATTATTTTTCAAGTGGCCCACGAGGGCAAAAGTAGGGATGTGAGTTTTGTTATTTGCATTTCTCACAGAATTGTTATAAAACATGGGTTCAAAATCAGATGCTTAAAAAATTAATTAAAACTGAACCTTATGTTCCTTCTAGTAAACATTCATTCTTCTCAAAACCCACATACAATTTATTTTATTTTATTATGTTATGTTAATCACCATACGGTACACCATTAGTTTTTGATGTAGCGTTCCATGATTCATTGTTTGCGTGTAACACCCAGTGCTCCATTCAATACGTGCCCTCCTTAATACCCATCACCAGGCTAACCCCTCCCCCCCACCGTCTCTCCTCTAGAACCCTCAGTTTGCTTCTCAGAGTCCGTAGTCTCTCACATACAATTTTTTATATGCAACAATGTAAGACCATAAAATGAATTCTTTTTTATTCATAAATGTTATATTACTAGGGAAAAAAAAACAAAACTTGAGTCTCTATTATCTGCTAGTGAGGTATTTTCCCATAAAAAATTGGTGTTAATGGCAAAATCTCCTTAGACTGCTGGTACTGCAAAGACACTGCTCATCATCCATCAAGCAGTGGTTAAAAGAATGAACTTTGGGTCCAGACTCTGCTTTTGGCACTTATTAGCTATATCACCTTTGGCAAGTTATTTAAACTGTGACTTAGTTTCTTACTCTGTCAAATGGGTACAACATTATTTTTTTATCAGATTATTGTAGACATGAAAACAATTAAAATAATGACAGTTCTTCAGAAATGCCTGGCATATCCTAACCGCTCTCCCAGGGTTTGCTATCATTACCCTTACTCATTTTCTGTTGCTCCAACTTCACAGTTATTCCAGACATCATATGAATTAACTTGATTCTATTAAAGTTAAGTCTAAAACGGTCAGGGGTGCCTGGGTGGCTCAATAGGTTAAGTATCCGCCTCTTGACCGGCTCAGGTCGTGATCTCAGTGTCATGAGATGGAGCCCCATGTCGGGCTCTGCACTTAGTGCTAAGTTTGCTTGTCCCTCTCACTCTTCTCCCCCCTCCCCCGACTGCTCATACTCTCTCTCTTAAATAAATAAATAAATAAATAAATAAATAAATAAAATCTTTAATTTTTTTAAAAAAATTTAAAAAATAAAATTGTCCTAGAATGATAAAAGGATCTTGAATCCATGTGTATTAATAAATAAATAGTAAATCAATGACAGGGTGTTTATAATCTTATTCATGCTAATGATATGAATAAAGGCTAAGAGCATGAGCTTTTGAGCCACACTGGTTCACATTCTGGCTCCATCACTGCTGCTTGGCAGGATGACCTTGTGTGAGTTCCTTAGCCTTCTAACTCCAGTATTGTCATCTGTAAAATGGTCAGTGGTGCTGACCCACGGAGATGTTAAAAGTATTAAGTGAGTTAACTCCTATAAAAGCAGTTAAAATATAAGCACTCAATTGGTGTCGGCTGTATATGATAAACACTATTTCCCTGCATTATTAGATGTTAAAGTCATTTGATACATTTTATCAGAGAAAATGTCTTATTTCCTTCGGATGATCAAAAGGTAATAAAGATTTCTTTTGAAATTATAATTTAATGCTGAAATATAGAAAAGTATATTTAAAACTTCTAAGAGGAACTGTTCAGCTCAATCATCATAACTATTTTGATGACCTCAAACTATTCCTTTTTTTTTGTTCTAAAGCTGCATTACCTGAAATTGACCCTACTGGCCTGTCTGAAAGAGAGGCTCATTTGGCAGAGATAACTGATCTCCTTTTTGAACAAGTTGGAAAAATACAATTAACACTAACTGGTTAGAGAGGGATGTCTGTTCTTAATCCTAAATGTCCTGAGTTTCTTTAATGTTCAGAGTTTTAAATTATTATCTGATTGAGATACTGTATTCTGAATTATTTTTATAACATCCCGAATTATAATCTTTACATATGAGGATGAAGTTTAAGATGCCAGGGAGCCCATATTTATTTAATATGTAGTTTGTATCAACAAGATTATGTGCTATGTAGACCAGTCCTTAATGAATTTCACAACACTGCAAAGTAAATATTATCCCCTTTGGCAGTGAAAGACACAGAGGCTTAGGGAAATTAGATGAACTTCCCAAGGTCACACTGATGAGCAAGGTTAGAAGCATAGGCTATACAATTTTAAACTCCACGTTCTTTTCACTACTTTTCATTGCATTAATGTTATCAAAATTAAAATTAAATTAGTTCAGTATTCTTCATTAAATAATTTACTTACCTGTCTACCTCAGTGCATTCATACACTATTAAATATATAACTATGACATCACTGATTTTTAATTACATTTTGAATTTGTTGGACAAAAGATACCTCAGTTCTCTAAACTATTAGTTTAATGGGGAAACATACCTAATCTTTCATAGTCCATAATTAGAACAGTAAAAACTTCTCTGTAAGTTCTGAACATGACTGCACTTTTCATTTTGGCAGAGTGAGCAATAGGTTTAATTTCTGGGTAGAGCAATGGTGCTTATTAATGGTATCTTTATAAAAGAGACAATGGTTTTCATAAAGGCATTTTTATGCCTGTGTTCCAGTCTTTGCTCTGGTTAAACTATATTTTGCTGAGGAGTTAAGTAATTGGCCATGAAGAGACCACTCTGAAGGTGATTTAGGATTATAGCTCTTGTGCACCTTTCTGGGATGCCATTGCCATTTTCCCAGTTAATTCCTCCGTGCATGAATCATGGTGCCATGATGGGGCAGTACCTTCTGTGGCACTGTGGTCACCCTGAGGAGAAGTGCCATCAGTGGGAGCCTGCCTGCTGGAGAACCATCTGGCCTGCACTGCCCTTCGGTGTGGTGTGTGGATTTATTACAGAATTGATGAGAGTGAATGATACAGTTAATGTTGCAAGACTGTTTCTATTATAACCCTCTGTTTGTACCTCCTCATAATTTTCTGACAAATTGTTCCTCTCAGATGGAATCTTTCATGCTTAGTCTTAGCCCAGCAGTACATTTTCTTTCCCTGACTTTATAAAGAAAAATTTAGTCATTTTTATCCAAGTTCAAACAAGTACCAAGTAGTAGTTCTTTTTACTGAAATAAACTACAAAAACAGTGACATAAGATAAATCATAAATCATAGCTATCACATGCAAAATGAAGTACGCTAGAATACTAGATATTTTGTAGGGGAAAACAAAGAATTAAGAAAATTAGTTATTGAGGGGCGCCTGGGTGGCTCAGTACGTTAAGCGTCTGCCTTCGACTCAGGTCATGATCCTAGGGTCCTGGGATTGAGCCCCGCATCGGGCTCCCTGCTCAGCGGGGAGTCTGCTTCTCCCTCTCCCTCTGCCTGCCCCTCTGCCTACTTGTGTTCTCTCTCTCTGTCAAATAAATAAATAAAATCTTAAAAAAAGAAAATTAGTTATTGAATAAAAAGAGAAGTATAGACTTATTAGTTTATATGTTTAATAAATTGTATATTATAGAGAGCTGGAAAGGACTTTAGTTCAGTGCCCTAATTGTACATAGAGAAAATGGAAGTCCAGAAAGATAAAATCACTCACCCATGTGGGTGATTGAATAGCCAGAACACCAAATATGTTGGATCAAATTGAACTTAAGGTAATATGTTTCATATGTGTACTTATTCTCACAGAAAATAGCATATAGTTTGTGTAATTTGACTATTTTAGTGGGAAATTTGGGGATGATCTTAAGTAAAAATGAAGTAAGTATAATTATCTTAAGGGGTAATGTTTTGCTATTTTGCTATTGTAAAAAAAAAGTAAACATTTGCTTTTCAAAAGCATACTTGAGATATCATATTTGTTGTTTCCAAACAAAGAAAATATTATTTTCATAAAAGTAATCTTATTGGGTAAGAATTCATATGGGTTTATTAATTTAAATAATATCACTGTAGATCTTCTATTTGCTGGTTTGTAAACTTATCCCCAGACCAAATATATATTGATACTACATAATAGATAAATAGTACTAATATAATACATTTAGTTTGCTAAATAAATAGTTTTAATATTTTGTTTTAAATACTTGTGGAAATTCACCATTCAAGTGCTCTTGCAAATAATTGGAAGCTATTTATATCAGATGATGACTATCAGCCTGGTAGCCAATTGCATTTTTCCCAAAGTTTGAGTGATGGTCCATCAAATATCTCCAGATCTGTTCAACTGTACTTCAGTGTGTCTTATAAATTCTGTAACTGAATGTCATTAGAAAGTAAAATACCTGTTTTCTTGCAATTCACATATTTTTGCATCCATAATTTTTGTATATTTCTTGGTTTTAGAGATTTGAAATACCTCTTTGTTACCACTGATATCCCCTTTATTCCTTTTTGACCTAGGGTTTGAGTTAAATTAAACTGCAGAAGGACTGTGCATTTGTTAAAAGTTTCATATAAACTGACCAAGTTTATCTCATGATGCCAGTTTTAGGGAGGGAAGTATAACATTTAAATACAGATTTCACCCACATACACATGTATGTGTGTGTGCATTACCAAAAGAAGTATTTATTTTTGGTGTTCATTAGTCTCCAAAATATGATACTAAAAAGCAATACAAACTGCTTAAACTGTTTAAAATATCTCCACTCTATATCCACTATATAGTGTATATCTCCTCTATAATATGCATTTTGTACTAGCTCATGGTAAATTACAATTTTGTAAATTGAATTCTATTTTTCAATTAACCTACTTTACTTTTTTCTAATATGCTTCATCTCTGATTGATGACTTAAAAGCAATATTAACTTTATAGTTCTCTAGAAGCTCTAGTTAGTACCTTGAAAATAGAATAAAAAAAAAGAAAATAGAATAAAATAAAATGTTCAGATTTCTAGAAAAGCTCTTATAAATTTATTTAAAATATGTGAATACTTAGGTACTCAAAAAAATAGATTGGTATTAGTAAAGAAGGAAAAGGGAAAATATTCATGCAGCTGTAAGGTATTGTATATGACGTTATATAATATAACATTCCTACGAGATACATATTTTATCTCTGTTTTTAAAGAGAAAATGCTGCCCAATTTCAGGTAACTAAAAAGTGACTGAGTTGATATTTGAGTATTTGTTTGTCTAACACAGGAGGTCAAATGTGTTCCACCCACTCAGGAATCATTCAGCTGTTGATATTATTTACAAGCCATTCTAGCCAAAAGAACATTTTTCTATGTAGGCAATATTCTACTATTTGACAATAATTTAATAAGTTCATAAGTCCTCATGCATTTTATAGGGCCATGAAATTGAATATTTTCTACTTAATTTTGGAATGGGATAAGGTTATTAGTTTAATGTCTGTTAACTTACCGTCTGTTGCTATATTTTTTCTTTTGATTCATTATATTCATAGTATATTAATTATAATAAAATTACAGAATAATGGTACTTTCTATACTTTTTTCTGTTACCTGTACAAATAATAAGTGGTCCCTTACATGAGAACTGTTTTCTTCTAAGAAATTATAGGCATGCTCAATTCTTTATACATTTATAGGCATTTTAAAGAGGTACAATGTTATATCAGTGATCTATTGCCACAAGAATAACATGTAACAGACAAAAATCCCAGTAGCTTAAAATAATAAACATTCATTTAACTCAGAAATCTGAGGATTGAATGGACAGTTCCATCATTTGATGTTGGCCGGGCTTCTTTATAGATATGTAGCAAGCTGTCTGGTCATCTTGTAGCTGACTGGGTTAAGATGCCTCATTTTTGTATTTGACGGTCATTTACTATTGACTGGGCAATTGGATCACATGTCTTTCTTTCATCCTCCAGTACATTAGCCATTTTTAAATAGGTTAGAAGTTCCAAGGAAGAGTGTGGATATATGCAAGACTCCTAGACATCTAAGGTGCAAAACTGGTTGGTTATCAATGTTCATATCTGCGCATTCCATTAGCTAAAGAAAATCACAAGGCAGTCAAGATTCATAGGATGAATAGATTCCACTTCAGTAGTACCCTAAGATATAAAAGATTGGCAGATCATATTTGCAACGACGTGGATGGAACTGGAGGGTGTTATGCTGAGTGAAATAAGTCAATCAGAGAAAGACATGTATCATATGACCTCACAGATATGAGGAATTCTTAATCTCAGGAAACAAACTGAGGGTTGCTGGAGTGGTGGGGGGTGGGAGGGATGGGGAGGCTGGGTGATAGACATTGGGGAGGGTATGTGCTATGGTGAGCGCTGTGAATTGTGCAAGACTGTTGAATCACAGATCTGTACTTCTGAAACAAATAATGCTACATATGTTAAGAAAAAAGAAGAAGATAGCAGGAGGGGAAGGACGAAGGGGAGTAAATCGGAGGGGGAGACGAACCATGAGAGACGATGGACTCTGAAAAACTGAGGGTTCTAGAGGGGAGGAGAGTGGGGGGATGGGTTAGCCTGGTGATGGGTATTAAAGAGGGCACATTCTGCGTGGAGCACTGAGTGTTATGCACAAACAATGAATCATGGAACACTACATCAAGAACTAATGATGTAATGTATGGTGATTAACATAACAATAAAAAATTTTAAAAAAAGATTGGCAAATCATAAAATTTTGTGCAATGCTAAAAAAATAATGCTTTGTTGTTGTTAATGGGCAACTGTTCATGCATTACCCTGATTTTAAAATTTCCAGATTTTTAATATAAAGGATGAATAAATGTGATTAGTGTATGTGGCAAAAAAAATAATAAAGTATCCTAAGAAATGCGATTAAAACAACAGTTAAATCTCTTTTTTTTAATTTAGGATTTTAAACAGGCTTTATTTTTTAGAGCAGTTTTAGGTTCACAGCAAATATAGAGTTCCCATATACCCTTTTCCCCTTCCCCCTCCATGCACAGCCTCCCTCACCAAGAAAATCCCCCACCAGAGCGGTTCATTTGTTATTATTGATGAGCGAACATTGACACATCATTATCACTCAAAGTCCATAGTTTACATTAGGGTTGACTCTTGGTATTCTACATTTTGTGGGTTTGGACAAACGTGTAATGATATGTATCATACGGATCAGTTTCACTGCCATAAAAATTCTCTGTGCTCCACTTATGTATTCTTCCTGTCCCCTTAACACCTGGCCACCCCCGATGCTTGTACTGTTTGCAGGGTTTTTCCTTTTCTAGACTGTCATATAGTTGGAATTATACAGTCTGTCACCTTTTTAGATTGGCTTCTTTTATTTAGTAACATGCATTCAAGCTTTCTCATGTCTTTTCATGGCTTGATAGCCTGTTTCTTTTTAGTGGTAAGTAATTGTCTGGATATACCACAATTCACTTATATATTCACCTACTGAAGGGCTCTTGATTGCTTTCAGGTTTTGGCAATCATGAATAAAGCTGCTGTAAACGTGTGTGCAGATTTTTGAGTGGATATGGGTTTTTAATACCTTTGGGTAAATACCAAGGAGAGTGGTTATTAGATCAAGTGGTGAGAGTATGTTTAATTTTGTGAGAAATTAAATCATTTTCCAAAGTGGCTGTACCATTTTGTATTCCCAATAGCAATGAATGAACATTCTTGTTGTTCCACATCTTTGCAAGCTTTTAATGTTGTCAGTGTTTTACATACCATTTTCAAACTTACCAAATTAGCATACCTTTTCTTGTTTTTCCTGTAATACAAGTTTTAAGTACAGTGATACTTCAAAACAGATCTTAAATATATCTTAAATAAATATATCTTAAACATATCTTATATCTTAAATATAATGTACATGTGAATGTGTATATTTAGAAACAAATATAAAATATTCTTACTTGTATGATCACCTGATATCCTACCACTTGAAGATAGTTATTTAAAGTTTTATTAAAAGTAATGGTAACATAGGGGCACCTGAGAGGCTCAGTTGGTTAAACGTCTGACTCTTGATTTTGGCACAGGTCATGATCTCAGGGTTGTGAGACTGAGCCTCA
The DNA here is from genome assembly GCF_003265705.2 of Callorhinus ursinus. NCBI lineage: Eukaryota > Metazoa > Chordata > Mammalia > Carnivora > Otariidae > Callorhinus > Callorhinus ursinus. Next base: position 24,117,865 of record NW_027397079.1, read on the forward strand.
CTGGGCTCCATGCTGGGTGTGGAACCTGATTAAGATTCTCTCTCTCTCTCTTCCCCTCTACCCCTCCCCCAGCCCTCACCCTCTCTGAAAAAAAAAATAATGACAATATAAAATGTTTGCATAGCCATATTTGACAATAAAAGTGGATTTTTCTTTACTTTCTAAAGAATTACTTGAAATTTGTATCATTCTTTAGAATTCCAGGTCTTCAGAGTAATTTAACATGGGGTATATACCCTAAAAAGAATCAGAAATATGGAGAAAAATTATGGTCAAAGAAGTATATTTTCTTTTTATATGAAGCAACATGAAGATCTAAACAAGAGGAGTTAAATCTATAATAATAAATTTATGTATGTAATATTAATTATTAAAATTATTTTTCAAATAATATGATTGGCGCAGATGGTTAAGCATCTGCCTTCAGCTCGGGTCATGATCCCAGGGTCCTGGGATCGAGTCTCGGAGCCTGCTTCTCCCTCTGCCTCTCTCTCTCTCTCTCTTTCTGTCTCTCATGAATAAATAAATAAAAAGTTTTAAAAAATTAAAAAAAAATATGATTTTGAATAAATATTTATGGTACAGCATCAAGTGAAAAAGACATTTAAATAATATATGCAGTATTACAGTATGCCTCAAAAATTACATAAGATATTAAGTAAAAAGCAAAATATTAAATAGTAATTATCAGTAGTACTCTTACAGGTCTTTTTTTTCTTGTACTCTTTTTTGTAATCTTTCTTCACTGAACATGTATTTTATAGTCAGTGGAAATCTATGTTAATCATAGTGAATTCACTATGTTTGGTATAAGATGACTTTGTTTTCTTTTCTGGAATTAAATACAAAAATATGGGTTATAAGTGGAAACTTAAATGTTTTTAAAACCTTATGTGATAATACATAATGAGTACTTAAAAATTGTACTATACCAATTGTTCTGTTTTACTTAAGAAAACGCAGAAATAAGTATTCAATTTTCAAAGCCAAGAAACATTTTTTTTAGAGCTAAACTAGACTTTGATACCTGACAAAATAAATCAAATCAATCTATATTTTACAAAAGACACACCTGATTCTAGATCAACACTTTCTTGTTCTGATATTTGTCCACTAAAATTAATATCAAGTGAGTCAGAAAAGTCTTACTGATCTAGAAAAACCTATATGGGAATCTAATCTTTAATTATGAGCCCTTGAATATTAGATCAAGAAATATTTTAATTTTCCTCCTCAGTGGTTTTTTATATTAAAGTGAATTTGGTCCTAAGAAACAGGATAAATTGAGTAACTAGAGACTTATGACCTCTACTTTCCCATTGGGTAAGAAGGAGGCAAACTTGACTACCCTGGTTATGTTTTTCTTAATGAAGAAATTACTTGACTCTCCCTCCGACTAACCAGGTCTGATTCTTGCACCTGTGAATATTTTAAAATGGAGCATTGTGTTCTCAATTGACGGTTTCATTAAAATAACCTGGCTTGATGATTTTGTTGTGAATATTCTTTACTTTTGCTTAAACACAAAATAAATGTATAAACGTTATAAAATAGCAAAACTTATATAAGTCTACCACAGCTACTCTATGGACAGCCTCCTTCACTTACTTTTCTGGTATATTCTACCCAATCAAGATTCCTATTTGGAATTTAATCTGTGTTTTGCATGAAGAGTTGTCTTCATGAAGCCAAACTATATACATTCAATTCTCCCTAAAGATTATTTTTAAAGTAGCAAATGCAATATGCTATTACATCAAAATAGCTTTCCAATTGTGATTTTATTTTCAGTAAAATTAGTGAAAGGTAACAAGTTATTAATTAACTAAACACTTTTATTTGGATTTCCTCTCTTCTAAAAATAACTGTAGCCTATTTCGTTAAAATTGTAGATAAGAAAATTTCTTCCTGGGGATCATTTATCTCAAGGTCTATGAAATTTCCTACTGTTAATTCTCCTAGTACTTGAGTAGTTCCATACTCATTCAGCTTAATATTTTTGAATGTCTCCCCCAAATGGAAAAATACTGAGATTGAAGGCAGAGAAAAACTGCTAATGCCTTACAGAGTTCTACCAATCAGAAAATCAAACAGCCATGGACTTTGGGTGATAATGACGTCTTAAAACATGTTCATCAATTGTAATTTACCACACTGTTTGGGATGTTGATAATGAGGGGAAGGCTATGCATGTGTGGAGGCAGAGGGTATATAGAAATCTGTACCTTGCATTTAATTTTACTGTGAACCTAAAATTGCTATAAAAATAAGGTCTATTAACATTATATATATATATGTGTATATGTGTGTATGTATATGTATATATACATATATAGAGAGACATTAAAAAAATCAAGTAAAATCAAATTCCTGTGCTTAAGAGAGCTCCAGCCTTCTCTTTTGATAATACCCAGTACAGAAGGTCTTCCTTAATCACATCTTCCTTGATTTCTTCACTAAATTATGAGTTGAGTTATTGCAGGGGCATTAATATTGTTTAAATAAATTCAATACAACAATTTATATGATTTCGTTGAGACTATGTAGAGTATAATTGGCTGAATTCTTTATTTTTTAGATAAAGAAAATGTACTCTGAATATTTTCTAGTGACCTGTCAGTTTAGATATTTGTATGTCACCTGAAAAAGAAAGGTTATAAAAAAGTTAGACCTATATTTGTTGTCATTCTCCATATTGAATATTGTCCCAAAATTTCTTCTCTACCCCTTTAATTCAAGTCTTTGTGATGCAAGTCTATTCTTGGAAAGATCTACTTTGATATAAGATGAGCTATAATGATATGGTTCTAATTTTGTAAATTGTATAGTCTATTGAAAGAAGTTAATTTGTGATTCATATTATTTCTCATTTTTTCCTATAGCCAATATGTAAATACTCATTTTTTCTAGAAAAAAATAACTGCATCATAGCAACTTTCCACCAAAGGCAACTGACACTCTTATTTAGAATCAAATATATACCTTACCTGCACAAGGTTTTGAGGTTTCTGATTATTTATATAGAACTAGATTCTCAAAGAAGTTACATAATTCAGTTGAATATCCAACTGAAGTATCATCCAAGTCATGTTGCCTTAATTTATTTTATAAATATTTGTTGATAAACTTTGTTTTATAAAACTTTTGTTTTATAAAAAATTATAAACAGATACAGAAATTTTCAATCTAAAATTTATATCCATGACTCTTTGCATTCCTTCAAGGTATTGGAGATTATATATTAGACATTAGTTTTCAGAATGCTCATGAAAACACTGATGCTTTCTGTATTTGGGTAGAAAATTTGTAATTGCAAATCATCTAGCCTTGAATTCTAGCACAATTGTGAGAGCCTCTTGGTAGTACACAAGCAGTGTGTGCTCACAGTCACACTCACATATGTAAACAAACACATAAACAATAGGGGAAAAACACCCTCACTTTTAATTTATTGCAAAATCAGGTATTTTAAGCAATCCTACTGCATTCTAACCAGTGACCTAAGTCTAAATTCTGAAACTCCAAGAAGAATTTAACACTGTCACCAATCAGAACCTTTTCTGACCTTTTGTTCTTACTTGGTCTCTCAAATAAAACACAGGGACTAACTGGCCAGTGTTTGTGCTTCGGAGGAAGGAAGGGAAACACAGTGTATAATGTGTATACTCTAAATTCTAAGTGCCTTAAATCTTTTTTGAATTTCATTGCTTTTTATGCTTATTTTATGCAAATTAGAACCTGAATAGAATTTAGCCCTCAAAGAAAAGTGAGTGTTAATAAAATTGAGTTCGATAATTTTTGAATGTAAAACATTTCATTAAATTAGCAAAATTGGGAATGGGAAATACTCATTGTTATTTTGGATATGGTTAATATTTTAAAGGTGTTTACTTTCTGTAGCCTCTAGCTTCATATAATTCTAATTATATTTTTAAAATTTACCTTCACTTTATTACATACCTATCCATGGATTCATTAATTCAATAAATACATAAAGTATAACAAAAATTAATCCATTGGAGAGCAGTCTCGGGAATTCACTTGAAATCAGTTGAAACAATATTATAGAAAGTGAAATTTTTGGTATTAAATATTAATGATCAACTATCTTAATTGGCAATTTCATGAATCTAAAATAGTCATTCATTAATTTTCAAATTTTTCTTTGAAAAAACATTAAAATTATTTATGAGCTGTTTTCTAAAATAAATATGTAAAACTAATGGAAAAGCTTGCATTTATGATAATGACACTAACATATTTCCTAGAGTTCATGAAATTAAATTTGAAATCTAAGATACCTTGTTTATTTTAAATAAGAGACATTTTGAAAATCATATATGAAATATCTTTTTCTTTAATGAATTTACAGCTTCATTTATTAATTAGCACTATACATTATTTTTGATGTAAGACCATTCTTATTTCCCACAAAAATATTATGGAAAATTCTCTGAGATACCGGACTTAGAATCTATTATTTTCATCTCAGTGATTAAGCTAAGGATTTACTTCTACTTACAGCATGTTTTTCCTTATGATGGTGTGCTTGAACGATAGTTTAACCTTGTTTACAAGAGTGCAACACTCACTACTTATAAAGAATCATACTTTTAAAATCCTAAGAATTTGCTGAAGGATATAGTTCTCTAGAAAAATAATAGAGAATTTGTCTTGTTCAAATTTTAATAGGATTAGTGATGAATATATCAAAATTGTCATTATGGTGTATAGGTAGAAAATAATTAGTGTAAAAATATTAGATGGGATTCAAATGTATTTACCTATTTATGGTTAGTATAACACTTGAATACTGAATATAAATGGACAATTTCCATTAGAGATAAACAGAATTCCTACTTGCCAACTAAATATATCTGTTGGGAAACAGGTGAAGCTACCTCTCAGATTGGCTGAAAAGTAGGGAATGAGAAATGCACATGACATGAAAATGGCATATTTTGTGACCAGAGATTTTAGAGAGGATTGATAATAGATTACTGAAAAAGGTATGTTGGGGGGCACCTGGTGGCTCCATCAGTTAAGCATCTAACTCTTTATTTCAGATCAGGTCATGATCTCAGGGTTGTGAGATTGGGCTCTGTGCTCAATATGGAGTCTGCTTGAGATTCTCTCTCTCCCTCTCCTTCTGCCCCTTCCCTGCTCTTTCTCTCTCATTCTCAAAAGAAATAAATGAACTCTTAAAAAAAAGGTATGTTGGGAAATATTAGAGGACACAGAATTTTGTAGAAAAATGAAAGTATATAAATAAGGGGATAATCAGAGGAAAGAGTTGGAGACTGATAGCATTTTTAAGCATTGATTTCTAATATAAACTAAAGAAATAACTAATTAGAGAAATATTTACCATACTTGCATATTTTTATAAATTATTTTGGATTTGCATCTTAGCTAAGTATTTTCTTATCTAAAATGGCTAAGTATGTTCTGTGATTTCTCACTTTTTACCAATGAGTATGTCCCATGATCAAACCTAAATATGTCCTTGAAAAATTCATGTTAGTGACATCAAAGATAACTAGAAATGCAGATTTGGTCTCATTACACAACACTTTCATGCTAGTGTAGCTTGTATGTTAACTATTTTTAATTATATTCCCAAGATAATGATCTAGACTCTATTTTTACCCCATCATTAAGCAATTGCTTTAGTGAAGGGTACAGTATGGTTTAAGAATTCAACAGAGACACAAAGAGTCCTAAGAATGTCCAGACTGCAATTATATGTATACCAATTTTGACAGTCAAGTAAAAGATGAGAAAGAATATTTGAATAAATTTCCAGGGGTTTGAATATAGCAAGTGTGAAATCAGTGTCTAATCAAAGTGAATACAGGATTGGGAGCAAGAAACAAAAGCTTTCTTAAATTGTATAACTTTATTTTAATCATATCTAGAATGATTATGATACATATATCAAATGTTTTAATATAAAATCTACAAGCAGAATCGACATGTTAAAGTAGAACCAGTCAGCATAATGTGTAAGAGCTCAATTCTTGGACTTAAGTTTTGTTTTAAATCACTAGTTCTTTCCTTTTCTAGTTGAATGAGTTTGAACAAGTTACTTAACATCTATGTGTCAGTCTGCTTTTCTTCATTTGTAAAATAAGGATAACTCATTGGATGTTTTGATGGTTAAATGAGAAAAACAGCCTTAGCATAGAGATATAACAATGACTATTGTCCAGACCTTTTTAAAGATTTTATTTATTTATTTGACAGAGAGAGCAAGAGCACAAGCAAGGGGAAGGGCAGAAGGAGAGGGAGAAGCAGACTCCCTGCTGAGCAGGGACCCAGGGTTCTTGATCCCAGAACCCTGAGATCATGACCTGAGCAGAAGGCAGACCCCTAACTGACTAGCCATTCAGGTGCCCCCAGATTAAAAAAAAAAAAATACTCATGAAAATTACCAAATAAAGAATCCATAGTAACAACCAATAATATTGCAAATAAAAACATAACCAATACCCTGCAAAAGTTTCTGTAATTGTCCTAATTAATGGAGATGATAAAAGAGCTTTTACAACCATGTGCCAGAAATACCAACTATGTTTAATAGAATCTTCATTCTACTTCCTATATTGCCCTAACTTAGAAACATGAAAGAGAACCTGTCTATAAACAGCCACAGTGCTCTCAGTGACAGGACAGACAACTCACCTTTATACTTTTAAGGTTAAATATTGATGCAGGATAGAAAATTTTGGGGTTCGAGTATCTCTACAAAATTTTAATTTGTTTTGTGCAATTGTATCCTAAAAAGGTATCAATAAATGAAAGGGGCTTTATCTTTTTTCCTTATTATAGACTACTGAATTTTTCCAGTAATGTTCTGTCCCCTGGGGAGGACCAAATGAAAGAGGCAAAGATGATCTCTGCATTACAAGGGGTATATACATAAGGGCTATAGTACTAGAAAGAAGAGCAAGCATCTCTTCAATATCTAGCAGAGGACAGTGACATTACTTGGTGTTTTGGTATCACTGTGGATGGGTGGAGTTAATGGTATCTAAATAAGCACAAAAAGCAACCAAGAGCAGTCTAGACATCTCTACATATCTCTTTGTTCTTGGGTGAGAAAAACCCAAAAGCTCAACATGTGGCAGACAACATCTTATTTTATAAGGGAAGAGTATTTTCCTACCTATTAGGATAGGAATTCTTTTAATGAGATAATATAATTATGTTATAAAACAGAAGAATATCTTATAAACTTTTACTATTCTCAAAAAATCAAAAGGAATTTTCTAATAAATAAGATGAACAATCACCAAGATAAGAATGTTATGAAATTAAACAAAGTAACTAAATAGAAACTGAAAATAGAGGCACATTGGAAACATCAAAATAATATAGATATGTTGGTAGAAAAATGAAATCAGTGAGACAGAGAGCAAACCATGGAAAGAACCCCAAATATCGGGGAGCTAAAGGAAGATATATATAAAAATGATAAAGAGGAAAGGTTTATAAGTATAATGTAGCTGATATCCAGCCTACAAATAATTATTTTTTCAAATAAGAAACAGGGTGAAGAGAGGAAAGGCAGATAAAAGTTTATAATAGGATGATAATATTCAGTCAAGAAGATTTTTCGTAGTAGACATTAATGTGCATGGTGGTCTAATGAAACTGGATCAACATTAAGACACAGTCTGATAACAATTTACAAATTGAAAGAAAAAATTGTGAGAATTTCAACAGAGGAAAAAGAAGAAAGCTGTTACTTTACTAGAATTAAAAAAATATTAGTCATGTAAAATTTTTCTGTGTTAAAGTATGTCACAGTCCTGGTTGCCAGGGTTTGAATGAAAAGCATTGTACAGGGGGCACCTGGGTGACTCAGTTGTCTGACTTCGGCTTAGGTCATGATCACAGGGTCCTGGGATCGAGCCTGATGTCAAGCCTCATGTTGGGCTCTTCGCTCAGCATGGGAGTTTGCTTGTCCATCTCCCTCTACCCTCTCCCTTGCTTGTGCTCTCTCTCTCTAAAATAAATAAATAAAATCTTTGAAAAGAAAAGAAAAAAGAGAAGAGAAAAGAAAAGAAGAAAAAAGAAAAGAAAACATTGTGCGTTACACTGGTAACATTCCCTCCTGGTTTTCTTTCACTGTATTCTGTGTTCTTTATAGTTTACTTCATAGGCTCCCTTCCTGTCAGGCTTCTTGAATTTTGTCTCAGGTTTTTATGTTCACCTTTTTCCTTTCTCACTCATGTTCTTCCTGGGTGATCTCATCAATAGTTCACCTCTGTTCTGAAATCAAAGCAAGAGCAACAACAAAGGACCTCTACCTGACACCTCTGAGTTCCAGATTGACATAAAATGACAGCTGCAGGATAGACTCACTGATTGCTTACAGAATCCTGTCAGTCTCAGAGTTCCCTAATTTTATGGAGCACATATACAGTGGTCTCGCCTATACTACTTTTTATTAGTCAGAATCTCCAGAGGAAGAGAACCGATACAATGTATATGTATAGAGAGAAAGAGAGAGGGGAATTGCCCCCCCCCCTGCCAATTGTGGAGGCTGGCAGGTACAAAATCTTCAGGGTAGCCATCAGGCTAGACACTTAGGGAGGGGTTGGTGTTGCAGCCCAAGTCCAAAGGCAGTCCTCTGGCGAATGCCCTCTTCCTCAGAAGAAGCTAGTCTATTTTTTTCTTAAGGCCTTTAAATGACTGGATGAGGCCCACCCACACTATGGAAAGTAATCTGCTTTACTTAAAGTCTAGCAATTTAAATATCAATCTCATCTAAAAATATCTTCAACGCAATGTTCAGAACAATGTTTGACCAAATATCTGGATACTGTGACCTAGCCAAGTTGACACATGAAATTAATAATCGTGTACTTCAAATAACTCTCTGATTGACCCACTTCAAATCTACCCTTCCTACTATAATCAGAAAATGACATCTAAAACGTATACTAGGTAGGTCTTAAAATATTTCAAAGACTCCTCATTGCCTAATAGAGGAAGTCTAAGTGGCTCTTTAACAAGGCATGCAAAATCTTTTATAACCTGATCATGCATAACTTTCCTGCCTCACACACACCACTGAGTATCCAAAACTTTATGCTCTAGTAATGGACTGCTGCTGGCAAATGCTTTTACCTCCTCCTGGAAGGTCTTTCTGGGTTATATCTAAGGGGAAAATGTTAATCATCCTTCTAACCTCTCCTCTGACACCAGCCCCTTGGGCTACATTCTTCACTTCCGTAGGTTGGGTTAAATGTCTTTCCTGATGCTCTTATGGAATTGAGAGAGTTCCACTCTTGTTCCATTTATATTATTGTGTAGAATGTACCTGTTAATAGTTGTTCTCTCCCACTAGACTATGGAATTCCTGAAGGCAAAATCTGCTTAGTATTTATATTTATATAAATTTAAACATAGTTTCACACAAAATTGTGCACAATAAATCCTTTTTACTTCAAATGCACACTGAAATCAGATAAAAACAGTTATAAATAAATAAAAATGCTAAATGCAAACATGGGATAGGAGACAAGCTGATATGTTTTAATAGTTACAACTTATAACAAAGGAGAATTCGTATTTGAAGATATGTATAAGATGGAACATTTTAAAATTGTTCTCTTACAACAAAAGACATGTAGTTAGCCTAATTACTTTTAGGGGTATCCCTCATGAACCATTTAGAATGGAGAGGAATACAGAAGGCAGATTTATGACTCACCTCACAATGCATATGGTGGAAAAATACAAAACAGTTTCACTTGTAAGTATGTTCTCTCTACATTTTTATCTGCTCATTTCTACATATTCTTTCCTCCTGACAAGGAAATATAGCTTGGTTTCCTGTTACCCTCCTCCATAGAAAATATAACAGCTGGGGCGCCTGGGTGGCTCAGTTGTTAAGCATCTGCCTTCGGCTCAGGTCATGATCCCAGGGTCCTGGGATCGCGCCCCACATCGGGCTCCCTGCTCGGCGGGAAGCCTGCTTCTCCCTCTCCCACTCCCCCTGCTTGTGTTCCCTCTCTCGCTATGTCTCTCTGTGTCAAATAAATAAAATCTTTAAAAAAAAAAAGAAAATATCACAGCTATCTAGAATTCATAAACATTTTTTCTTATGTAACTAATCTCTCTGTACAAACCCTATATGATGGAACTATTTAGTGACACAGTTGAAAATGTTCAAATTCTAATTAATGTTAGATTTCTCATTTGAAATAACTGATATGTATTGCCCGCTATTAACTGGTTCTTTCAATACTAATATATGGTGAAAAAGAAATATAACAAATTTCTGGGGGACAGGAAAAAGGTAAAGAGAGTTCTACCTGTTCTGGGGGGAGGGCTCAAAAAGTGAAAGAAAAGTTAGGGATAGAAAGTCAGATGCTAGGATTCTTAGACATTTAAATATATATATATAAATTAAAAAATTATAAAAAACATATATTTATTTCTCAAACTCAAAGCTTTATTTCATCAGATTTTAACACATTTTGTATTAACAAGTGATTTCATCTGCATCGTGTAAACAGGTCAGTGACCATTACCAAAGAAGAGACCTCACGCATCCTAGGCAATACTAAGAAGTTACTGTCAAAGGCTATGCACATATAGAATGACAAGAAAGTGTCGCATTTGGTCTAATAGATATCTTTTTATCTATATTCATTTGGAAATTAATGGATAAAAACTTTTAATTTTCTTAAAGTGGCTATTTTAATCCATTAAAAAAAAGACCAGATGGCTTGAGTTTTTTTTTTAATTTTTTATTGTTATGTTAATCACCATATATTACATCATTAGTTTTTGAT
>NW_027397079.1:24129075-24169688 GCF_003265705.2 Callorhinus ursinus
CCAACATCTGTCGTTCCCTGACTTGTTAATTTTCAGATGGCTTGAGTTTTAAAATGCCCACAGATCCATACTATTTAGTGACTTCCTCTTTAGTAGTGCATGACTGTATGCACCATCTCTTACTGACCTAGCCAAAACCAAGCATTTTATTTTGTTTATGCCTAAACTATTTTTTTAAGTGATAGGTAAACAAGACTTAGAACTTGAACCCACAAAAAAGTGTTATATTTCCTGATCCTCATCTTGGGGTCGAAACTGGAAGAGGAGGACAGACTATTGAAAAGCCATCTATACTGAGGAAACAGCTGAAAACCAGTGATATTTTTCTTACCTCTTTTTTAGATCTTTGGTAGACAAATGCCTTGAAGCGAGCCCCCAGATTGGTATGGGTTGCCAAAACATAGTGGAAATGTTATTGACATGTTTAGACAGGAATGTATAAAGATTCTGTTTTAATCCCACTGAATAACTGTGTGATCTTGAAGAAATCCTGGAGTCCTTGTAGGCTTCCAAAAGAATGGAAATTAGTATGAGAGTGTATATGGCTTCCACTGGACTTCTGATGCCCCAGATGAGGTAACCCTATTTCAGAGTTTGCAATATAGACATCTTTAGGTGGATCACGAATATTGCCTGGGGCTCAAAAGATCTGTGAGAGCCATGCTGGGGGGGTGTCAATAGCAGAGCAATTGCACAGCTTGGTTTGTGCTGAAATCACAATTTACAATTCACTAAGAGCGAAGTGTGGTATTTGGTGCCAAAAGGACATGCAGAAACAAAGCAGAGCAATGGCAGGATCATGGTGGGGGCCAGAAAGGAACAAAAGTGTACGAAAAAAATCAACATGTACATGGCAGGCCCTTTGTCCCAGACTCTCTATGGCCATTTAAGCTACCCTTGAGGGAGCCCACACACCATCACAAGGAATGGCTTTGAAATAAAGTTGAGTTATGAACGGGCTGAATACTCCTGATCTCATATAAGTCTGTTTAAACTGGAAAACTGAAATAACTTGAATGAAAGCATAGGTTCTTTACCCTTCCTCGTTCTCTTCTGTCTCAAACTCATTAGTAGAAACTGGCACTCATGAAGAAGTTTAAATCAGTAATGGAAATACAGAAAACATATTTTTTCATATCTATATCTTAATGTCTACACTTTTATCCCGTAACACTTATTTTTTATTTTTATTTTTTATTATGTTCAATTAGCCAACATATAATACATCATTAGTTTTTGATGTAGTGTTCAACGATTCATCAGTTGCATATAACACCCAGTGCTCATATCCTATAACACTTTAAGAGTCTTTTTTTTTTTTGGAATGAGATGCAAGCAAAAGTTGAAAATGTGAAATATGAGTTAGGTGCTTTTTCTCATCCATATCCAGAATGTTTGAACAATAGACCCAGACAAGGATATATTCTACCAACTTTCACATTCTTTCTCTTCATTTATTCTATAATATCCTGCTATTTTTATCTGTAATATTCTGTTCTTTCAAAAAACATCTCCTTCCTTTCACACTCTTTCTTTGTGTTTTTGTATTTCACACACACACACACACACACACACACACACACACACACACACAACCTGTGTTGTCCATTTACCATTTATCCATTGTTTTTATTCCTTTCAATCATCTCAATGCATATTTAACTAGATGTTTTAAATTTGCAATTTTAAAAATGTATTTATATAAGGTAGCCTGCATCTACAGCTTCACAAAGCTATTTGTTGTAAAGGGATTTGTTTTAGAAAACAAAAGGATGGGCCATTCCCCACACTCTGTTTTGCTCCTTTTCATTTTTTTCCAACTTAACACAGTATATGCCCACAACACATGTTTTATGTAAGTGTAAATGTAGAGAAATGGCTGTTTCTGAAATTCATAAACCAAAATTATAAAAAAAACAGAGTCTAGAGTTTTGTGATAGTTCTTTACATAAAGCAATAATGACATTTATATTTAATCAACCAGTAACGTATTAGTTTATGAACTGGCATATGAACCCTGACTGCCTAATGGATCAAATGAATTGGTAAAGTTTATTAATTTGAGTGATATGTGATTACTTTCTTGTGAGGAAAAAAGGTACCAGCACATTTTCCTGAGTCATTATTAAAATAACAACAACAACAACAAAACCCACAAAAACCAGATTCTTTGGAGGCACAGGAAGAGAGGTATCACCATGCCTACAATTACATTTCTATAGAAATGGTCAATAGCTGTGGATTAGTTCTGCTTAGACATTGTTTACTCAGAGCTACTCAATGTCTAAGAGGTTTGACATTATATACCACTAGACTACTTGTACATATGAGAGAAAACATACTTCTTTCAAATTGTGGAGGGTCATCTTGGTGGCTTAGTTGGTTAAGTATCTGAGTCTTGGTGTTGGCTCAGGTCATGATTTCCTGCCCCTGGATTCAAGTCCCTTGTTGGACTTTGCACTCAGCACAGTCTCCTTCAGATTCTCTCTCTCCTTCCCCATCTCCCTCCCCACACCTCCCACCCCACACCCCCCACACCCGTGGGCGTGAGCTCGCTCTCAAATAAATAAATAAATAAAATCTTAAATTGTTGGTGGAAAACACATGAGGTTTCAAATCAGATAATTGGAAAATTTTTTCATTGTTTTACATTGCAGATTCTAGAATTATTCTTTAGACATACTCACTTTCATAAGCTGAAATTTCAGTATCTTCTCTGTACTTAAATAAATTTTACTAGGTTTAGAGGTTGCTAATGCTAATGCTCTAATAAGCATTAGAGTTTATGGAAACAAATAAAGAAGCTTTAAATATGCAAGTAGTCCAAAATTTAATGCATAGCCCATAGAGTCAATAAGGTGCCACACAATCAAAAGCTGTCAATGTGGAAAACATGAGCTGAAGGGCTAAAAAATAAATAAAATAAAATAATATAAAATAATCAGAGTAGCAGATTAGGGAGGTAGTTAGTAATGATTATATTTAACTGGAAAGGCAGTGTAATGCATAATTTTTCTAACTATAACATGTTTTAATATTTTGGTGCCCAGGATTAAATGGAATTAGAAATAAAGACTTACAAAACGCCCTAAAATTATGAAGGCAACTTTGCTAAATGTTTCTACTTCTTAAGGTAATCTAAATGGGTCCTGTTCAACTTGAATTCAAACTCCTTTTTTTTCTTATTTTGGTTAAGAAAATCAACTCTTCTGATCTTTAATATAATGCTTGGTGATTAAAAACTTCTGTCCCAAGACTGAACTGAGAGCACTGTCAGCTGCTTATTGATAACAGTAATAAGAAATTAAAATTGCTTTCCTGTATGCCTTGTTGGCAAATTGTGTAGACTTATCAAACACAATAACATTATATTTAAATCACTTTTCACAAGAAATCTGATTTTTCCAGCTAAAGGAACAGATTATTATATGTTTTGATGTTAAGATAATTAATTTAGAGGCTTTGAAAAATATTTAAATCATTAATAGCAACAGTATGTCTTTTGTTATTTGGATCTTGTCTGCAAACATACATTTAATTATTAACATTGATTATAAACCCAGATATTGAGGCACTAGGCTTTGTGAATTACTACAATAGAAAATTTATATAGAAAAAACCCAAACCTCCTTATATTCTTTCTATGTTTAATATTATAGTGCATGTCTGTGTATGTTGCCTAGGCTTTTTACCTACCTAGGGTAAAAAAATGATTGGATGCCTCTCTAGTTTTCTCACAAAAATACTATTTGGATTTCTTTAATTTACCTTAGTCTAAGGTATAGGCTTCATTGAGCCTTGCAAGCTCAGAAAACTGACTTTATTATCACTCCTAGAGGGTATCCATTACTCAATATTAAATTCACATTCACTATCTTATGACCTTGATGTTTAAACTCAAAATGCAGACTTATTAACAGATGACAAATACAGCTGTCTTCAGAAGTACCAGAAGATTCGGTGTCTACTGCTGTTTCTCTCAGTAGGCAAGTATACAGATAATACTCAAAATGTTGTATTATGACCATATGATCAGAACTAGAAGAGTAAAATTAACTCACTGTTTAAGTCATCAAGATGAAATTACCTGAAACATTTGCTGACCAGACTAATACTCCCCCATATGGATCCATGCTGCCAAAGTTTACCTCTGGGCTTTCTTTGCATTTCCGTAACAGGGTGTAGTAAGTTCTGATTGACCCAGTCTTCCATCAGATAAATTAATATGTTCAGTCTGGCAACTTGTGAATCTTAGAAGCTAAGAAATTTCTGCGGGCAGTACTGCCAACTGGTTAAAATCACCGGCTTTGGAGTCAAATGCCCTGAGTTCATTAACTGGCCTTGAAATTTCTAAGATATTTGATGTGGTATTAAATCTTTCTGAATGAGTTTCCTTTCATGTAAATTGGAATGACAAAAAGTACCACTGATATTAAGTGGCTAGAGGTGAATGCATAAGGGAGTAGGAATCAGTAGGGCTTCACTGTAGTGAAAAAATTTGGGGTCAGTAAATTGTGGAAAAGTCCACTCTTTTACCTAAATAAAAGAAAGTGCCTCTGATATTATATGATTCGGAAAAAAAAAGTCTGTATGTAAAATACAGTTTGGTTCTTACATTGTTTATTAACCTTTTCTGAAAAACCATTACTTTTTTCTGAAGCCACTTACTCTAAATTTTTAGCAATAGAACATGTTTAGAATATAGATCTTTTTGATGGTAAATTCTGCCTTTAAGAAATCTAAGTTGTACACATATGTAACTACATTATATTCAAGGAGGGCATAAGAAATAATTGTCTTGCTTGCAAACTAATTATTTAAGGTTTATAGACTGCCATTTTTCTTACTGATGTAAATTATATTGGTGCCTCCTTAGCCAGAAATAAAGTGGCAAAGAATTTTCCAAGTATTTTTTTTTATACTTCTCAAGAATGGACATAAACAATTATTTACATGCGTGAATGTATAAAATGAATAGCTACCATTATGTATTGTAGGGAAGGGTCAATATATTTATTTATTCCTGTAATCTTTAAATATTGCCGTAATTAATATTTTCATAATTCTAAAAAGATAGGAATATTTTAAAACTTACATCAACAGGTATCTCTATCCACTACCCAATTTCTCAGTAACTACAGAAACTATAACTTATGAATGTGATATTGCTCACATACATCATCACGGAGGAGAACATCCATACAGATTGATAAAGTACTGATATGTAATAAAATATTAAATTATCAATATTTTAAAAATACATAAATCCTTAGAAATTTTTACATTTGAGGTAAACTAAGTTTTAAGATATCTTTACCTAGTATTTTGAATCATTGCTTTTGTACATTAAGCAGTAGTAAAATGCACACTCATGCATACATATACGTGCACCAATCTCAAAAAAATCCCAATAGATTTAATTAAAAAGTCAAATCTGGGGTATAAGAGAAGCAGCAATAACTTTTTTTTAAATTTTATTTTGTTATGTTAATCACCATACATTATATCATGTGTTTTTGATGTAGTGTTCCATGATTCATGTTTGCCTATAACACCCAGTGCTCCATTCAGTACGTGCCCTCTTTAATACCCATCAGCAGGCTAACTCCTCCTCCCACCCTCCTCCCCTCTAGAACCCTCAGTTTGTTTCTCAGAGTCCATAGTCTCTCATGGTTCCTCTCCCTCTCCGATTTCCCCCCCTTCATTTTTCCCTTCCTACTATCTTCTTTTTTTTTTTAACATATAATATATTATTTGTTTCAGAGGTACAGGTCTGTGATTCATCAGTCTTACACAATTCACAGCGCTCACCATAGCACATCCCCTCCCCAATGTCTATCACCCAGCCACCCCATCCCTCCCACCCCCCACCACTCCAGCAACCCTCAGTTTGTTTCCTGAGATTAATAATTCCTCATATCAGTAAGAACATATGATACATGTCTTTCTCTGATTGACTTACTTCACTTAGCATAATACCTTCTAGTTCCATCCACGTCATTGCAAATGGCAAGATTTCTTTTTTTGATGGCTGCATAATATTCCATTGTATATATACCACATCTTCTTTATACATTCATCTGTCGATGGACATCTTGGCTCTTTCCACAGTTTGGCTATTGTGGACATTGCTGCTATAAACATTGGGGTGCACATATCCCTTTGGATCACTACATTTGTATCTTTGGGGTAAATACCCAGTAGTGCAATTGCTAAACAGTATGGAGGTTCCTCAAAAAATTGAAAATAGAGCTACCCTATGACCCAGCAATAACTTTTGAAATATATATAATCTTTCTCTGGATAAATTGGCCAGATCTCAAGTGTTCTGTTATAAAATTGTTCACCTCTTCATAAATATTTATTGCAGGTCCACTCTGTGTTAGCTACAAGGTTAGGTCAAAAGAATATCAAAATGAGTAAGATCGGTTCTACCCTTGAGGGTAAGAGAGCAAGTCCCATGATCAGAAGTAGCATCAGTACAATGTGATAAGACCAAAAACCAAAGCCATTCTAGAGTGCTGAGGATTTTTGTGATATTTCCTGTCTTTTTTTCTAGTTTATCTGGTGTGGACTTAACTTCATTTTGGTTTCTAATGTTTGAGTGTTCCTTGTTCTTACCCGTAGGTTAACTGCAATCTATAAGGCACAATACAACATAATGCTAACAGTTCTCGGTCAGTTAAAAGAAAAGAATTATTAACTCAGGATACGGGTTCAGATTCAACAAGCACTGGTTTAACCCTGTGTTAACATTTTCTGATTCTTATATAAATTTTGTTCCAGATTGTTTTGGAATGAATGTTCCAGAAATTTATCATTTGGCCACACAGTAACAGTATTGTCAGATACTTTGGAATTTTTTTGTTGTTGCTGTTGTTAAGGTGCTGCTTTCACATAGTCTGAGTGTATTCTGGAACACTGGAAGACTGTTTAATGTCCGTTAAAAATGTGTTTTTTATTTTTTCTACTAAATTAAGGGGAGCTTTTGAAATATGACTATTTCTTGGTTGTTGAAACATTTCCTAGTATTCCAACATTGGGCAAATGTGTAATGGGCCGTACCCTGTATCTTATGATTTATTGTAGAATTGTACCAGGGCTTGGTTTCTTTACTCCAATGTAGCTGTGCATTTGGGATTAAAGATATTTTGATGCTTATATATATTAAGAGGCTGTTCTGAACCACACTGCCCTGATTGCTAATAACTGCCCAAAAAGCTATTTTCCCAGCTACACTTATTAGATTTCATTCCATCCTTACAATTGGTATTTTTGAATTTTCAGAAAATAACAATACAATAAAATTATTTTACATTTACTGGTGTAATGTTCAGTTTAGACTCCTTAGGAGATCTAGGATCAATTTGTAGTTATTAGCTTTTTAGTTAAATCCATATCAGTGTATTCCAATTTTAGAATGACTACTGATTAAATCAGATGCTTAACAATTCACAAATTAAATAAAAACCATATTATGATAGGTTTTAAAGTATCATGCTATAATTATTAGGTATTTTTGAATGAAGGCTATTAATTGTTTCCAATTGTTTTTTATGCTCCTCAACTTATAATTAGATTGGACTATCTAAAGGGCAATTCATGGAGAGCAGATTTGATGGCAAATTAATAATCATTACTGTGATGAAAATCAGCTTAAAAGTCATTTAAACAAAGAGATAAAGAATATCATTTTAATACACTAATTTACAACAAGTAGCAAATGACAAAGTTTTCTACTTTTGTATTCTATATAGATCATTTCAAAAAATTTTGTATATAATCACACATGGTACTGTCCATTTTGTAAGTGTACATCTTTTTGCTCTATGGTTACATGGGTTTTGTTTTTGTTTTTAATATAAATAAATATCCTGATTTTGACTGAGTGTATAAAACAAATGACTTTTATTTCTTATAATCAATGGATTCAAAATACCTAAAATTATTTAATTTAGACTAATTATAGTAGAAGTTTGAATAAATGTGTGTTAAATGAATGAAGAGTCTTCTGCTCATACTCTCTTAGCTTCTCTAGTCACTTCTTTTTCTCTAAATGTGTATTTTTTTTCTACTTCTAGTGAGCAGATAAGCAATGAGCAAAACTTCATGGTACAGCATTTTGTTACAAAATGGGAGATTCATGTATTGCACTGGGTGTTATAGGCAAACAATGAATCATGGAACACTACATCAAAAACTAATGATATACTGTATGGTGACTAACATAACATAATAAAATTTTTAAAAAATGGGAGATTCAAAATGAAAGCTAGTAACCAAAGGCCAAAGAAGCAAGAGGTTTTAGTCTTCCCTACAACCTATGAGCTGAAATTATCCACAGTCTTCACCATATACATTCTCATGATGTTTAGATGATGAATATGAACACCTTTGGTTTCTCTGATACAGTAGTTTGGCCAGGATATCTTCTCTAAGGCATTCTCTACTTCCAAACGCTTTGTCAAACAGCTGCTTTAGAATCTGGGCTTGTAAGAAACAGACCTTAGTCCACATTTTGTTTTGACAACAAATTACAAATGTAACCATAAGCAGGTTAGTTAGCCTCTGTAAGTCCTGGTTATCTCTTTTGTTAAATGTAAATGATAATATCTATTAGATAGAACTGTTGTGAAGTCTCAACAAATACTAAATAAAATACTGCTCTAAAGGATTTCTCTCCTAGTGCTTGGCAAATAGCATATATCCAGTAAGTTTTATTAAGCTTTAGTTACTGACACCTAATGAACAGGCACACATTCCAGTTTTCAATCATTGCCCAATCAATGATCCTCCTGTTTAGGAAGATCACTGTCTACCTTTACACTTCTAAAGGGATATTTTGAATCTACTTTTATAGGATTTTGACTTACAAACTATATCATAATTTTCTTTAGCTTCCCAATAACTGAAATGCTTTATGAGTCACTTCTCTGCTCACCAGTGAAGACTGAGGAACAAAAAAAGAATTATTCCTATTTTCTTGTGGCATTTGTATCTTTATATTAACCCATGATGAAACTACGATTAAATTAGAAAAATATTGGAAGTCCTTGCTTATTAAAATGTTCATTATGATCTTCTATACACACACACACACACACACACACACAGTGCTTTGAGCATATGGTAGGGTTAAAAAAATGATGTTTAAATTCTTCTGTTTCCCATAACAATATTTTACCCCCCCAAAAAATCATCAGCTCACATCTTTTAGAAATTTTCAATTGTCTTGGATTATTAAAAAAAATGACAGAAGGGGCGCCTGGGTGGCTCAGTCGTTAAGCGTCTGCCTTCAGCTCAGGTCCTGATCCCAGGGTGCTGGGATCGAGCCCCATATCAGGCTCCTGGCTCAGCAGGGAGCCTGCTTCTCCCTCTCCCTCCATCTCGCCCCCTGCTCATGCTCTCTATCTCTCTCTGTATCTCTATGTCTCAAATGAATAAATAAAATCTTTAAAAAAAATGAAGGAAGATGAACCATGAGAGACTATGGACTCTGAGAAACAAACTGAGGGTTCTAGAGGGGAGGGGGGTGGGGAGATGGGTTAGTCTGGTGATGGGTATTAAAGAGGGCACGTTCTGCGTGGAGCACTGGGTGTTATATGCAAACAATGAATCATGGAACACTACATCAAAAACTAATGATGTAATGTATGGTGATTAACATAACAATAAAAAATTCTTCAAAATTTCCATCTTTGTTTCATTCAGAAACTTGAAGTGACCACTGTATGTCAAGAAGCTGGCTGTATTCATTGGGGACCATCAGGAAATAGATGTAGATCTTGTGTTCAAATAGCAGATCCTTATGTTTAGATTATATTTAGACAGTATTTGATACTGGTGCGTGTTATATGTTTATATTATAACACAGAAGGACTCTTCATAAAATTATTTTCTGGTCGTTTTTTCTGACTTCATAGCTAATTTCAGCATAATTTAATGATTTTTTTTTATACTTACTGCATGGGCATATTTTCTTATTGACATATGTGATGAATTGGTACTCTTGCTATAATTTATTTGATATCGCTTGTATGGAAATGTACATTTTAATTAGGGTATAATTTCAACAAGAAAAATAAGATCTACTCATATATGTCATTCTTTTCATAAATGTACTATGGATAAATTGCAAAAGTGGTAGGATATTCTGACACAGTTTGTTTCTAAAATAATAAGAATCAATACTGAGGTTTAACTATTTTTCCAGTTTTGTTAATTTTTAACTGATATATGTCAAGATTATTTTCTGTCTTATCATTTTGTCTATTGTAACGTCTTATTTTGAAATTGTTTAAGACTCACAAGAATAAGTAAAAATAGTTTAGAATCCTCATGTACCCTTACCCAATTATAATATTTTCGTAAGCATTTAACTGCTTATTAGAAAATCTTCAAGAATTTTTCTTTCCCCTAGATTATTGTAATGTAATCTAATCCGTCGCATGTGTTTCTTTATATCTCTAGATCATCCCTTAAAATGTCCCCAGAAGTATCTTGAAATTTCATTATCATTTAGATTCTTATATTTTTCAAATTTTAGAGAATTTACTTATTTATTTGAGAGAGGTGTGAGAGCACGAGTGGGGGCAGAGGAAGAGGGAGAAGCCGACTCCGTGCTGAGCAGGGAGCCCGTAGAAGCAGGGCTCTATCCTAGGACCCTGAGATCATGACCTGATGAAGTCAGACACTTACCCAACTGAGCCACCAGGTGCCCCTAGACTCTTCTTAAACAAATGTGGAGCAACCCTGAAAGCATTCAGTGATCTGATGATAGTTATTAATGAAAAAATAATAAGTCAGACAGAGAAAGACAAATACCATATGATTTCACCTATATGTGAAATCTAAAACACAAAACAAATCAATAAACAAAGAGCAGGATCAGACCTATAAATACAGAGAACAATCGGATAGTTACCAGAAGGGAGTGGGGTTGGGGGTTGGGAAGTACAGGCTTCTAATCATAGAATAAATAAGTCACAGGAATAAAGGTATGGCATAGGGAATATAGTCAATGGTATTGTAATAGCATTGTATGGTGACTGATGGTAGATACATTTGTGGTAAGCATAGCATAACATATAAACTTGTTGAATCACTATGTTGTACATCGGAAACTAATGTAACATTGTGTTAGCTCTATTCATTTTTTTAAAAAAGGAAAAAAAATAAGTGTTTTATAATCCTAATAGATTGCATTTCCCTTTTCAGAAGAATTATTAGTACTTGACACTTCAAAACAAATTTAGTTACAGTAGGATTTCTTTCCTTTATGTTTAAGTGTACTATTTTTTGGTAGATGGAATAATTTTAATTACAGCTCATGTGGAGAGGGAATGCAATACAGAATGTCTGTTGCTACTCAAGTGATAACCGTGATCCATTTTTCTACCAGATGGATTATTTTTCCTATTATGACCCACTGCATTTACTTTATTAGAATTATTATTAGATGCATGCTAACTAACTATATAGTAGTTTTTTAGGAGAAAGAGAACAGATTTTTGTTCCTATTCATTGAAATGTATTAAACTTTCTTTCAATCACATAGATTGCTTCAAATTAAAAAAATTAAAATGCATTAGTTTTCTTTTTGTTCAGGCAGAACACTTGGAATGTATCATAATGAAATTTAAGTAACCAAATTTAAATCATTTATTTTAATGATGTTACTTGAGCCCTAAACAAACTGTTTTATATCGCCTTAAGTGAATCGGTTGTTTCAGTTTATATATAGTCACCAACAGCACAATTCGTACCTAGGCAGATGACTAAGATTGGGTACAAATTATAGGACAAAGTTTAGATCCTAACCTCAAACACAAATCACAGAGTATTACTGAGCAAACCTAGCAGTCACAAAGAGAAGACTCTCTCTCTCTCTCAAATAAATAAATAAATGAATAAATCCTGTAAAAAACAAAAAACAAAGGCTTTACTTAAGAAAAATGATATGCTATTCTCACTTTATTGCTTTAAGTATAAAATAACTAAGAATAGTTTTGTTGATCTTAGAAGCTAAATTCTCCTGTGTTTATTCATAACCGTGTAGAGTGGTAGAAGGACAGAGAAAACATTTCAGAATTGCAGTGGCTGTCAGTAATATCAGCCTAAAATATTCAATGTTCTGTGATATTCACTGGATATTGGAAAAGACATAAAAATGGTCAATTTTAGATTTAGGCTTCTACTCCCTCATGTCTGCAATAATTAGCTCTTAGTGTGAGTACTTCAGAAATAAAACTCTTTCATGTTTACTTCCCCCTTACTGCAAAGTAGCCTTCATATATTAAATGATCAATAAATATTTACTTTTTGATTAGATGAAGAAAGGAAGAATGAAGGAAGGAAGATGACAGTTCTAAAAGTTGAATGCATGGTTGTTCCACTTAAGAACTTTAAAGTGCAAGGAAAAAGTCACTCATCTCATCTCAAATATTTCAAAATTCAAGAGTATTGGACAGTCAGGAATAAAACAGCTCTAGAAAACAGCTTCTCTTCCATCTTGTTTACAGGCTTCTAATTATCCCTGCTTCTCCTATGCACCTACTTTATTCACCTCGACCAACTGGTGTTCTTTGTTCCTTGGTAGTTTTTGCTGGCTCCAAACCACAGCTTTCCTCTGGCATTTCCAGACATCTCTGGTCTCAACATCTCAACTATGGGGTCCGACATTAGTGGCCTGATTCCCTCAGCCTGTTTGGATCTGTTTAGCCCCACTCACATTAGTCTTACTGCATTACTCAATCCGCTGCTGCAGTGCTCATGGGTTGACTATCTGTGTGAACACTCACCCGGGACAGAATAAGCGGTGTCCCACCAGCCTTGCTTCTTTGACCCAGGTTCTCTTACTTCTTGGCTGCCTTTTCTCCTTTGTACTGGCTCTCATTTTTGTTTGCATGAACTTCGCTAACATACTGTCCTTTTGATAGCATGCAGCCTCCAAAATAACTTAAAAAAAAAAAAGGCCATGTAGCCATAGATTATACAGAAATTCTTATGGAACTTTTCTGAAAGACATTCAAATTAATTTAGTAATTATTATTATTACTCATAGAGGAGATATATTTTGATTAATGTGATTAAAACTAATCATCTTTTATGAACTATGAAAACTGTAGTGTAAAGGGAGAAAAATATGTATTGATCAATAGAGCAGTACATTTAGATACCTGAATGAGTATAGCTGATCCTTGGATTGTAATACTCTACACATATTATATTCCTTCAATTTTGGCATGTAGAGATAAAAAAATTATGTCATTGTGAGTTTCTTTGAACCAATAACTAAACTCATTTTGCTTTTCTAAGTTAACTGTTTCCCATCTGAGCCTATTTTAAGTATAATTATATTTCTCCTCCCCATTACTTAGTAGCATAGAAATTAAAAAAAAATTTAATTGATCGACCTGAATCAATAATAAACAGTAAGTTTGTATTAAGTAAACGCCTTAAAAATTAAAAAAATAATATCCTCACTGATATTTTAATTAATCCAAATAAGTTATGATTGATTTTTTAGTGTGGGTTAGTTTAGATGTAATAATCATTTGGCTTTCTTTCAAACTTTACTAGGTTGCATTAAATATACACAAATACTATTTTGAAGAGAAAGTAATGCATTTTCTCATACAGAGAAAAAATTATTTTGACTGCTTGTTATGGGAACCAGCAATCCTCCAAAGTTATAAATTGGGCTATGTGTGAAATGACATCACCTGACATTTGAAGTAAACTAAGAGAAGATTATATTGTTCAAGTTATTGTTAATGAATCAGAACTTAATCCATGCTTCTGAAGTCAACCTAAGGGGAATATTTTAGTCTTCCTCTGCTGTTATACTATATGCAAACATTGCAGTCCACACACACACACACACACACACACACACACACACACACACACACTACAAATTTGCACTGTAAGTCACTTTATGTCTGGTTTCCCCTTGTATTTTTCTACATTACCATTTTTCTATTGAGGGAATGCCCCTCCACTTGCTTTCACAAAGTTTAACAATGATTATTAGCTCTTCTTTCATCTCAGATTCTTCTTTCAAAATGCCACAATTTAAAATCCACTTCAAGGTTTTTCCTATTTATCCACTGAATTGGTGTAGTTGTTGATGTAAGGGGTGTTTACTCTGTTGGTGTTCATTCTCTATGAACTATCTACTGAAAACTGCCTATAATCCAGTTAGCTTTACTTGAAGGTTTATTCTAGCAACCTTCTGCTGCTTGAAAGTAAATATGCTCTTATAGTGGAAATATTTTTCTTCAAATTCTGGGGCAGAAATAATTTTCTTCTCCATGATCTGGATACCTCTGTGATTTTTAGTGCTGTACCTTGGACACTTAGGCATATCTGGGTCTCCAGGGCCCTTATAAAATGCCATTCAGATATTTACACAGTATTTTCAATGTGTTCCTTAAATTTTAATTAAAACTTACCTGGTAAGATTTTTAACATATACTGTTTTCTAGAGGAAAAGACTTTCTATTTATTTTTATTTTTTTTAAAGATTTTATTTATTTATTTGACAGAGAGAGAGAGAGAGCACAAGTAGGCAGAGAGGCAGGCAGAGGCAGAGGGAGAAGCAGACTCTCCACTGAGCAGGGAGCAAGATGCGGGGCTCAATCCCAGGACCCTGGGATCATGACCTGAGCTGAACGCAGCCGCTTAATCAACTGAGCCACCCAGGTGCCCGGAAAAGACTTTTTATGGAAACAATTAAAGTAATTGCTTCTGTATTTGTTTATTTGTGTGATAAAATTCACTGTGTTTTTAAATCAAGTTTTATACTGGAGTTTTCATTGTGACATTCATTAGGGCTGGTTTCATAGGGCCTAGTAAATTCTTCCTTAGGGATCCCAAGACCTTCTACTTTCTAAGATTATTTAACCTTTAGCTTCCTCGCATACAAGATTATTAATGGCATTATTGAATCTAGTAGGTAGACTCATCTAGCTGCTGTAAATTATGGTGGTTGGAGGTTTGGGATGTGATTTATAGTGTAAATAGGAAGGAAAAAAAAACTACTAGGAAGGGAAATATTGGTATTGGGAAGTAAAAGAAAAAGAGAAGATAATCTATTAATTGGCATACATTAAATGCCTACTCATTATCATTGTGCCCATTCTTTGCATCCTCTACTTCACTGTCAGGGTTGTTTCAGGATTCTTGTATTCTTGAGAGCCTATAGACTCCCAGCTACTGTGGAATTTAGATGTGTACAGGACACATCTATATACATGTAGTAGAATTTCACTTATCCTTTATAGTCAAAGAAATTGATTTTTCTACATACGTGCATATTCTTAACAGTGTTGTTGCCATTCAAGTACTACTAAAAATATTCTTGATGGACATATTTTAACATACAGTATCAGAGTAGTTCAGCTATTTTTGCTGACTCATTTTCATTATTAAATATTCACTAGTGCACCATACAGTTTTACAGTTGTATGTCAAACTCATTGTCCCTTCAAAGAAGTCACGAGAGCACTTCTGTATCTGATACATTCAAGTGATATAATTGAGATGATTAAAAGATATCTGCTAAGTACTGGACATTCGAGTGCTCTGAAATGTGAGTGTGAAGGGCCAAAATGGTCAAAGAGATTTGATCAATTCAACTTAAGCTGTTAATATATAGAAACATGGTCAAACAAAGTCAAATGATTTTTTTGACAAAAAAAGAAAATACATAAAACTTTAAATTAGAAATAATAGTGATATTTATTTGTTGAATGATCTGTGAGGAGTCATAAGTTATAAGCAAATAATATGTATTAGATTACTGATATTTTTAGTCTGATTAGAAGAAGAAAAGGCAGTATTGTGTTTTAGATTAATAAAATAGTTTCTTTTATCTTCACAATTTTTTTTCCCCTTGGATAGCTTAAGAACAGGCATGTCATTTTTATGAGGGTTCAAATGATTATCTATAATACATGATATGCAAATGAATGTTTGTGTATACAGAGAAAGGTGGAGATATTTATTTAGAACCTTTCAGATTAAGCATTTGGCAGATTAAGGATGTTTAAATATTTAAATGTGTTTATGGGTAGAAGGCCTAAAATCAGGCATTGCCTATTATGCAGCACTTATGCATTCCTAATTTATAAAATAATTTTCTTTGATTACCATTCCTGATAGGAAACTGAAAAGATCCAATTTCAATGTGCATTACAAATTTTGAAAATATGTTTCTACAAAGGGACAATATATTTAAATTTTATTATTGTCTGCACTGAAGATGAGATTAAGGGGATACTTGAGTTAAAGTCAAGAGTTTTTTATAGCCTCAAGCAAAGCATTTCAAGAAAGATAGACAAACAATAGTTGCTAAAATTGTGCTATTCATCCCAGGAGATATATATAACATTAAGACCTCATGAAACACAGAAATATTAGAGTAAAAGCTAGGGGATTTTTCTTTTGGTAATATGGGCATATTAACATTACATCTCTGTATTGTACACCTAGATGCCTCCTGTGTAGGTCCTGTCATGTGAAGAGCAATCGTAGATGAAGGCTAATGCATCTTAGTGGAGTTCTCTACTAAGCTGATTGAAGCTGACAGCCCTATGCTCTTTGCAAGGAAAACTTCATGGGGAGTTAGGAACAGATGCTAAACAATATGGCACATTTGATTTCATGCTGCTCACGCGTGCCAGCCCCTGGCAGTCTTTATGAGGTCAGAGGATTAGTAAAATTGCAGTCAGCAGGAGTATAGGGCATATAAGTAGAAAGAGACGAGCAGGTGTGCTAAAATGAATTAGATGTGGGCTTTCCCCAGGTGTGTCATACTTGCCCTCCAGCATATGGCTATAGGATCATAAGGGAAAAGTTAATGCTCAAATAATTTAATCTAAATAATGCAACCAGTTAGGACTTTATACATGTTGAATATGAAATATACATGTATGTTTGACTAAACATACGCTGACGTTAATTTTAATGTTTCTTTAAAACTCTAAATTTCAATGATTATTCGTAAAAGTACATCAACATAAAACAAGAAAATATGTTGATGACCAGGAATTCAGTTTTAGTTATAAGCCATTTTTTGTTCAAGTGGTTCTGGTTTTTATGGTCTCAATTTATTTTTTTTTATTATTTTTTTTATTTATTTATTTGAGAGAGAGAATGAGAGACAGAGAGCACAAGAGGGAAGAGGGTCAGAGGGAGAAGCAGACTCCCTGCTGAGCAGGGAGCCCGATGTGGGACTCGATCCCGGGACTCCAGGATCATGACCTGAGCCGAAGGCAGTCGCCTAACCAACTGAGCCACCCAGGCGCCCATGGTCTCAATTTATTAACCTATAAAATTAGGATGTTGGAATGGGTGATATCTTAGATTCTAAGATCCCTTCCATATATGAAAAAAATCATGCGTGTTTTATAAGTCCCAAGACTTAAGAGTTGGGTTTTTTTGTTTGTTTATTTATTTGTTTGTTTGGTTGTTGTTTTGTTACATAAGACAAGGGTGCAATTAACCCGGTGATTATCAACATGGAGGAAGGAGACAGCACAGAAAAAGAATTTGGACCCAAAAGGAGGGGGACATTCTCAGCCTCTTTCCACTATAAATGTCAATTTTTTCATGTAAGTTATTAATGGAAGTCTCTTCTTTAGTTTGGTTGTGTTAAAGCAGGGGGTTGGGGGGATAAAACTTACAACCACTAAGAGAGTTTATTTTTAATAAGAGAAAACTAAGGCCCTGGATGACTAACTGTCATAAAGCTAGATGGAAACACATTTAGAGTTTGTATGACATCAATTTGGTAAGTGCTCTATACCACACTGGCTCTTTGAATCTTTTGAGATTCAAAACTGAGAGAGAGGAGTGGTTTGGAGTGGAGTAACACACCACACACACACACACACGCACACACACACACACACACACACACCAACTACAGTCTTAATACAACAATGTTACTAAAGCCTGCCCTGCCTTTTCTTCTACTCTCTGCTTTTTCCTACCCTGAAAGAGCCTGTGAGAATACGAAAAGTGCAGATGGTGTAATTCATTTACAAATTCATTGTCCAAAATGATACTGCCTTCTTTCCTAAACTTGAGGAAGTTCTAGTTTACTGTGGCTTCTTTGATATATACTGGATAATTTGGTATCAGTGTGTTGCCTATGTTTCTGTTCTATATGAAAACATACAACAGAGAGGACTCTGAACAGAAGTGTCTATATAGCAGCAGCATGAAGGGTAGATCTCCATGTATTTTGTGATACTAAGAAATTAGATAAATTTATGAGATGAATGAGGAGTCACCTCTCTTCTACACTTTTAGTTATTTTTGAAATATGTAAGTTTACACTTCATTCAGTAACCTTGAAAATATTTCTACTCAATGTATTTCTGAGTGGTACCTTTCTCTTTCTTTTTTTTAAATTAATTTTACTAAAGATGATCACATGGTAGAAGTTGCTAGAAGTTCAGTTTTGTGTATGTGGTATGAATCTGTCATAGTGATACTTTCCAGTTTCTGTGTAAGGAGAAAGGACATAAACCTCTTGAGAACAAAAAGTTCACACATTAGGAATTTGGGTAATATGCATTTCACACCATCAGAGCAATGAAATTACTAGAGACAATCAAGAACTTTACTAAAGTATTCCCTGGATAACAAAAAGGTTATATGAAATCAAGAAATGCACTAACTGACTTGAAAAACAGATATGTATCTTTTGCTCAAAGGAAAATAATTTTTTATCAGTTGTGTGGAAATAAATAAAATCAGAGAAAAAAGACACAAAGTATATTTAAAGTCTGCCAATACTGTAATTCAAAGGTGACATTGGTGTAAATGATATTTCTAAATTTAGAGTTGTAACATTTCCATATACTTGAACTCTTTGTGCAACAGTAAGTTTTATTAGTTTCTTTAATCTACAGTTCTGAATTTTGGGACATATTGCCTCAAAGAGAAAACAATTACAGCTATTTTAGCCCCAATTACTAAAATTTTGCCGTATACTAACAGATCTAGAAATAGAGAAGAGATAGAACATATCAAGATTATGTGAAAATTGTAAGATTTCTGATTAAATTACTGCTAAATATTATGCACTATGTGACATTAATTCCAGACATGAGAAATCAAGGTTGGCCAGTTTTACAGGAGACAAAAACTCCTACTGCATGTTTGAGAACATAAGGAGCATTATCTCATTTATACTCTTATCAAAATTTCTGTCAAGTATCAAAATACTATTTTAGAATATGGTCAGAAAAAACATCTTAGAAAAAATTTTCAATTAAGCATTACAAAACCAAATAATAATGCTTTGTGATTTTTTTTGTTCACTGGGTACTTTCCTTGTACTCCTCTAACTGGCACATAGTAAAATACTCTGCACTCTTTTTTTTTTTTTCTGTGCAAAATAATGCCCCATGACTAGATGTTTAGGATTTCTGGAGCACCGTATATTGTTTTACATCTTGTGCCTGTCTTGCTTCTCATTGAACTCTTTAACATTTGTAATTAGCTAGAGGATATTATATTTTTCCTTGAAAAGGTCCACTAATTTGGGGTAGACTTGCTTTTTATTTTATTTTTTAAAGATTTTATTTATTTGACAGAGAGTGAGGGAGAGAGAGCACACAAGCAGGGGGAGTGAGAAGGAGAAGCAGGCTCCCCACTGAGCAGGGAGCCTGATTCTGGGCTTGATCCCAGGACTCTGTTATCTTAACTGACTGAGCCACCCAGCGACCCCCATATTTGCTTTTTAATGTGTTGGTTAATGTTTTTTTCTTTTGTGTTATGACTGGGTTATGGCCATATTTATATGACCATAAAAATAATATATATAAATGGAGGTAAATGCAAATACAATTATAGGAAGTAGATCTGAAACAATTTAAAGAAATACATAATCTTTCTCATAAGACATGATAATTACCTTAATATGTAAGCAGTACTTTATTTTCCTCAATTAATAGTTATATATTAGGAATGTGCTAGAAAGATGAAAGCAAAGTACATAATAGGGGTACACTTTTTTAAAGAAAATGTTCTGAGTTGCTTCACAAATCTTAGAATCAGTTTCTAATAAGATGGAGGAAGACTACGTTTTTTTTCCAGAGGAGGACATTCATTTTAGTCAGTGCCAAAAAATAAAACTACAGACCAGTATTCCTCCATAAATATAGACCTCAAAATCCTTATTAGCAAATACAGTAATATTTAAAAAGAATTATACACTATAACCAAGTAAGGTGTTTTTTTAATTTAATTTAACTTCATTATGTTATGTTAGTCACCCTACAATACATCATTAGTTTTTGATGTAGTGTTCCATGATCCATTGTTTTCGTATAACACCCAGTGCTCCATGCAGTACATGCCCTCCTTAATACCCATCACCGGGCTAACCCATCCCCCCACCCGCCTCCCCTCTAGAACCCTATTTGTTTCTCAGAGTCCATAGTCTCTCATGGTTCGTCTCCCCCTCCGATTTCCCCCTCTTCATTTTTCCCTTCCTTCTCCTAATGTCCTCCATGCTTATTCCTTATGTTCCACAAATAAGTGAAACCATATGATAATTGACTTTCTCTGCTTGACTTATTTGACTTAGCACAATCTCCTCCAGTCCCATCCATGTTGATGTAAAAGTTGGGTATTCATCCTTTCTGATGGCTGAGTAATATTCCATTGTATATATGGACCACATCTTTATTATCCATTCGTCTGTTGAAGGGCATCTCGGCTCTTTCCACAGTTTGGCTATTGTGGACATTGCTGCTATGAACATTGGGGTGCATATGGCCCTTCTTTTCACTACATCTGTATCTTTGGGGTAAATACCCAGTAGTGCAATTGCTGGGTCATAGGGTAGCTCTATTTTTAATTTTTTGAGGAACTTCCACACTGTTTTCCAAAGTGGCTGCACCAACTTGCATTTCCATCAACAGTGTAAGAGGGTTCCCCTTTCTGCACAACCTCTCCAACATTTGTTGTTCCTTTCCCTGTCCATTTTTGCCATTCTAACTGGTGTAAGGTGGTATCTCAATGTGGTTTTGATTTGAATTTCCCTGATGGCTAATGATGATGAACATTTTTTCATGTGTCTGTTAGCCATTTGTATGTCTTCAGAGAAGTGTCTTTTCATATTTTCTGCCCATTTTTTTTACTTGATTATTTGTTTTTGGGTGTTGGGTTTGAGAAGTTCTTTCTAGATCTTGGGTACCAGCCCTTTATCTGTAGGTCATTTGCAAATATCTTCTCCCATTCTGTGGGTTGCCTCTTTGTTTTGCTGACTGTTTCCTTTGCTGTGCAGAAGCTTTTTATCTTGATGAAGTCCCAAAAGTTCATTTTTGCTTTTGTTTCACTAGCTTATGGAGATGTATCTTGAAAGAAGTTGCTGTGGCCGATGTCATAGAGGTAATTGCCTATGTTCTCTTCTAGGATTTTGATGGATTCCTGTATCACATTGAGGTCTTTCATCCATTTTGAGTTTATCTTTGTGTATGGTGTTAGAGAATGGTTGAGTTTCATTCTTCTGCATGTGGCTGTCCAAATAGGGTTTATATGAAGGACTCAAAACTGTTTGAGTATTTGAAGTAATCCACCAAATTAACAGACTAAAGAAATATCACATGATGCTATCAAATGCAAAAGAAGCATTTGACAAAATTCAACACATGATTAAACCTCTCAGAAAAACAGGAATAATGGACTGATCCAACCTGATAGAAAGCATCTATAATTAACCTATGGTTAATGTTATACTTAAATGTGAAAGACTTAATGCTTTCTGCCTCAGATCAGGAACAAACAATAATGTTCACTCTTACCAGTCCTATTTATGTTGGACGGTCTAGCCTGTGCAATAAGGTAAGAAAAGGAAATAAAAGACATGCAGATTGCAAAAGAAGAAATAAAATTGTCCCATTTTAAATGACATGAATGTATATGAAGAAAATCCCAAGGAATCTTAAAAAGAAAACTCCTAGAAATAAGAAATGAGTCTAGAAATGTTGTAGGATGTAAGAGAAATGTTATAAAATCATAGTATTTCTATACCAACAATGGACATTTTTATTCAAAAATTTAATATATATCAATTACAAAGTGTGTGTGTGTATGTATATATATATATATATATCTCAATTGCAATGGCTTAAAAATGAAACATTTAGGTATAATTTTTTTTTAAATGTACAGCACTTGGGGTGCCTGGCTGGCTCAGCCAGTGGAACGTGGCACTCTTGATCTTGGGGTCATGAGTTCAAGCCCTTGTAGGGCAGAACCTACTTAAGAAATGTACAGCATTTTATGATGAAAAATACAATGATAATGAAAAAAATTAAAATATCTAAGAGACATATCTTGTTAATAGATTGGAATAAACAACCTAGTAAATATGTCAATTTTCCCCACACTGATATATGTTTTAACAAAATTTCTGTCGGGCTCCTGGGTGGCTCAGTTGGTTAAGCGACTGCCTTCGGCTCAGGTCATGATCCTGGAGTCCCGGGATCGAGTCCCTCATCGGGCTCTCTGCTTAGCGGGGAGTCTGCTTCTCCCTCTGACCCTCCCCCCTCTCATGTGCTCTCTCTCTCTCTCTCTCTCATTCTCGCTCTCTCAAGTAAGTAAATAAAATCTTAAAAAAAAATTCTGTCAAAATTTCAAAAAGAATTCTTAGATATATCATTAAGATTCTTCTAAAAGGCATATACAGAAGCCAAGGAAATATAATAGCTACAACAATCTTGTCAAAGAATAAAAAAAGTGAGAGGAATCAGTCTACTCATTTTTAACACTTGCATAGCTATTATAATCAGGGCTGTGTGGTATTTACATAAAGATAGATGGATGCATTAATGCAGTGAGGTAGAGAACCCAGAAATAGGCCTACATGAATAAGCCCAAGTGATTTTTGACAAGGATGCAAAGGGAAATTTATAGAAGATAGATAAGCTTTTCAACCAATAGTGTTGGAATAATTGGACATTCATAGCACAACAGCAAAAAGAACCTAGACTTAAGTTTCAAACGTTATTAAAATAAGCTCAGACCACAGACTTAAATATAAGATGTAAAATTATAAAACTTTTAGAAAAAAAAATGTTCAGGACCTAGGGCTGGTCTCTGCACTTGTCACCAAAAGCATGCTCTCTAAAAGAAAAAAATCATCAGGGGCACCTGGGTGGCTCAGTCATTAAGCGTCTGCCTTCGGCTCAGGTCGTGCTCCCAGGGTCCTGGGATCAAGCCCCACATCGGGCTCCCTGCTCCGCGGGGAGCCTGCTTCTCCCTCTCCCACTCCCACCCCTTGTGTTCCCTCTCTCGCTGTGTCTCTCTCTATCAAATAAATAAATAAATACATCTTTAAAAAAAAAGAAAAAAGAAAAAACCATCAGCTGAACTTAAAATTCAGAACTTTTGCTCTGCAAAAGATTCTGTAAAGCGAAGCAAAAGAGAATCTACTGACTGGAAGAAAATATTACCATAACATGACAAATGACAAACAATAAAGTATTTGAAATATAGACAGCATTCTCAAAACTCACCAAGACACAC
The DNA here is from genome assembly GCF_003265705.2 of Callorhinus ursinus. Lineage (NCBI taxonomy): Eukaryota > Metazoa > Chordata > Mammalia > Carnivora > Otariidae > Callorhinus > Callorhinus ursinus. Next base: position 24,152,629 of record NW_027397079.1, read on the forward strand.
ACACACACACACACACACACACACACACACACACACACACACACAAAACATTTCACTGAAGGAAATATGTGGAGGGAAGATGAGCACATGGAAAGATGTTCAATGTTATTAACTCTTAAGGAAATCCAAGTTAAAGCCACAATTAGATATCACTATATAGTTATCAGAGTGGCTAATGTAAAAAAAAGAATAGTGTTGTTACCAAATTTGACAAGAATATAAAGAAGTTGGGTCACTCATACATTGCTGGTGGAAACATAAAATGGGACAGCCACTCTGGAAATTAATTTGGCAGTTTTTAAAATAAAACTAAGTATCTGACTACCAGACAACCTAGTAATTGCACTCCTGATGTGTGTTCTTGAGAAATGAAGACTCATGTTCACACAAAACTCATACATAAAGGTTTATAGTGGCTTTATTTGTAAAGGCCAAAATTTGAATGCCGCCCAAATATCTTTCAATATGTTGATTGTTAAACAAACCAGGGTACCGCCATACTGTGGAATACTATTCAGAAATCAAAAGTAATAAATTACTGATACACAGAAAAACCTGGATTAATTTCCAGGTAGTTATACTGAATGAAAAAAAATACCTAAAGTTGAATTCCACCTATATAACATTCCTGAAAAGACAAAATTATCGAAAACCTGAGATTGCCAGGTATTATGGAGGGGGCAGAGTCAGGAGAGAAATATATGTGGCTATAAAGGGCAACATTAAGAATTCTTCTGATGATGGAAATGTTCTGCATCTTTACTGTTCAGTGATCCTGGTTGTGATAATTTAATTTACATATTTATTATATTAAGATCTTAACATTGGGGAAAGTTGAGTATAAGGTACACAGGAACTCTCTGTATTATGTTTTACAAACCTGCATGTGAATCTACAATTACCTCAAAGTAAAATTTTAATTAAATCAATTATATCCTAGAGAAAATATCTTCTTGATTTTGTTTTACTATTGTTAATTTAACTATGTTTTCAGCAAGCACAAACATGCTTATTATATAATATTGATTTTTGAAATTAGAACTCAAAAGCGTATGCTATCATTACAAGGAGAGAGACAGAGGCAGATTGAGGACAAGAGAATGAAAATGTACCAAAATAACATTTCTGAATACAGTAAATGATAAGGTCTAAAGAAGGTTAAAATTAGCAGAAGATTCCTTTTGAATGTCAGATTGAAAATAGTTCATTCCAACATATATTTTTCATGATCTCAATCCTCTTTCATCATTTCTATTTTATTTTTATGTAGAAACATATTGTGCCCTCATTCCTGCTTCATTCATTCTGCTAAGTGACTATAATATGACAATTTTTGTTTCACTGCTATTGCATCTGGGGAGGAAATCGATGTGTTTTATATTATTTTTCTTGCTGAATTGTTTTTTACCTGATTCAGCATTCATTTATTAACATACTTGGATGTTTAGCACATGCCAGCAATGGGCCAAGAAATATATCTAAAGCACTGGTGTCTGACACCTTTGTCCAAATTAAATTTTAATGTTATTAACAGTTTCAATTACCATTGATTACAACATTCTCAAGTTTCACCAGGCTGGCATGAGCTACAACAACTGTGAATAGTAATAGCTGTTTTCATGAACAGAAGATCCCTGTGGGGAGGCTGTCATTAGAAACCATATGACTGCCATAGAGCACTTCAGTATGTCAATTTCCCAATGTTCCGTAGTCATCAAGACAAAATCGTACTTTGTTTTCATAGTTCCAACACATTGTTAAATAATGTAAACCAAATTACCACTTGCTATTATCCCATAAAGGATCTTTCTGGTTGCACTGTAAACCACTATGGATGTAACTTGTCAGTGTGGAATGATTGTTATTCGAATACTTGTCATAACAAATTCTTTCTCCTAATAAATGTATCATCATTCCTTTGTTTTAAAGTTTCTTAAAGGAGAATGAATTCAATTTGTACTCACCACTGGCATGTCTTGAGTGAATGCAGTATTTTAAACACTGTGACATGTGTTGGTAATCTGAAGTAGGGCATGCTCAGTGCACAAGAAGCTAATTATAAAACATGCAAGGCACATAAAATACATGTATACATATATCTGCTTATATATTATATATGTATATTCTTGCATGTTGTATATAAACGCAAAACCATCAGTGCTATGCCACAGTTTCTTTGAAAATGTTTGTAAGTATAGCTAGTTAAATCGCTGCTCATACTTATGGAGAGTCAAAAACAAAACCAGTATATTCTAAGGCAAGGCTTGAAAAACAAGTAGAGAAATATAAGAGGGAGATTATTGTAGATGTAGAGACAGAAAGACTGAATTTCCAAGATACGAAAATGTAGAAAAGTAGAGGAAGCCATAAAGTATTCTTTAGTTCCCCATTGAGTCTTAGCATAGTAGTTATCTAACATTCTCTAACACCATAGATGATTTTTAACAGAATATTAATATATTTAAAAATGTAACATATAATGTTTCCTAAAACAGGAATTAAACTATGTACTCTCTTGACTTTCTTAGTATATAGTATTATAGTTTATTACAAGTAGATTAACTAGAAATATTATAATAACACATTATTTTACATCAAAAACTTTTCCATATTTTTTCATTATGGGAAGTTTTATTTTGGTTCTTGTATACCATCTATTTTATGTTTTCTGCTGTACTGAACATGGATCCAGGAAAGAGATTAATTTTGCTACAGTATAGCAATAATTCTAGCCATTTGTAGGTAAGGTTTGTCATGTTTCAGAAAAGAAAAAAAAAAAAAGAAGCTTCCTGAATAGCAGGAATCAAATAGCGTTCTATGAATACTATACTAATTTTATTTATTTTTTTTACTTTGGGGATTAATTGATGTGGTTATTTTATAAGAATTAAAAAGATGTTGAAAAAGCAGACACATTACTATATAAATTTGTTGAGCGATAAGCAAATAGTCAGAATTAAAGAGAATGAGTTAGCATTTCTTTTGCTGCACCGCAACTGAATTTTACCTAACCCTATAATTCCCTTTCTTATATGGGCCACCTTATTAGGGTAAAGCTTCCAAATGTAAATCAATGCAAAACAAATACTTTGTGGACTTAATGGGAAGGTCTCAGTTTCAATACAATGAGAAATTTTAGAAATAATTGTGTTATATTCCACAATAACTTTCATAAGATATTAACAATCTTCCAAATCTATAATCTGCTACGGTATCTTAAGATTTGTTTTATTGAAATAAATTGTTAATTAATAAGCATTTTCATCCATGGGCCAATAATTTTCAGTGTGTAGTAGTTACATTCTAGGAGTGCTATGTGTACAGACACACACACACACCACCAAGCCGGCAGTAACATGTAAATATTAAAGTATGATGTTTTCCTTGTATATTAACATATTTGTGATTCTTATTTTTTAAACTCAATAATGTTTAATTTTAAAAATGGTTCTGCAGGGGCATCTGGGTGGCTCAGTTGGTTAAGCGACTGTCTTCGGCTCAGGTCATGATCTCAGGGTCCTGGGATTGAGCCCCGCATCGGGCTCCCTGCTCCGCGGGAAGCCTGCTTCTCCCTCTCCCACTCCCCCTGCTTGTGTTCCCTCTCTCGCTGTGTCTCGCTCTGTCAAATAAATAAATAAAATCTTTAAAAAAATAAAAATGGTTCTACACTATGACCAAGGAGAGATTATTCCAGGTTTACAAAGATTATTCATGTAGACCTGAATGTCCCTAAAAAGTCTCTCTATATAAGTATATATAAATATAATATATAAAATGAATATAAATACAAAATATTTATATCTTATCTATATTACAACAATATAAATTCTGAGGCTTCATTTACAGGATCATAATCCTCAGGGAAGGGAGCTGGAAATATCCATGTCTAAGGAACACCTAGAAGAGTCTCTAATGAAATTTGAGAAGTGCCAGATAGACAATTCCTAAAGTTTCTTAAAGTTCTTAAATTCTAAAAATCTGATTATTAAATTGGAGCATCAGCTATGATCTACATATTACACAAGGGATTATGAGTGAGCAGGAAACATGCCAATAGGAAATAAAATAAGATATATTGGGAGGCAACAGGGATTTATGATTTGTTGGAGATCTTCACCTATGAGACTAATGTGACCTTCTTGATGTATAAATACATCTTCTTACATTCGCATCATTAATCATGCAGCTTCCACTTGTTTATATTAATGGTACTTCAAGATCTCTCTTTCAAAGCCCACTTTCCACTTCCCAAGCACCCATCTTACTGAGATAGTTAGGGGTCAGTCCTGTTTCCAAACAGCATGTGAAATACCTAGAGATCTTGCAAACAATGCTAAGTTTTAGTTGCCCCAGTCTTACTACCAGGTGGATGTGTGCTTGGTTTATAGCCTAGACACTTTCACATGCTACAAGTGTTGCCCTATGATGAGAACCCCAGTTTCACAGATGCTTTTGCTTCTCCTCAAAAGTTTAGCAATTTTTCCAACTTGTTTATGCAAGATTATAGACCTTTCAAATTTATTACATTGCAATTGATCATCTATACACTGTGCTGACTTACCTAGATGTAATCCATGGATACTCTGTCCTTCCGGAGTCAAAAGAAGTGGACCTCTTCAAGTATCCCTCCTGAAATCCTAGGACAGTTGGTGAGGAATTATGTTATCTTTTGGCTCCAACACCTTGTTTAAGAATTTGGATCAAGCTAATGATAGTATTTTTAATGTCCTTTTCTTCCCCAGATTCTTTCATATTGCATTTTAGCTCAGGTTTTCCAGTTCTAAAATAGAATCACTGCAGGGTTGTTTTTATTGCAATAGTACAAAATCTGAAGATTTTAAAGTCATGAACAACTTAAAATTTAATCAGAACGTCCCTGTTTTATTTTAGGCTATCGTCCCCCAGGAAGTTTCTTGGGGGCCAACATTTCTGAGAAGGTTCTGGCATCCTGCCATGTCTGCTGCTCCTCTCATACTTGATCTTTTCTTCGAACTTGCTCTCGGTGTTTCGTAGGCAATTATGCAGAACTGAGACTATATCTCTTTGTTGTAGTTTCTTTGTGACATGACCTTTGGGTCTTTTGGGGAAACAGAAGTAAAAACAAACTATCCTCCTAAATTCAAACAAACAACAAAAACCTCTCCACAAAGGAGAAGAGCAAGATATGTTTTATTATTGAATATGCGGTACATTAGAGTGCGATGTGCATTCCAGGCAATCCGTTGAAGGAATAGCAAAGACAAAAGAAATCTCACCCTCTTCTATAGCCAAGCAGATAGGACACATTACATATGTTTTCTCAAGGTAAATAATAAATAGCCTTCAAGGAAGACAGCAGCATCATTTGTCACACAGAGTTCACCCTAAACTCACCTGGTAATTTTGGCAACCATCTATAGTTGCTAACTGCCTTATCCAAAGCAAAAATAAATTTCTCCTATATTTATAATGTGGTAGATTTGCAACTTGGAGCCAGGAGCCACCTGATATTAGGCTACTATCTCTCCACAGAAAAGGGGACATAGGGTCCTCTCTTCCTTGATGTTTACATTTCAAAGCAGTGGCTCCTAGGTCCTTAAGAAATACATTGTCAGGTTGTAAAGCTGGTGGGAAGTTTATGTAGCTTGTGAAAAGATTTACATACATCTCAAAGGAGCAGGAAAGAATTCACAACTGCAGGTTTTCTAAAATAAATGCTTCAAGAAAAGAGAAGGAGGATTTCTTTCCCTCTTTGAACCAGGGAGAATTAAATATTTAATTTTCTTATTTTTAATATGGATTTATCCTTACAGGCCTCACCACTCAAAATGGTCTATAAATGTATTTTACTGACCCAAAGCTATATTATGGCATAATTGTAGGAGGCAAAGGCGGTGGCTAGAGACAGTTATAGTTGTCGTTCAAAGTCCATTTTTTTTTCCTGTTAATAGATTACCAGTACATTAACAAGGTTCCAATATCTCTAACATCTTTTGTCACAAAGATGTTTTTAGTGTATTTTCCAGAATACAAAGATAGATTTTACAGTAATAGGTTTTGAAACTGGGAAACCTTTACAAATCAGCAAAGTCAATAGCTTTTATTTTTCTGGTGTGAGATACATTAACACATCTAATTAGTGACCAAACTTAAACTGGAACTTGAGCCTTTTAATAATCAGTCCACTTTCCACTACACCTTTCTGCCTCTTATTTTACTTGTATATGAGTATAGTTTCATATAAAGTAGGATATTTATGGCGATAAGCCCAAACCTTACTAGGCATATAAATATAAAATAATATTTTCTAGGTGCTCCAAAGGGAATTTCTCTTTCTGAAATTGTTTAGCCTGCATTCCTAACTGAATGGGAAATTATTTTATTGGGCAAATAAACTAGAAATAATACATTAGTCACAACTGTGAAATTGCTATCTGATACCTTGAAAAGTTACAATGTTTGCCTGATTATTTAGGAAAATTTGTTTAATATTGCAGTACAAGTCAGCAGTGGTACGGATTGCTCCGAGTAAAACATAACTTTACTGTAGCTTGTGTACAAGTAAATAGCAAGTTTTTAATTAGAAGTTTTTAGCCATAATTATACTATAGTTTTCTTTCTGTAGTTGTTTATCTGATTTCTTTTGCATAGCCTAAATTTTGATAAGATATGAAAAGCTTCAGTTTTGGGTGTTAGATAACACTGACATGCCTCCTTGGAACAGATGTAGATTTTCTTGCCACTGTCATTACTTTAAGCTCTTGACTGTTCCTGCATTTTACATTTATGATATAATACATATAAAACTCTAATCCTGTATTACTACATTTTTGTAATATCTCTCCACTGGATTAAAATTTTCCCATTCATCATCTTCTGAATGTGGCAACATTTCATTTGCCTCAAAAATAATTTGATGAATTTACCTACCAGTAGAGCATTTAAACACTATTGATAACAAAGCCTTGAAACCTAAATGGCTGACACTTTAGGGCTTACTTTGTCCTGTATTTAATTTTGATTGTCAGCAGAAAGAAAAAAATGATTTGTATTTCTTTATTTTATTTTTGTTGATATGTTGATATTTTAAATTTATTAAGATGTGTATCTACAATTCCCTATGTTCTGAGTTTAATGTTTATTCTATCAAATAGTTTAGGCTGATTGAACGCTTCATAGTGCATTTCATCTATTTAGTCACATGATAGTTCTGGGAGACTCAAAAGCCCTCTAGAGCTAGCTCACCTTGGAGACGGCTGTTGATGTTTCTCTGGTGAGAAATGGCTTTCATTTAAAATTTTCAAGTCTATTAGTCTACCTCTACTAGATGTCTATTATTAATGATTCAGCAGCAGGTAAATCAGCTCACATAAATTTGGATACATCATATTCTTCTGGAAGCAAAAGGAAAAGCCATCTCCTAAGCAATTACAAGTGTATATATATATATTTTATTTATATATATATATAAAATTAATATATATTTTTTTTTTTTTTTTTTGCCACTTTAGCCCACTTTTTCTTTTAAGTTTCACTCGGGATCAGAGAGAAACTTGATCCCATCACATACATTCCCCAAGATGAGCTATTAGAATGAAATACCAAAGAGGTTCTCCAGACATTAATTTGTAATCTGTATATGCAGCACCAGGTTACTAGACGATAGTATAGGGTAAAGATGAGTACTTTTATTTCTTAACTTCTTTTCCCTAAGTTTTTTTTTTATGTCCAATAACCTAAAGAAAAATATATCTCAAAGGAAAATGAAAAAAATAGATATAAAGTTAAAATATATTCGTACTAATATCAGCTTTGCTTTACTTATTACAGTATATAACAAACTTGCATTTTTCAGGATCTTATAACTTCTTTCTCATTGGAAAGTAGATAAATTACTTTAAAAATCCAAAAGGACTATTTAGTGTACTACTAAAATAGTGTCCTGCCTCTAGTTAAACAGCTTAGCTCTCAAATAACCTTAAGTATCTCTGTATACTCACCTCAGTTGAATACTCCTAGTAAATTATAGGACCATGTAGTGCACTAAGAGATCCCTGATGTATACTGCCTTTTCCCTTAACAGTACTTATCTTTTGATCCATTAGGGAGTGTATGTGCGAGTGTGTGTGTGTGTGTGTATGTGTGTATGTGTGTGTGTGTCTGTGTGCACCTGGGTATTACAGAGTGTGATATGTGTCTGTGTCTGTTATGGAGAGGCCATTAGGGATTTAGTGGAGAGGGGATCATGAAGTTGTAGACTTTCCTACATACCCATTTTAAGACATGTACTAAAGCTGATCAAAAGTAGTTAAATCAAGAGGACAAAATGGGCATTAAGTAATTTTAATGCTGGACAGAAAATAAGTCTTCAGGGTCAAGTCAAATGAAGAAATATAAACAAAGAAATGAGATAGATTTAATCATTGATGAGTAGAATGAACGAGGAATATTTTTGTAAAGTTTTTAATGTCTATGAGGAATGTGATTATATAAAACTAGGAATGATGAGTTTCCAATTGATTAAAAGCAGTACTACAGATTTGAGCTAGTAGAATAGGCCTCCATAACCTTATTTTTTTTAATTTTATTTTATTATGTTATTTTAGTTACCATACAATACATCATTAGTTTTTGATGTAGTGATCCATGATTCATTGTTTGCATATAACACCCAGTGCTCCATGCAGTACATGTCCTACTTTTTTTTTAATCTTTTTTTTTAAAGATTTTATTTACTTATTTGACAGAGAGAGAGAGAGAGACAGTGAGAAAGGGAACACAAACAGGGGGAGTGGGAGAGGGAGAAGCAGGCTTCCCACGGAGCAGGGAGCCCGATGCGGGGCTCGATCCCAGGACCCCGGGATCATGACCTGAGCCGAAGGCAGATGTTTAATGACTGAGCCACAGTATGTGCCCTCCTTAATACCCATCACCGGATTAACCCATCCCCCTACCCCTCTCCCCTCTAAAACCCTCAGTTTGTTTCTCGGAGTCCATAGTCTCTCATGGTTCATCTCTCCCTCTGATTTCCCCCCCTTCATATTTCCCTTCCTTCTCCTAATGTCCTCCATACTGTTCCTTATGTTCTACAAATAAGTGAAACCATAGGATAATTGGGTCTCTTCTCCCCTCCTCCCCCATTCTCTACTACCTCTCTCTGATGAACATAAAATCTCAGTAGTTTTCATGTGAAATGAAAATGTATATAATCAGTGTGTAGATTTTATCATCCAGCAACCATTTATCAAGTCACCATTATAAGCCAGGCTATGTTCTAGATAATAGCTCAGGAAATCAATGAATTTTTTGAAATTTGAACAGAAATATATACATATCATTTTTTTTTATCAGACCTCTTATTTTAATGTTCTGGATTCTCATATAAGCTCTGTTAAAATCTTTCAAGGCCAGAATCAGATACAAAAAAATATTTCTTTTAAGAAGTCATTTCTGAGAGGCACCTGGGTGGCTCAGTTGGTTAAGCATCTGCCCTTGGCTCAGGTCATGATCTCGGGGTCCTAGGATTGAGCCCTGTGTTGAGCTCCCTGCTCAGTGGGGAGTCTGCTCCTCCCTCTGCCTCTCTCTTGTGTTCATGCTCATTCTCTCTGTCTGTCTCTCTCAAATAAATAAATAATTTTTTTTTTAAAGAAGTCATTCCTGAGACAATATGGAATGAGAAGATTAAGCCGCTTTGGAAAACAGTGTGGATGTTCCTCAAAAAATTAAAAATAGAGCTACCCTATGACCCAGCAATTGCACTACTGGGGATTTACCCCAAAGACACAGATGTAGTGTAAAGAAGGGCCATATGCACCCCAATGTTCACAGCAGCAATGCCCACAGTAGCCAAACTGTGGAAAGAGCTGAGATGCCCTTCAACAGATGAATGGATAAAGAAGATGTGGTCCATATATACAATGGAATATTACTCAGCCATCAGGAATGTTGAATATCCAACTTTTGCATCAACGTGGATGGAACTGGAGGGGATTATGCTAAGTGAAATAAGTCAGGCAGAGAAAGTCAATTATCATATGGTTTCACTTATTTGTGGAACATGAGGAATAAGCATGGAGGACATTAGGAGAAGGAAGGGAAAAGTGAAGGGGGCGGAGTCAGAAGAAGAGACAAACCATAAGAGACTATGGAGGCCCTTTGGAGGAGACCCATATGGAGTCTCCATTGGAGACCTGCATTATTGAGAATAAGGATAAGACTCAGCAGGCATCATTTTGCAGTGCATTTCCTACTCTGTCATGGAGTTACATTTCTGAATCAAGTAACATCTATGCCTTGAAGCGCTTTGCATCATACTCAAGCAATATTGGTATTTCCTAGACAGAATATAGAAAGTCAAAGATATTCTGCATTTTCGTACTACAATAAATTATTATGTACAGAATGCATATAAGCATTCCATTTATGTAAAATGTAGTCAAAGTTCTGTAAGCAAGATGTGAGGCAAAGGTCAGTGATCAAGCTGGGTGTGGCTCTGAGATCCACCCAACCCTGGTGATCAATGGGGTGACAGGTGTTGTAGCCACTTTGCCCTCACACCCATTTCTGAGACCCAATCAAATGTATTTTTTTCACATGAAAGGCTGATAAAATGCCAACTTCAGGTATTTTTTTTTCTAATTTGTAATACTTTGTTTTCATTACACCATTATTTCTTAGTACATATGCTTTGTGTATAATAAAAAGGCAACTAAGTTAACTCACTCTCCTGTATTCTACCTTCCATTTTCACCCCAACTACCATTTACACACATACACTCTGACCAAAAGGAATTCATATGGACAAAATGGATATTTAGGACAAGCAGTTAATTTAAATTAGTAAAGTGCCATACCAGCTTGAATTATATTTGTAATCCTTTTAATAAGAAAGATCTTGCTTAGTGTTTTGAAGAGATTATTTTATACTTCCTTCTTTCTTTCTTTCTTTTTTTTTTTTTAAAGATTTTATTTATTATTTATTCATGAGAGACAGAGAGAGAGAGAGAAGCAGAGGGAGAAGCAGGCTCCCCGCCAAGCAGGGAGCCCAATGTGGGACTCGATCCCAGGACTCCGGGATCATGACCTGAGCCGAAAGCAGACGCCTAACCATCTGAGCCACCCAGGCGCCCTCTTTCTTTCTTTCTTTAGAGATGGGGAGGAAGGGGCAGGGAGGGAGGGAGAGAATCTTAAGCAGGCTCCACGCCCAGTGCAGAACCCAATGCAGGTCTCCATCTTACAACCCTGAGATCATGACCTGAGCCAAAATAAAGAGTTGGATGCTTACCTGACTGAACCACTCAGGCACCCCTTTGTATCCATTTCTAATTTTTTTGGCTACTAAAACAGATTTGTCCACCCATAGGTGCAGTGAACATAGCAGGTAATAGTTTAAAATGTTGAAGTTTTACAAGTCATTTTTCTCATTCTAGCTTTTGAATACAATTATAGCCTCTTAGAAAATGGCCTTGTTAATCGAATTTGATGATAATGAATTTTTAAATAAAATGGGAATTCTGCAAGAAATTATATTACTCTTTTATATTTAATAAAATTAAGAACCTGAAAGAACGAATGTGTTCTGTAAAACTGAATTACTTCCTATTTAGTTTCATCGGTTTGTGGTATTTTATCTTTACATTAGAAATATATAAATGATTAGTTGATGAAGAATTTTCATCTAGAAGACACCCCTGCATTTATGAATAAAAAAGTGTAAATCCTCAGAAACTAATTAAAATTAATCTTAGTGTCATAGAAAAATTGCATCTGACAGATAAAGAGGTTAAGGAAGATTTATTCAAGACTACTGTAATAGGGGTGCCCTGGGTGGCTCAGTCAGTTAAGCGTCTGACTCTTGATTTCAGCTCAGATCAGGAGCTCAGAGTCCTGGGATCTTCCCCACCTCAGGTTCTGCACTCAGCATGGAGTCTGCTTGAGGATTCTCTCTCTCTCCTTCTGCCCCTCCCTGGGTTGTAAAAGTGGCAAGAGTCTTGGAGAAGATTGGCATCTCAAAGGTGCAGAGAAAGAATTTATAGTTACAAGTTATCTAAACTAAACGCTCTAAGAAAAGGAAGGTGGGGACCTAGAGTCAGGGGGAAACCTGTCTAAGGTTTCATCAAGCTGAGGGAGAATTTTAATGTTGCCTTTGTTATAAGCAACAAACCAAAAACAGTTTATTATAAAGATGATGATGGGATAAAAATAAAAGATGATGGGATATAGAATATTATATTAAACTTTTATTCAAAATACAATATAGGACAAAGAAGATGTAGTATTATATTCAAAAGTATATTAGCCATAAAAAAAGAATGAAATCCTGCTATTTGCAATGACGTGGGTGAAGCTAGAGAGTATTATGCTAAGTGAAATAAGTCAGAGAAAGACAAATATCATATGACTTCACTCATGTGGAATTTAAGAAACAAATGAGCAAATGGAAAAAAAAGGAGAGAGAGAGAGAAGCAAACCAAGAAACAGATTCTTAACTATAGAGAACAAAGTGATGGTTTCCAGAGTGTGTGTTGGGGGGCAGGGTGTGAAATAGGTGATGGGGATTAAGGAAGGCACTTGTTATGAGCACTTGGTGTTGTATGGAAGTGTTGAATCAATAAATTGTACACCTGAAACTAGTATTATGCTGTATGTTAACCAACTGGAATTTAAATAAAAATAAACAAACAAAAAACAACAGGTTAAGTATCTATTCATCAATCTTCAGAGTCTAATATGAGGTTAAAAATGTCTTATTAATAGTGTCAAAGAACTAATGAGATGGTAGGGAATAACCAGTCTGTGATAGAAGAAAGGACCAGAAGAAACCAGAAAGATGGATCTAGCATTCAGATATCTTTCCATGTTGGGGTATTTACCTCTGTGGAAGAAGCAGCTGATAAGCTAAGCTGTGCATTAAGGAGTTTCATGGGCTTAAGTGGAAAAAAGTATTTTTTATAGCATGTCAGGAGTGGGGATTCTGGTTAACCACCCAGGTGGTCCTTTGAACCCAAAGTACTGTGTCCTAGGAGAAAGAATAAATCAGAATTAAACCCACCACTACACTTAATATTGTGTTGAAACTTTAATCCTAAAAATAGTGTTAAGATTCTGGCTTGGACGACACATATACTAACTGAAATGATACAGACAGTGGTAGCATGATTCCTGATGACATACAAATTTGTGATGCACTCCATATTAAAATATATATGTTACTAAAGTGGGTCTGAGACAACTAGTTCTCCCAATACTTGGCAAAAAATAATTATCTCTAGGCTAAGAGAACATCAGCTGAGGTCTCAAAAATATTCTAGATTTTAAACCTTCTCCAACTAATGAGTTTTGCTTCTGGAAAATATAACTGAAATACATATTCAATAAACAAAAGAACAATATTTGAAATAATGAACATTTGAAACTCAAACTTTTAAAATCTGGAAGAAAGAGATACAATGATAATTAGCACATTTTATGACATCAAAACAAACAGAAAAAGATGGCGGAGGAGTAGGAGAACTGGATGTGGGCTGGTCTCAGGAATTCAGCTGGATAGGGATCAAACCATTCTGAACACCTACGAACTCAAGAGGAGATCAAAGAAAAAAATAGCAACAACTCTCTGAACAGAAAAGCGACCACTTACTGGAAGGTAGGGCGTGCGGAGAAGTGAATCCGAGGCGATATTCGGGAGGATAGAGGGCGGGGGAGGGGGCCTCCGTCGGCCGCTTCTGGCAAGTGATAGAGCCGCGGAGCACAAAATCGGACCTTTTAGAAGTTGGCTCCGCTGAGGGACGTCGCTCCAGTGGCTAAGCGGGGGTGGAACCTTCGTGGGACAGTGTGGTCTCAGGACCCTCGAGGTCACAGAAAGATGGGGGTGCCTGAGTGTGACAGAGCTCCCAGGTATTGGAGCGGAGAAGGTGGCTGCAGAGACGGAGCCGAGGTGCAGGCTCTCAGCTCGGGGTTGCCATAAACTGTGATCCACGGCCCAGTTGGGCCACTGCTCCTCCAGCAGGGACCCAACAAGCGGCAGATCTGGGGAGACTCCCCTTCCTCCCCCGGGAGGAGCGGTGCGGGAACGCACCGCAGGGATCTGCTGGGTTTGGAGACTCCACACAGGATCAGGTGCCAGAGATAGAAACGCTCCGTCACAGGCCGGTGAGCACGGAGAGCGGCCGGAGACTGGGGACACGGGAGTGACTGACTGCTTTTCTCTGGGGCGCACTGAGGAGCGGGGCCCCAAGTTCTCAGCTCCTCCGGGGCAGAGATTGGAAGGCCACCATTTTCACTCTTGTCCTCCAAAGCTGTACCGAGAGCTTGCAGGGAACAAAAGCTCCAGAGAGCAAACCCGAGCAGATTACTTAGCCCAGACCGACAAGGGCGGGGCAATTCCGCCTCCGGCAAAGACATTTGGGAACCACGGCAACAGGCCCCTCCCCTAGAAGATCAGCACAAACAGCCAACCAAGACCAAGTTTACCGATCATGAGAATGGGAGAACTCCAGCGCTAGGGGAATACTGCACATAGAATTCATGGCTTTTTTAACATGATTCATTAGCCTTTCAAAGTTAATTTTTTTAACTTTTTTATTTAATTTTTCCTTTTCCCTTTTCAACAAACATCTTATCAATCCCTTTTTAAAAAAAATTCTATTTTTCATTTTTAGAGTAATATTCTATCCCTCTTCATAGTACTTACCCTTATTTTTGGCATATATATATATATATAAGTTGTTCTCTCTTTAAAATTTTGAGATACAGTTTCTTCTAACAGATCAAAAGATACCCTAAATCAGTATTGTATGGTTTTGTTCTAGTCTTCTACCTGATCACATTCTCTCCCTTTTTTTTTTTAAATCTTCATCTTTCTTTTTTCAAACAACTTCTTATCTTATCAATTCCTTTTATAAAATCTTTTATAATTTTCATCTTTACAGTCATATTCCATCCATTCATTGTATCAAACCTTATTTGAAACATATATAAGTCTTTCTTTCTTTCTTTGAAATTTTAGGAGTGACTTTCTTCTAACAGACCAAAATACACCCAAATTCTAGTGCGTGGCACTGATCTATGCACCAGCCTGATCATATTTGATCATATTCTTTTCTGTTTTGTTTTGTTCTGGTTTTGTTTTTATCTTTTTCTTTTCCTTTTTTTTTTTCTCTTTCTTTATTCTTTCATTCCCTTTCTTTTCCCCTGGTTTCAAGTCTTCTCTGATTTGTTTAGAGTATATTTTCTGGGGATGTTGTTAACCTGTTACCATTTTGTTCTCTCATTCATCTATTCTCCTCTGGACAAAATGACAAGACGAAAAAAATCACCTCAGCAAAAAGAACAAGAGGTAGTACTGTCTGTCAGAGATCTACTCAATACGGACATTAGTACGATGTCAGACCTAGAGTTCAGAATCATGATTGTAAAGATCCTAACTGGGCTTGAAAAAAGCATGGAAGTTATTAGAGAAACCCTTCCTGGAGAAATAAAAGAACTAAAATCTAACCAAGTCGAAATCAAAAAGGCTATTGATGAGGTGCAATCAAAACTGGGGGCACTAACTGCGAGGATAAATGAGGCAGAAGAGAGAATCAGCGATATAGAAGACCAAATGATGGAAAATAAAGAAGCTGAGGAAAGAGAGAAACAACTACAGGATCACGAGGGCAGAATTCAAGAGATAAGCGATACGATAAGATGAAACAACATTAGAATAATTGGGTTCCCAGAAGAAGAAGAAAGAGAGAGAGGGGCAGAAGGTATATTGGAACAAATTATAGTGGAGAACTTCCCTAATGTGGGGAAGGAAACAGGCATAAAAATCCAGGAGGCACAGAGAACCCCTCTCAAAATCAATAAAAATAGGTCAACACCCCGACATCTAATAGTAAAACTTACGAGTCTCAGAGACAAAGAGAAAATCCTGAAAGCAGCTCGGGAGAAGAGATATGTAACCTACAATGGTAGAAACATTAGATTGGCATCAGCTATCCACAGAGACCTGGCAGGCCAGAAAGGACTGGCAAGATATCTTCAGAGCACTAAACGAGAAAAATATGCAGCCAAGAATACTATATCCAGCTAGGCTATCACTGAAAATAGAAGGAGAGATAAAAAGCTTCCAGAACAAACAAAAACTAAAGGAATTTGCAAACACGAAACCAGCCCTCCAAGAAATATTGAGAGGGGTCCTCTAAGCAAAGAGAGAACCTAAAAGCAGCAAAGAGCAGAAACGAACACAGACAACAGACAGTTAACAGTCACCTTACAGGTAATACAATGGCACTAAATTCATACCTTTCAATAGTTACCCTGAATGTAAATGGGCTCAATGCCCCAATCAAAAGACACAGGCTATCAGATTGGATTAAAAAACAAGACCCATCAATATGCTGTCTGCAAGAGACTCATTTTAGACCCAAAGACACCCCCAGATTGAAAGTGAGGGGGTGGAAAACCATTTACCATGCTAATGGACACCAAAAGAAAGCTGGGGTGGCAATCCTTATATCAGACAAACTAGATTTTAAAACAAAGACTGTAATAAGAGATGAGGAAGGACACTATATCCTACTTAAAGGGTCTATCCAACAAGAAGATCTAACAATTGTAAATATCTATGCCCCGAACATGGGAGCAGCCAATTATATAAGGCAATTAATAACAAAAGCAAAGAAACACATTGACAACAATACAATAATAGTGGGGGACTTTAACACCCCCCTGACTGAAATGGACAGATCATCTAAGCAAAAGATCAACAAGGAAATAAAGACTTTAAATGACACACTGGACCAAATGGACTTCACAGACATATTCAGAACATTCCATCCCAAAGCAACGGAATACACATTCTTCTCTAGTGCCCATGGAACATTCTCCAGAATTGATCACATCCTAGGTCACAAATCAGGTCTCAATCGGTACCAAAAGATTGGGATCATTCCCTGCATATTTTCAGACCACAATGCTTTGAAACTAGAACTCAACCACAAGAGGAAAGTCGGAAAGAACTCAAATACATGGAGGCTAAAGAGCATCCTACTAAAGAATGAATGGGTCAACCAGGAAATTAAAGAAGAATTAAAAAA
>NW_027397079.1:24169788-24170950 GCF_003265705.2 Callorhinus ursinus
GACCTTTCTTGTTTCTTGAGAAAGGTCTCAAATACACAACCTAACCCTACACCTAAAGGAGCTGGAGAAAGAACAGCAAATAAAGCCTAAACCCAGCAGGAGAAGAGAAATCATAAAGATCAGAGCAGAAATCAATGAACTAGAAACCAAAAGAACAGTAGAACAGATCAACGAAACTAGGAGCTGGTTCTTTGAAAGAATTAACAAGATTGATAAACCCCTGGCCAGACTGATCAAAAAGAAAAGAGAAATGACCCAAATCAACAAAATCATGAATGAAAGAGGAGAGATCACAACCAACACCAAAGAAATACAAACAATTATAAGAACATATTATGAGCAACTCTATGCCAGCAAATTAGATAACCTGGAAGAAATGGGTGCATTCCTAGAGATGTATCAACTACCAAAATTGAACCAGGAAGAAATAGAAAACCTGAACAGACCTATAACCACTAAGGAAATTGAAACAGTCATCAAAAATCTCCCAAGAAACAAAAGCCCAGGGCCAGACGGCTTCCCGGGGGAATTCTATCAGACATTTCAAGAAGAATTAATACCTATTCTCCTGAAACTGTTCCAAAAAATAGAAATGGAAGGGAAACTTCCAAACTCATTTTATGAGGCCAGCATTACCTTGATCCCAAAACCAGACAAAGACCCCATCAAAAAAGAGAATTACAGACCAATATCCTTGATGAACATGGATGCAAAAATTCTCACCAAAATACTAGCCAATAGGATCCAACAGTACATTAAAAGGATTATTCACCATGACCAAGTGGGATTTATTCCTGGGCTGCAAGGCTGGTTCAACATCCGCAAATCAATCAACGTGATACAATACATTAACAAAAGAAAGAACAAGAATCATATGATCCTCTCAATAGATGCAGAAAAAGCATTTGACAAAGTACAACATCCTTTCTTGATCAAAACTCTTCAGAGTATAGGGATAGAGGGTACATACCTCAATATCATAAAAGCCATCTATGAAAAACCTACAGCGAGTATCATTCTCAATGGGGAAAGGCTGAGAGCCTTTCCCCTAAGGTCAGGAACGCGGCAGGGATGTCCAATCTCACCACTGCTATTCAACATAGTATTAGAAGTCCTAGCCACAGCAATCAGACAACAAAAAGAAATCAAAGGCATCCAAATC
>NW_027397079.1:24175950-24205669 GCF_003265705.2 Callorhinus ursinus
TGAAAATAGAAGGAGAGATAAAAAGCTTCCAGAACAAACAAAAACTAAAGGAATTTGCAAACACGAAACCAGCTTTACCAGAAATATTGAAAGGGGTCCTCTAAGCAAAGAGAGCCTAAAAGCAGCATAGACCAGAAAGGAACACAGACAATATATAGTAACAGTCACCTTACAGGCAATACAATAGCACTAAATTCATATCTTTCAATAGTTACCCTGAATGTAAATGGGCTAAATGCCCAATCAAAAGACACAGGCTATCAGACTGGATTAAAAAACAAGACCCATCGATATGCTGTCTGCAAGAGACTCATTTTAGACCCAAAGACACCCCCGCATTGAAAGTGAGGGGGTAGAAAACCATTTAGCATGCTAATGGACACCAAAAGAAAGCTGGGGTGGCAATCCTTATATCAGACAAATTAGATTTTAAAAGAAAGACTGTAATAAGAGATGAGGAAGGACACTATATCCTACTTAAAGGGTCTATCCACCAAGAAGATCTAACAATTGTAAATATCTATGCCCCTAACGTGGGAGCAGCCAATTATATAAGGCATTAATAACAAAAGCAAAGAAACACATTGAAAACAATTCAATAATAGTGGGGGACTCTAACACCCCCCTGACTGAAATGGACAGATCATCTAAGCAAAAGATTAACAAGGAAATAAGGACTTTAAATGACACACTGGACCAAATGGACTTCACAGATATATTCAGAACATTCCAACCCAACGCAAAAGAATACACATTCTTCCCTAGTGCGCCTGGAACATTTTCCAGAATAGATCACATCCTAGGTCACAAATCAGGTCTCAACTGGTACCAAAAGATTGGGATCATTCCCTGCATATTTTCAGACCACAATGCTTTGAAACTAGAATTCAATCACAAGAGGAAAGTCGGAAAGAACTCAACTACATGGAGGCTAAAGAGCATCCTGCTAAAGAATGAATGGGTCAACCAGGAAATTAAAGAAGAATTAAAAAAATTCATGGAAACCAATGAAAATGAAAACACAACTGTTCAAAATCTTTGGGATACAGCAAAGGCAGTCCTAAGAGAAAAGTATATAGCAATACAAGCCTTTCTCAAGAAACAAGAAAGGTCTCAAATACACAACCTAACCCTACACCTAAAGGAGCTGGAGAAAGAACAGCAAATAAAACCTAAACCCAGCAGGAGAAGAGAAATCATAAAGATCAGAGCAGAAATCAATGAACTAGAAACCAAAAGAACAGTAGAACAGATCAACGAAACTAGGAGCTGGTTCTTTGAAAGAATTAACAAGATTGATAAACCCCTGGCCAGACTGATCAAAAAGAAAAGAGAAATGACCCAAATCAACAAAGTCATGAATGAAAGAGGAGAGATCATAACCAACACCAAGGAAATACAAACAATTATAAGAACATATTATGAGAAACTCTATGCCAGCAAATTAGATAACCTGGAAGAAATGGGTGCATTCCTAGGGATGTATCAACTAACAAAATTGAACCAGGAAGAAAGAGAAAACCTGAACAGACCTATAACCACTCAGGAAATTGAAGCAGTCATCAAAAATCTCCCAAGAAACAAAAGCCCAGGGCCAGATGGCTTCCCAGGGGAATTCTACCAAACATTTCAAAAAGAATTAATCCCTATTCTTGTGAAACTGTTCCAAAAAATAGAAATGGAAGGAAAACTCCCAAACTCATTTTATGAGGCCACCATGACCTTGATCCCAAAACCAGACAAAGACCCCATCAAAAAGGAGAATTACAGACCAATATCCTTGATGATCATGGATGCAAAAATTCTCACCTAAATACTAGCCAATAGGATCCAAAAGTACATGAAAAGGATTATTCACCATGACCAAGTGGGATTTATCCCTGGGCTGCAAGGTTGGTTCAACATCCACAAATCAATCAACGTGATACAATACATTAACAAAAGAAAGAACAAGAATCATATGATCCTCTCAATAGATGCAGAAAAAGTAATTGACAAAGTACAGCATCCTTCTTTGATCAAAACTCTTCATAGTATAGGGATAGAGGGTACATACCTCAAGATCATAAAAGCCATCTATGAAAAACCTACAGCGAATATCATTTTCAATGGGGAAAAGCTGAGAGCTTTCCCTCTAAGATCAGGAACGCAGCAGGGATGTCCACTCTCACCACTGCTATTCAACATAGTATTAGAAGTCCTAGCCACAGCAATCAGACAACAAGAGGAAATCAAAGGCATCCAAATCTGCAAAGAAGAAGTCAAACTCTAACTCTTTGCAAATGATATGATACTTTATGTGGAAAACCCAAAAGACTCCACCCCAAAACTGCTAGAACTCATACAGGAATTCAGTAAAGTGGCAGGATATGAAATCAATGCACAGAAATCAGTGACCTTCCTATACACCAACAACAAGACAGAAGAGAGACAAACTAAGGAGTCGATCCCATTTATACTTGCACCGAAACCATAAGATACCTAGGAATAAATCTAACCAAAGAGGCAAAGGATCCATACTCAGAGAACTATAAAATACTCATGAAAGAAATTGAGGGAGACACAAAGAAATGGAGAAACGTTCCATGCTCATGGATTGGAAGAACAAAGATTGTGAAGATGTCAGTGCTACCTAGAGCAATCTACACATTCAATGCAATCCCCATCAAAATACCAACCACATTTTTCAAAGAAATGGAACAAATAATCCTAAAGTTTGTATGGAACCAGAAGAGACCTCGAATAGCCAGAGGAATGTTGAAAAAGAAAAGCAAAGCTGGCGACATCTCAATTCCGGACTTCCAGCTCTATTACAAAGCTTTCATCATCAAGACAGTATGGTACTGGCACAAAAACAGACACATAGATCAGTGGAACAGAATCCAGAGCCCAGAAACGGACCCTCAACTCTATGGTCAACTCATCTTTGACAAAGCAGGAAAGAATGTCCAATGGCAAAAAGACAGTCTCTTCAACAAATAGTGTTGGGAAAATTGGACAGCCACAT
The DNA here is from genome assembly GCF_003265705.2 of Callorhinus ursinus. Lineage (NCBI taxonomy): Eukaryota > Metazoa > Chordata > Mammalia > Carnivora > Otariidae > Callorhinus > Callorhinus ursinus. The sequence continues at coordinate 24,178,958 of NW_027397079.1, forward strand.
ACAGAAGAATGAAACTGGACCATTTCCTTACCCCACACACAAAAATAGACTCCAAATGGTTGAAAGACCTCATTGTGAGACAGGAGTCCATCAAAATCCTAAAGGAGAACACAGGCAGCAACCTCTTCGACCTCAGCCTCAGTAACTTCTTCCTAGGAACATCGCCAAAGGCAAGGGAAGCCAGGGCAAAAATGAACTATTGGGATTTCATCAAGATAAAAAGCTTTTGCACAGCAAAAGAAACAATCAACAAAACCAAAAGACATCCGACAGAATGGGAGAAAATATTTGCAAATGACATATCAAATAAAGGGCTAGTATCCAAAATCTATAAAGAACTTATCTAACTCAACACCCAAAGGACAAATAATCCAATCAAGAAATGGGCAGAAGACATGAACAGACATTTTTCCAAAGAAGACATCCAAATGGCCAACAGACACATGAAAAAGTGCTCAACATCGCTTGGTATCAGGGAAATCCAAATCAAAACCTCAATGAGATACCCCCTCACACCAGTCAGAATGGCCAAAATTAACAAGTCAGGAAACGGCAGATGTTGGCGCGGATGCGGAGAAAGGGGAACCCTCCTACACTGTTGGAGGGAATGCAAGCTGGTGCAACCACTCTGGGAAACAGTATGGAGTTTCCTCAAACTGTTGAAAATAGAGCTACCATACGATCCAGCAATTGCACTACTGGGTATTTACCACAAAGATACAAATGTCGGGATCTGAAGGGGCACGTGCACACCAATGTTTAAAGCAGCAGTGTCCATAATAGCCAAACTGTGGAAAGAGCCAAGATGTCCATAGACAGATGAATGGATAAAGAAGTGGTATATATACACAATGGAATATTATGCAGCCATCAAAAGGAATGAGATCTTGCCATTTGCAACGATGTGGACGGAACTGGAGGGTGTTATGCTGAGTGAAATAAGTCAATCAGAGAAAGACATGTATCATATGACCTCACTGATATGAGGAATTCTTAATCTCAGGAAACAAACTGAGTTTTGCTGGAGTGGTGGGGGTGGGAGGGATGCTGGGTGATAGGCATTGGGGAGGGGATGTGCTATGGTGAGCGCTGTGAATTGTGCAAAACTTTTGAATCACAGATCTGTACCTATGAAACAAATAATGCAATATATGTTAAGAAAAAAAAAAGAAGATAGCAGGAGGGGAAGAATGAAGGGGGGGAATCGGATGGGGAGATGAACCATGAGAGACTATGGACTCTGAGAAACAAACTGAGGGTTCTAGAGGGGAGGGGGGTGGGGGGATGGGTTAGCCTGGTGATGCGTATTAAAGAGGGCACATTCTGCGTGTAGCACTGGGTGTTATGCACAAACAATGAATCATGGAACACTACATCCAAAACTAATGATGTAATATATTTTGATTAACATAACAGAAAAGAAGCTAGTGTTCTGGTATCCATATTGCATAAAGTGTTATATTTTGCTGTATTCTTTTTATCCTATAAGACATATCCCTCATCACTAGATATTATGAAGATTTTTTTAATTTTGTTAGTCATCATACAATACATCATTAGTTTTTGATGTGGTGATCCACGATCCATTGTTCTCGTATAACACCCAGTGCTCCATGCAGTTTGCGCCCCCCTTAATACGAGTCACTGGGCTAACCAATCCCCCCTCCCCCTCCCCTCTAAAACGCTGTTTGTTTCTCAGAGTCCATGGTCTCTCCTGGTTCGTCTCCCCGTCCAATTTCCCCCCCTTCATTTTTCCCTTCCTTCTCCTAATGTCCTCCAGGCTATTCCTTATGTTCCACAAATAAGTGAAACATATAATTGACTTGTTCTCCCATTCTGTGGGTTGCCTCTTTGTTTTGCTGACTGTTTCCTTTGCTGTGCAGAAGCTTTTTATCTTGATGAAGTCCCAAAAGTTCATTTTTGGTTTTGTTTCACTAGCGTTTGGATATTATGAAGTTTTAAAGGCCAACATATGTGTAGAAAAGAGAAGAAGGTGGAGGAGAAGGAGGACCCTAGGCTTGCCTTGCCCCTAGATAACTATCAAATCATGCTAAATACCCAGAAATTGAACTGAAGACTCGCAGAACAAACTATAGAACTAAAGGTAGAGAAGAGGCCACATCAAAGAAGGTAGGAAGTACAGAGACACTATTTTGGAGAGAAATGGAATGTGGCCTCTGCTGTGGGGAGGGAGCTGCTGCCTTGGAGAATGGCAAGAGACAGACTAGCACACGGGAGTGCATGGGGAAAACAAATGCCCATAGCAACTGGCTTGAAAAAGAAGAGGGGCTGAATTTCATGAATTCTTGCAACAATGGGACTTAAAGCCTGGAATTTTACACATAAGTTTGGTTGTCTATGGAAGAGCTAGGAGGGCATTATCCTGCTCGTAAAGAAAATGCAGGGCAAACAGCCTGGGAACAGGTAGCCTGGAAACAGGTATCTGAAGATCGCTTGGGGCACACAACAGGTAGGTTATTTGCCCATCTTAGAGCATTTCTCAGAGAGACAGCATTCACAGAGAGACCCCTTCAAGAACAAAGCAACTGAGAGGCATCATTCCCCTCCCCACCTCTCAGCATACAGAATCACCTGCAGGAACCCATGAGCACTGACACTTAGTACTTATTTGCTTACACCAAGCCCACCCCCACAATGCTCTGGTGGAACCACCTTTCCCAGTCAAGTTTGCCTCAGTCCCAGCTTGAGACTGGGTTTTGGTTCTTAAATTCCACATATGAGTGAAATCATATGGTATTTGTCTTTCTCTGAATGACTTATTTCACTTTGCATAATACACTCTAGCTCCAATCCACATTGTTACAAATGGCAAGATTTCATTCTGTTTGATGGCTGAGCAATATCCCATTTATATATATATATATATATATATATACCACAACTTCTTTATCCATTCACCAGTCGATGGGCATTTGGGCTCCTTTCCATAGTTTGGCTATTGTTGACGATGCTGTTATAAACATTGGGGTGCATGTATTCCTTCAAATCAGTATTTTTGTGTCCTTTGGGTGAATACCAAGTAATGCAAGTGGTGGATCCTAAGGTAGTTTTTAACTTATTGAGGAACCTCCATACTGTTTCCCAGAGTGGCTGCACAAGTTTGCATCCCCACCAACAGAATAAAAATTTTAACAAAGTGCTGGAATAGGTTTTTAATAGTATTATTGAATCTGCTTGTGGGAATGTGCTTTAGTTTTTTCTATCTGCAAGAAAAGTCGCAAGTAAACAACCTAACCTTACACCTAAAGGGGCTAGAAAAAGAACAACTAACATAACCTAAAACCAGCAGAAGGAAGGAAATAATAAAGAGTAGAGCAGCAATAAATGATGTAAAAACTTAAAAAAATATAATAGATCAGTGAAACTGGGACCTGATTCTTTCAAAAAAAATCAATAAAGCAGAAAAACCTTTAGCCAGACTTATCAAGAAAAAAGAGAAAGCGCTCAAATAAATAAAATCACAAATGAGAGAGGAGAAATAACAACCAACACCACAGAAATACAAACAATTGTAAGAAAATATTATGAAAAATTGTATGCTGACAAATTGGACTACCTGAAAGAAATGGATAAATTTCTAGAAACATAAACCTACCAAAACTGAAACAGGAAGAAATAGAAAGTTTGAACAGACAATAACCAGCAAAGAAATGGAATCAGTAATCAAAAAACTCTCAACAAACAAAAGCCCTTGGGGCGCCTGGGTGGCTCAGTTGGTTAAACGACTGCCTTCGGCTCAGGTCATGATCCTGGAGTCCCGGGATCGAGTCCCGCATCAGGCTCCCTGCTCCGCGAGGGGCCTGCTTCTCCCTCTAACCCTCCCCGTTCTCATGTACTCTCTCTCTCTCATTCTCACTCTCTCAAAATAAATAAATAAATCTTTAAAAAAAAAAAAAAAACAACAACAACAAACAAAAGCCCAAGACCAGATGGCTTCACAGGCAAATTCTACCAAACATTTAAAGAAGAGTTAACACCTGTTCTTCTCAAACTATTCCAAATAATATAAAAGGAAGGAAAATTTCTAAATTCATTCTATGAGGCCAGCACTACCCCAATACCAAAACCACATAAATACTCCACTAAAAAAGAGAACTATGGGCTAAGATTCCTGGTGAACAAAATGCAAAAATTCTCAATAAAATACTATCAAACCAAATCCAACCATACATTTAAAAAGATCATTCATCACAATCAAGTGGGCTTTATTACTAAGTTGCAAGGGTGGTTCAATATTTGCAAACCAATCAATGTGATACATCACATCAGTAAGAGAAAGGATAAGAACTATAAGATTATTTCAATAGATGCAGAAAACACATTCGACAAAGTACAACATTCATTAATGATTAAAACCCTCAACAGAGTAGGTTTGAGGGGAACATACCTCAACATAATGAAGGCCATTTATGAAAAGCCCACAGTGAACATCATACTCAATAGTGAAAAACAGCATTTTTCCCCTAAGGTAAGGAACAAGACAGGGATGTCCACTCTCACTACTTGTATTCAACATAGTACTAGGGGTGCCTGGATGGCTCAGTCGTTAAGCATCTGCCTTCAGCTCAGGTCATGATCCCAGCATCCTGGGATCGAGCCCCGCATTGGGCTCCCTGCTCAGCGGGAAGCCTGCTTCTCCCTCTCCCACTCCCCCTGCTTGTGTTCCCTCTCTCGCTGTGTCTCTCTCTGTCAAATAAATAAATAAAATCTCTAAAAAATAAATAAATAAAATAAAATAGAAATACAATAAACTCATCCATAATGTGATTATAGGGTCTAAAAAAAGTCAATAGCATAAAATTTTGAGTGACATTTATTGTACTATCAATAAAAATATTTTTCTATTAGACAGTACTCACTAACAGCACAGAAGTAATTATTATGAAATGCATATTGTACATTACTGAGCAAACAATGAATTGAGTAAGTACCCATTGATCATGAGGCAATGACTTCTAAATTCCCCTCCTCACTTCATTACTTACAAATATGTATGAGTCTCCTTGTTTCAAATCCTCACAGAACCTCATGATTAGAACTTTTATTTATTTTTATTTATTTTTTAAAGATTTATTTATTTATTTGTTTGAGAGAGAGAATGAGCAGGAAGGTGGGGCAGAGGGGAAGAGAGAGAGAGAGAGAGAGAGAGAAGCCGACCCTCTGCCAAGCAGGGAGCCTGATGCAGGGCTTGATCCCAGGAGCTGGAGATCATGACCCAAGCTGAAGGCACACGCTCAACCGACTGAGCCATCCAAGTGCCCCGATTAGAACTTTTAATTTTGTCAACCTGATTAATGTAAAATGACATTTCATCCTGTGTTTAACATACCACTGACTACTGAGATTAAAAATCATATATTAATTGTTTATTCACATTTTAATATTCTGTATAATATTTATATCTTTTTTTCCATTACTCTATTGGGTTATTTTATTATTCTGCATATATTCTGAATTACTAACCTTTTGTGTTTATATATTGGTTATATTTTATATTTTCTTTTAGTTTATGGGCAGTCTGTTCATTTTTTCTGAAAGCATCTCTTGATAAAAAGAAGGTGTTAATCTTAGGGCAGTCAAATTTTCAAGATTCTTTATCATTAACCTTTTGGGTCTTTTTTGAAAAGAAAAATGTTTTTTACAATGAAGTTATAGAGATATTATTCTATAAAAGTCTTTAATTTTAAAGAAATTTTTATTTCTGTGTATGGTATGGAATAAGTATAGATTTTTTTTTTAAGTCAAGAATTTCAAGACCTTACCTCATTAACTTACGAAGTCTGAATGGTGAGAAGTAATCAACAGAAAAAAATGAGAAAGAATATCCAAATTGGAGATTAAAAAAATAATGTGGTAGTCCTAAGCATAATAAAGCCATGATACTGATTTAAGGAGTGTGCACATATCCATAGCAAAGGATAAAGACCAACATGATGAAGAAATTTGGGGTATGGCAAAAAAAAAAAAAAAAAGATTATCCTGAGAGGCAGGGGAAAAACTAAGACTATGGTGTTCTGAAGAGAAAAGAAAAATATTTCAAGGTATAGTGATCATAGATGTCAAATTCTATTCAGTAAGTCAAGTATAATGAGACCAGAGAATTGGCCATTACATAGAGAGATAAAACAGTATTAATCACCTTGAAAATAGCAGTTTTGGTGCACAAGTGGAAGAAGACAAACCTTCATGAAGTTCTCAAGAGAGAATGGGAAGAGAGAAATTAGAGACAGATGAGAAAAATAAATATGTCAAGAAACTTTTCTATGGGAAAAGGAGAAATGGAGTGATAAGTGGCTACTAACTGGCATAAAGAATTTTTTTTTCACATTAAGTGAAATAACACCATGTTTTTCTCTTGATGAGAATGATCTAGCAGAGGAAGAAAAATTGCTCATGCAGGAAGAGAAGCAAAAAATTTGCAGAATAACAGTCTTAATTAGATGAGAATAGGCCCAGGACCTACTCACAAGTAGAGGGGCTGATCTTAGTTATAGGCAAAGACAGTTTGTCCTGTTAAAAGGTGAGATAACAGTGAATGTGGGCATATGTGGAGGTAAATAGTTGTAGTGACAAGCAATTTTAGAAGTCCTTTTGATTGTTTCTGTTTTATAAGTGAAATAGAAAATAAGGTCGTCAAGTAAGAGTGAAAATGGGGAGAATTTATGAAATTTTGTTCTGGGCAAATGTGAGGGTGAATGGGATAGAGAACTGTAATTTTTTTCCCTGAGAAATTTTATCTGGGAAAATTTTTTTTTAGGAAAAAGAGATACTTAGGGTTTGTGATCATAAATTTAAGGTGAAACAAATCAGCTTGATTCCCTCTTAGTTCTTCTATTTTAAATCTCAGTTTTATTTTTAAAAATCTGAACATAGTTTATTAATTGGTATCTGATAATTCCCACATCTAAGGTATTTGTGAACAAATTGTTTTTGTTACATTGGATGTGTCTTGCCCACGCAGGTATGTTTTATTTTACTCCTTCTCTTTCCTCCTCTTTCATCTACTATATTTTCCTTAGCATTCTTAATCCTGAATGATTAAGCAATCTCCAATGTGCATTATCACTTGAGGTGGCATGACCAACAACAAACAAAAACAAAGAAGTTCTACTCAAATGGAGAATCCAGTCATCTGGATAATAATATTCCTACTCTCCAGAATTTTATTTGGAAATAACAACAAAGAGCATTTATCAATGAGGGCAAAAGCTGAAAGGTAGTAAGATAAAAGAGGCCAAAGCACTTATGTAGAAATTTATGAATAATATGAATTTATAATTATGCTAAGGCCTGCTTTAAGCAGAAGCCCATAATTAGAGAAAATATAGAATGGTCAAAAAGGTGAAGACGTGGCTTTCAGTAGCAAAAGAAGCCAGAATTTTAAAGAGACAGAGACCAAGAAAATAGCTGAATGTATTTCTGGCTGTGATCCTGAGGGACATCCCTAAGAACTCTTTCCTTCTTTCTTACATTTCCAATCTTAGAGACCTGGAAATATAATGCTATAGTTCTTGCCCCCCTTTTTAAAAATAGAATTTATATCTTAGAACAGCTTTAGGTTCACAACAAAATTGAGTGGATATACAGAGTCCCCATATACATATCCCCTACCTCCACACATGCCTAGCTTTCCCATATTGGTTACAATCTATGAACCTATGTTGATTCATTATTATCACCCAGAGTCTATAGCTTGCAATAGGGTTCACACTTGGTGTTGTGTATTTTATTGGCTTAGAAAAATGTACAATGACATATATCCACCATTATGGTATTATACATATGATTTTCGTTGACCCAAAAATTATTTGTACCATCTACTCATCCCATTCTCTTCCCTCATCATTGGCAAGCATTAATCTTTTTAGTGCCTCCAGAATTTTGCCTTCTAGCTATCATATAGTTGGAATCATATAGTATGTAGACTTTCCAGATTGAGTTCTTTCACTTAGTGGTATATATTTGAGGTTCCTCTATGTGTCTTTTCATGGCTTGATGCTCATCTCTTTTTAGCATGGAATAATTTTTCACTGTCTGGATGTACTACAATTTATTTATCCATTTACCTACTGAAGGACATCCTGGTTACTTCTAAGTTTTGGCAATTATGAATAAAGCTGCTATAAATAACTGTATGCAAGTTTTTGTGTAGACATAGCTCATAGTTTTCAGTTTGGGCAAATATCAAGGAGTGTGACTGATAGATTGTATGGTAAGAGTATGTTTAGTTTTATAAGACACTGCCAAACTGTTTTCCAAAGTGGTTGTACCATTTTGCATTTCTGCCAGCAATGGATGAGAGTTTCTGTTGTTCCATGTCCTTGCCAGTGTTAGGTGTTGTCTGCCCTTCAGTTTCATCAGGCTCTTTCTTAATTATTTTTTCTGTACATATTCTTAAAATGAATGTCTTCACCCCTCCACTAACTTTTTATGAAAAACCTTGAGTGAGTTTCTTGTAATCTAAGAAAAAAAAAACTCCAAGAAAAAAAAAAGGAAAAAAGTTAACCATATATTAAGATCTAAAGATTGCAGAGTGAAGAATGATAGCAAATTTGAGATGACAACGAAATCTCTTAAGCTAGAAATCTACATTTTTCTTCCCTTTACATTTTAAAATATAGTCTGGAATATTATATGCTGTGATGAAAATCAGAGCACTTCAAAAACTGTTATGGGGATGCCTGGGTGGCTCAGTTGGTTAAGCGTCTGCCTTTGGCTTGGGTTGTGGTCTCGGGGTCTTGGGATTGAGCCCCACATTGGGCTCTCTGCTCAGCAGGGGAGCCTGCTTCTCCCTCTCCCTCTGTCTACAACTCTGCCTACTTGTGCTCTCATTCTGTCAAATACATAAATAAAATCTTTAAAAAAAGAAAAAAAAACTGTTATAATGTTTAAAATTAGGAAATTTAGGCCTAACATTTTCATGGTTATTAAATCAGAGTAGATTCTACTAAACAGAACCATTTATTAGTTGTACATAGTGTTTTAGACAGGTTTAGTAGATGATAAACTACTGAAGGAGAATAAAATAGTGTAAAACTACTATGAGGAGGTATCTAATAAAAATAGGATAATTGTGTCATTTCTACTACCCAAACTCAATTTAGAACACTAACAGGGTAATAAAAATCAGTAGTATGTAAAACAACTCACAGTGGTAAGAAGCACAAAAATATAGGTAGTAAATTTCAGTGAAGAATATTAACATTCATTAATGAGCTCATAAAATCAAATGCTTAAAACCAAAGTACTTCAGTATCTCAAAGTTTGTTTTAAAGGGTTTTGCCAGCAGGTTTGGGCTTTTCTTATTAATGAAATGCAAAAGTAGCATGTTAGTAGAAATTCATACAATTAGTTTTATAGAGAGATGTTTTATGGAATTAAATATTAATAATAACTTTCTAATTTATTACTCTAAATGATTTACAGAAGTGAAAAGAAACAAAGGGTGAACTTGAAAAGAAGGAAATATTATGTAAAGTGAATAAACTGAATATAGCCAAGTCATAAATTAGAGGAGGAACATTTGCCACCAGCAACAGTTCATCAGAGATTTTCCAAAGGGAATAAAACCCATGTAGGGTCACATTCTATTTTTATATATTTTGGAAAGCACAATTAGGAGAATATAACAGTTTAAAATTGATTCTAATCCATTAAAGAATAAATGAGTTTTGGGGTGCCTGCATGGCACAGTCGGTTAAGCATCTGACTCTTGGTTTCTGCTCCAGTGGTGATCTCAGGTCCTGAGTTCAAGCCCACGTCAGGCTGCGCGCTCAGTATGGAGTCTGCTTGAGATTCTCTCACCCTCTCCTTCTACCCCTCCTGATTGTGATCTTGTTTTCTTGCTGTCTCTCTCTCTCTCTCTAATAAATTAAAAAGTCCTTAAAAAAAAGAACAAGAATAAATGGGGCACCTGGGTGGCTCCGTCGTTAAGCGTCTGCCTTCGGCTCAGGTCATGGTCCCAGGGTCCTGGGATCAAGCCCCACATCAGGCTACCTGCTCAGCGGGAAGCCTGCTTCTCCCTCTCCCACTCCCTCTGCTTGTGTTCCCTCTCTTGCTGTCTCTTTCTGTCAAATAAAAAAATAAAATCTTAAAAAAAAGCCCAACAGAATAAATGAGTTTTTGCCTCTTTTGAAATAGAGGAGTTTGGAGACTGATTGTCCAAAACAATGAGGCACAAAACACGAAGTATGAATGTAGTCATCAAATGGACTGGATTTTAGTTCTGGCTACAGGACTCTGGCAGGTAACTTAACTTGTTATAACTCCATAATGTCATCTGAAAGTGGATATTAGTACGGACTACATCAAGTTGTAGGAATCAGTGTATTAGCTTCATGATGGGATTTGTGCAAGGTTCAGAATATAGGAAATACTCAGTAAATGGAAGTATATTATTCTTTTTTTAATTTTATTTTATTATGTTAATCACCATACATTACATCATTAAGTGGAAGCATATTATTCTTATTAAACTCTGATTGACCATTAGCCATAGGGAAGTGTAAATCCTCTCGAGAGTGAGATAGATTCGGTATCATATGGGCTTTGTTGTAACTATTAGTTCATTTAAGAAAATATGTTATTCCTTTATTTTTTTATTATTTTAATAAGTTATATACACACATATACATGAATATCCAATATTGCACCATTTAAACAAATATATTTGTTGTGCATGCGTCACACATATGGAAGTTGTCATTTACTTCCTTAAATTAGAATTATTTCTGATTATCTTGTCCTCTGGCTTCAGGGCCCTGATTATAATATCCTGGAAGATGGAGATGGGGATTTGGGTTTTATTGTAATTTCAACAACTTCTAGCAGAAAGCTTTCTTTGTACATAGAAACCAACCAATGTATATGTGAAGTAAATTAAAATAATTAGCTTTATTGTGAGCCATCAATGAAAATTTAATACATTTTCAATCAGATATCTTTCCTTCTGTTTTAATAACAACTCCCTGTTAAAATGAATCATTCATGGAGATGGAAATTTTTTAAATGACAATAAAAGAAATTTCTGTGTAAAGAATTCTTAATCATTGTTGCTACTATTTTTATTTTATATTTTATTTTAATCACTTTTGCAATTATGTATCAGTTGTTTCAATTCTATTCTGGCACTTATCCCACAATTATTTTACCTTTTTTATTGGAAAACATTGCATTTATATATGGGGAAAATACTTAGACATTGATATGTACATGGAATAAAAAGAAAATAAAATTATGTATTTTCATTGGTGATATTAAAATGATTCTTTTGTTAATACCACAACCTGAGTATAAATCTGTTTAGTTTGTAATATAAAATGTAGAGCTTTACTACCATGTTCTTATATGATTTGAAATATTCCATTTTCTAAGACAATGGTATAATAACTCATTGAATAAGTCTGCATTATGATGTCAGATTGGTGAAGAAAGAATATATATCCAAACACTTAACTCTTGTGACATTTGCATAGATAATTGACAGTTTCAACTATAAGGAGGTCCAAAGAAAGGCTTTAGTATAGCAGATTTGGCCTTTTCAAATTTATCTCACATAGTTTAGAATGATGCATTTGTAAGATTAAAACTGTGAATTAAAAGAATTTCAATATCTCTTTGATGGCTAAAATCATTTGGATATAATAAAAGACAGTCAAGGGCAGGTAATGATTTTTCAATGCGAATCAAAATCTAACAGTAGATTTATGTATTTTAGCCTCTGAATATAGTTTCAAAGTTCTTTGGAGGAGAATGTCTGCAGTGTATAATTTATAAAATTATTCTTTTGTCTCTAATGGACAGATATATTTTAATTTTGTATGAAGGGCTATCTAGTATGATTCTTCTTTTCCATTCTTGAAATTAATCCACAGAACTCTCTATAAGGTTAAAATATGCCTAAACATTGAAAGAGAATTATGATAACTGTTACTGCAAAATATACTTCTAATATTAATCAGATAGATTTAAGAACTAATTTCTAACATCTCTATGTGAACACATGAGTTTATATGTGTGTTGATGCATATGTATGCCTATAGATTTAGGAGTATATATTAAAAAAATCATAACTTAATCATCTACACTGCATTTGAAAGACTTGGAAAATGATTCAGAAGTCCATATAGTCACATGTGCAAGAGGTAGGTTAGGTATTATAATGATCTGAATTGAAAATAATTTCATTATCTAACTCATGTATTTTATAGAGGATCTTTAGTACTTCAGTTTTATGTGCAAAATAGGTTTGTTTAGGTAGCATTAAAATATGTTAGAGGTCACTCTTCCTAGTAACATATGTCCTTTATCATTTCAATAGGGATTTCTTATTTCATTGGTAATATTGCCCCCCCACACAAAGACTCAGAATTTGGCAATGAATACTACAACAGATGAGGAAATTATTTAAAGATATTATTTTTCATAGAAGACATTTTTGCTTTTACAGTTAGTAAAAGTCAATTCTACTCATTTATGAATTTTCATCAAATGTTTTCACTAACACCTATGTAGTTGAAAATACTGGTGGAAAATTAATATTATTTTTTGGCAGAGATATTTATTCATATAATAGATTCATTATTTTCATGTTGTATTTACTTCCTTGCCTAATATTTATTTCAGGGTTGAGGTTAGGAAATTGACAAGTTTTTAAATGAAGTTATCTCATATGTATAATGTGATAATAAAAGTAAAGAACTTTGGTTTAACATGAGGGCAATAGGAGATTAGGGGAAAGTTTTCTTATTCCTAATTATCTTATACATAAAAATGTAATTTGAAAATAGTTATAATTTTTTACTATAATCTTAGTGAAATAGAACTTTATTTCTGTAATAAGACATAAAGAGAGTACTTCATAAGCCATTACAATATATTTTAATATGCATGGAAGCAGGTGGGAATTTTATTGTAGATTTAATTATAGATGTACTAGATTGTAAAAGATTACTTTCCTTAGTTCATCCTGAATCATTGTAAGCCCTACAAGAAAGCACAAGGTCATTAAAATGAAAGTAAGTTGAATATTTTTGCACATCTTAAATTATGAATTGCCAATTCACATTAATTATTTGTATATATTATTTGTATATATATATATATATATATATATTTGTGAATGTGCCTATTTGTAAAAATCATTTGTAACTTCCAAATCAATATTCAGAGTGCTTTTGCAGTCATTCATACACAGGTGCAGAATGGTAGAGAATTTAAGTCTCTGTGTTCATGTTCCTGGTTGTGGTGGAACAAGGGGACTCTTGCCCAGTATTGCACCTCTCACAGTATAAATATATGTCCTTTTTGTGATCTATTTAGTGCCAGTTATTGTGTATATGTGTGCTTTTTGTTGGTAATGAAACTATTTAAAATGACCTAGTGCTGAGGTGCAGTTTAGTGTTCCTAAACAAAAGAAGGCAGTGATGTGCCTTATGGATAAAATATGTGTGTGTTAGATAAGTTTCATTCAGGAATAAGTCATGTTGGTCATGAGTCAATGTTAATGAATCAAAAATACATGTTAGATATGATGTGTTAAAAAGAGAAACACATTAAACAAAGTTATGTACTGAAAGACTGATGAAAATATTGTGAGTAGAAGCTTTCAGGAACTTACCCCTGAATTTCTCTTAGGAGCAATGGTTCTCAATTCACAAATTCAATGTTCACACTGACTTTATAGAGCATTAGTGTAATTTATGAGAATTGACTTTATTTCAGATTTACCATACAACTGTGCATAATATTATCCACATTTTATTTTCATTGATTTATGCATTCTTAATGCAAATAAATTCCTGATATATTAGAACAAGTAAGAATATCTGTATGTTTCTCTTAACTGCATCATAAATTGTGATTTATGTATTTATCACATCATAAAATGTGATTAATAAATCACATCTGGGGACAGCTTGTATTTAGGATAGCTTATGGGCATTTCAAATTATTTTAGACACCTGCATTTACTCAGAATAATTAGTTTGACATGGATATGATATTCATTTGAACTCTTTGTAAATTTACTTATCTACAAAGTAAAATTATTCAATTATGTAGAATCATCATGCCAGCAATTATTGACATATTAATATGTGGAACAATGTATTGAATTCAACACTATTAAATGGTGCTGAGATGGTTATTTTACTCATTTAATAGCTTAGTCACAATATTTAGTAAATATTAAATTGGCTTTCAAATTTTGCTGTGGATGTGACATTTGTGGCAAATTACTTTTCAGGTGACTTGGTAATAATTATAGGATGTGTTGAATAATTTATTAGCACAAGGGATCTTCATTTGAGGGAATTTATATGGGAAGCATAATCTCCATTGAGATATCCAATCCAAAGATTAGTCCTCCTTGTATATGCCATTAAAATAATTAAAGATTTTATCATACATTTAGTATTAGATTGGACTGATATGTGTGGCTGCTGGCCAGAAAATAGAATATATCTCATGGGTTTTAATTAGCATCTCCAATAATATAATCCCATCACTAAATGTAAGATTCCTGAACATATACTAATTACTATATTTATCAACACTACAAATTATTCACTATTCTGTGATACCAAGTAGAATAAATGAGTTGAGTATAATATCATTCTACATGTCATAGATAGTCTGCATTTGGATCATTTAATAATTTGGGGAAATATTAATTTGCCATGCTTTAGTCTGTTACATTTTTTTAAGAAACACAAGTTATAAAAGGCTTTTAACAGTTTTTAAATTAATTAGTATTCCCTTAAAACAGGATGTATATGTTTTGTTTAAAGAAGGCTTAGATGAAAAATTTAATTAAAGTGTACACACATCTGTCGGCCTGAGGATTATATCTTTTCCAAAGTATTCAAAGAAATGAAAGCAGGTTTTTTTTCTGAAGGCACTCCATCAGTTAACCTGGGATTGCTTCTCTTACTGGTGCTGGTGAAATGATCATTGAACCTGGGGACCTAGATCATTAAAGATCAAATAAGTGAATGGCATTATTAAGACCACTTATTACTCATTAGGGCAACTATCTGAATACACAGGAGGACTGACTATTTTGGTTTCATTGGAGTGCTATAGCAACCCATCTTTTCTCAGCACTCTGTCCAAATGACTTTCTTTTGAGCTCTTATAAAGAGGGTGATTTTATCCCTGACATTTTTTATTCACACCTTTATATGCTCAGTTCTCTTCTGTATCAGAATGGTTCTCAGTTTAATTACTGATGATCCCCCATCATCATATGTTTACTCCTCATTATGTGCTCAGAAATACCCTCAGGCAGAAAATAAAGAGAATAAATATATCAGAACTGGTTTTCTTAAAGTGATTTTCCAAGTGATTATCCAAGAATCCATGGGCTAAGAGCATTGGATCTAGAATTGATTGACTTTAATTCTTGCTGTGGCATATTTTAGGTGTGATTTTTGACATGTTTTCTTAAATTCTGTAAGAGTTTGTTCCTTCACTTTTATTTATTTTTTATTTTTTAAATCTTTATTTATTTATTTTAGAGAGAGATAGAGTGAGAGGGCATGAGCAGAAGGGGCAGAGGGAGAGGGAGAGAGATTCCCAAGCAGACTCTGCACTCAGCACTGAGCACAGAACTGGACACAGGGCTTGATCCCATGACCCTGAGATCATCACCGCCAAAATCAACAGCTGGATGCTTAACTGACTGTACCACCCAGATGCCCCTTGTTCCTTCCCTTTTAAAATTAAATTAATAATAGTATCTTTCTCATAGAGAAAATTTAATTATATTCTTTAATTTTCCTCCAACATATATTCATGAGCACCAAATTTTTTTAAAGATTTTATTTATTTATTTGACAGAGAGAGACACAGCGAGAGAGGGAACACAAGCAAGGGGAATGGGAGAGGGAGAAGCAGGCTTCCCACCAAGCAGGGAGCCTGATGCGGGGCTCGATCCCAGACCCTGGGATCATGACATGAGCCGAAGGCAGGCACTTAACAACTGAGCCACCCAGGTGCCCCTGAGCACCCACTTTGTGCCAGCAACTTTGCTAGATACTGGCAATTATAAAACATCGAGAGGAAAACAAAAGCAAACACCTGATCTTTAGGAAGACGTTCATTCATCCAATAGTCTCACAAACAAATGTAGACTTTCAACTGTGGCAAATGCTATGCAGGAAGGAATCCTGCTATTTTCCATGATGGGAGAGGGCTTTGAGATAATAAGTAGGTCAAATAAAAGATCCCCTGAGTAGGTGATACTTAAGCTTAGATTTGAAAAATGGGTAAAAGTGAAATAGGAAAATGCAAGAAGACAGAACACATCCACCAGATCTCCATCTGAAACCAGAACAGTATTGCAGAGTAAAAAATATTAGGAGTGAACAGACTAAAAACTTGAACCTTAGTATTTAAACTCCAAGGCCCTTGCTTGTAATCTCTCTACAGTATTCCCTAGACCACTGGTTCTCAGCCAGGAGCAGTTTTGCTTGTTATGGGATGTTTGGTAATGTCTGAAGATGTTTTTGTTTGTCACAGTTGGTTGCTATTGGCATCTAGTAGATAGGTGCCAAGGATATTGCTAAATATGGTACAATGTCAACAACCCTCTGTAACAAAGAATTATTCAGTCTAACATCTGAACAATGCTGAGGTTGAGAATCCCTGCTTGTAGGTAGTAAGGAGCCACCACAAGGAATTTTGTCTTGCCCCCGGAATGACAGAGTCATTGAAAGGTGTTTTGCTGTTGTTGTTTTTTTTTTTTTAAGATTTATTTATTTGAGAAAAAGAGCAAGTTGGGGGAGGGGCAGAGGGACAGAATCTTCAAGCAGATGTCCTGCTGAGTGTGGAGCCGTTTTAGGGCTTGATCTCACAACCCTGAAATCATGACCTGAGCAGAAACCAGGAGTCAGATGCTTAACCAACTGAGCCACCTAGGCACCCTTGAAACGTTTTAAGGGAAAGTGGTGGTGGTGACTTGTTCACATTACCATTTGGAAATGATCTTGGGTTTGGAGTGGAGAACTGAATGGGAACAAGTAGGCTGCAGGTACGTAAGAAGACCATTGAATAGGTTATTGCAGTGGAAACAACACAGGATAATGAGAGATTGAATTAGGGTGACAATGGGTTGCATATAGAGCCAGTGAATGCACATGGTCTAAATAAATATATTAAGTATGTTAATTAGTGATACATTTTCATGCATTGTCAGGTGATGGAATGTTAGATTTTATTAAGGGTAATTTGAGCTGATATTCTTGTTGTACAATTTATTTTGAAAACAGCAGACCAATTTTATGGAAGTTACTGAAATCTAGAAGGACTTAATTTATTTTTCTCTAAAGATCTGCATGAAATTAAAAAGATCACTTAAAGTCTTGTAGCCTACAGTTTATTTATCCATGGAATTCAAAAAGTTAAATAGAATTTATTTAAATCCTCACTTAGTTTAAACTTCAGTGATGTTAAACATCAGTTGCACATTTGCCATCGCAGTGTTAGATGAGGCACTGGCCGTTGTTCACAATTTAGGAGGTGAGGGCAGATATGTATGAGAATAATTATCAGCCATTTTAGGAAGTTACATTGAATAAAAAAGTTTAAAAGTACATAACAATTTTGAAAGGTTACATCTACTTATTATTGAGGCAAGATATATAAAATAACCTAAAATTAAGTACATCAGGAAAGTTGACTTCTGTATGCTTTATGTTTTAAAGACAAGGATGGTGATGTTAGTGCCATTTTGTTTGAATTATTTGAAGGATCTGGTAAATGATGCAGATTACTACTGATGCTTATGACCTAGTAAAGACGACCACCAGTAACAAGTAGCATGGCAGCTTCTACTACCATGTACTAGGCATCTACTACGCTCAAGTTCTAGGCTAAAAACTTTACATAAAATGCTTCATTTGATTTCTATAATCTTGTGAAATATACAGCATACTATCTTTACTGTACAGATAAACTGAAACAAAGAAATATGAAATTTATGCAATGTAACATGGCTAGAAAATGATAAAGGATAATTATACAGGTCTGCCTGAAGCCAAAACTCTTGTGTGCTGAGCCACCCCTTGGGAAAAAAAGTAAAGTGGACATTCGTTGTCAGTTAAATGTAAATAAGTCCAGCTGGTTTTTTCCCCATAGATTTTAAATTAGCATTAATAAATTAACTTGACCTAGATAAAGTGGCCAATATTAGATTATTTTTGACCTAATATTTCATTTAATTCAAACTAATAATTAAGTATGTTTTCCATTTTCCAGAAAAAGGAATTATATCCCTTCAGGATGTGCTCCATTTTCACTCCAAAAGTAACTGCATCAATAGAATCTGACTTAAGGGGATGTCATTTTTATTAAAGTGTATTTAAAATATTTTTAGAATATTATGTGACATGCTCTTATTAAAAGCACATGGAAATTTTATAAATGCGCAGTCGCCTATGTGATCCACTCTGCTTGTACCTCTCTATATTTTTTTTCTGGTTAGTTTAGCTACTTATTTACATTTGTGTCTTCTTCGCAGATTTGTAAATTTCTTGAGATCATGTGCTAAGCATTATTCTAATCGGATAGAATTCAAATGAGTGTCACAGTGTTAAAGCTTTAAACTATGTCTTTGAGAAAGGAGAAAATTGTTCTGGATAATATGGAAATATATTTTTAAAAAATTAATAAAATTGCAGCTAACTGGAAACAAATTTATTATATAAATGAAATGATTAATAATTCTGTGATGTAAACATTAGAAAAATCTTTTCCACATGCTCTTTCAGTGTCAAAACATTTCCAAGAAGAAGACACATAGAAGGTTCTCATTGAAGATAGTTGCACAGGCATATGCTATGTCATCTATGTCAATAATTCCAATGTACTGACCCTAAAAGACCTTATTATTATTATTATTATTTTCTAGTGGAAATTTTCACAAGAAGTAAAATCATAAATATTTTTTAAAAAGCTCAACAAGTAAATTTTATAAAGATGTATATGGGCTATTTTATTAGAATGTTACATTGAATCTTGCAACTCTAAATCCCTTAATGTATGGGCTTATGGAAGAGTTCTGAAGGAAGCTCTTACTGGAAAATTCCTCAGGGACCCTGGTGTCAACTGGCCTTTAAATATGGTGCTGAAACTGCCACGCTGACTCATCTAAGTCAGTGCATCTTTGACTTTAATGGTAAATGAATCATCTGGGGATCTTGTTCAAATCCCCAGGGCCTGGGGATTTAGTAGGTCTGGGCAGGGCCTGAGAGTCTGCATTTCCAACAGGCTTTATGATCTACACTATGAGTAGCAAGAGCTAGCTATGTAAAGAATTAGATACATGTAAGCTGGTGAGAGTCACTGGGGATATTACAAATGCTGCCACGAGCATGAGCTGGAAAAAGCTATATTCCTTCTAGAAAGGACAAAATGCTAAAACTTGGAGTTGCTCTGAATGAAAGCCATTAGAATTAGAGGAGATATATCCTATGGGATTAGCTGTTGAGTACAGCTGCCAAGACAAGTTATCACCATTGAAAGAATCATCTACAAGGAATATGGGAACTACTGTTAATGGGAGCTGACAAGTCAATCCCACAGCCAGAATGCCTGTCAAGGGGACCTTATTGCATAAAGATACCATTCCAATCCACCAATCTACTGTAAGTCCCTTTTCTCATCTGTTAGTAGGGTAATGTGTTGGTTTTTCAATATGCTAAATAATGAAGAACAAAAGTAACATTTTCTCCTGGGAAATATATTGAGATTAATCAAACTTTACATTGGATATCTGACTCATAGAAGCCTCTGATTTTCAGAGAGGATATGGACTGAATAAAAGTGTTGCTTATCATTTTACTAATGTATTAAATAATAATTAAAATAATTAACAATGCTGTTTTGAAACATGTTTCTGAATTGAATAAGAACCATGCATTTTGAACTTGAGCTTCTGACCTCTAGCCCTAAAGTTATGCAAGATGTCAGCACTCTGCTTGTTGTACCTTTTGAAACATTGCATGATTTTATCTTTCCAAATCTAATTAACAAGACCAAGTAGTGAGAAAATCTATTCCCTCAGATTTAGAAGGTCTTCTGTTCCCCTTAGTGTTTTCCAGTGGGTGTACTATTGGTTTTTAGAAATGTCAGTTGTTACTGTACAAAACCTTCCTACAAGCTGCAGAACTATTAGCATCCTTGGCCCCCTCCCACTAAATGTCAGTAATCCCAGTAATTTGGGGGCAACCCCTCTGCTGCCCCTTATCCTGATTTCTACCCACTCTCAGTGAGTACTAACACCTACTGACAACCATTCTGTAGCTAATACAAAATGTTTGTTTAGTTCAGATTTTTTAAAATTTCTGAATTCTCTTATGTTGATTGACAGCCTAAAATATTCTAAACATTGTATGTTTTAGTACATACTTTCACAATTCAGGCTTCTAGGTTTTGAATTATGCCTGTACCACTGTGTGGCCTTCGGCAATTTGCATTACATTTTCTTGTTCAATTTCCAAATTTTATTTATTTTTTAAAGATTTTATTTATTTATTTATTTGACAGAGAGAGAATAGGAGCTGGAGTGAGGGGTAGAGGGAGAGGGAGAAGCAGGCTCCCCACTGAGCAGGGAGCCAGATGTGGGGCTCCATTCCAGGACCCTGGGATCATGACCTGAGCTGAAGGCAGATGCTTAACCGACTGAGCCATCCAGGCGCCCTCAATTTCCAAATTTTAAATGTTGATTAAAAAGTATCTCATGATTTTTAATATATTACATGGAGATAATTTTAGACTTACAGAAAAGTTGCATAACTAGGAAGAAGAGTCCATGTGTACCCTTTGCCCAGCTCCTCCTAATGGTAACAATTTACATAAGCATTGCTGTATTTATCTGAATTAAGAAATTAATGTTTATATAATGGTATTAACTAAACATAATAAATGCTACTATTTAAACTTTACCACATTTTTCACTAAGATCTTTTTCTGTTCCAGGATATAAATCAGCATCCCATGTAACATTTAATTGTGTCTTTTTTTTCTTCCAAATTTTTATTTAAATTCCAATTAGTTAACATACAGTGTCATATTAGTTTCAGGAGTAGGATTCAGTGATTCATCATTTACATAAAACATCCATTGTGAATCACAAAAAATTGAATGGCTTCATTGGTACATAATTATATGTCATGAAGCTTACCTCTGCAAATTGTACAATTCAGTGGATTTTAGTGCATTTATAGAGATGTGCAGTCATCCTCATTATCTAACATTAGAACATTTTCTTCACTCTAAAATATCCTCTTGGACCCATTAGCCATCACACCTCACCCTTTCCACCCTAGTTGTAGACAACTAGTAATCTACCTCATATCTTTATAAATTTGACTAATTTGGACACTTCATAAAAATGGAATTAGAAAATATGTGATTCTCTTCTTTCTTACATGAAAAGTGGCATGCTATAAAAACTTGCACATTTTGCTTTTTCCACTTAATAGTATGTCCTATAAGTCACTCCAGGTTAATACACAGAATTTATCATTCTTGTTTATGGTACTGAGCACTCCATTGTGTGGATGTGCCATAATTTATTCAGCCACTCTCCTAAATATGGAAATTTAGGTTGTTTTCAAAATTGTTCGATTACAAACAATACACAAATAATCTTCCATATATAATACTCATGTTGTTGGAGGTATACCTTTAGGGTAGAGTCCTAGAAATGGAATTCCTGGTCAGAAAGCAAAATCGTATATATACATTTTAATAGGTATTGACAAATTTCCTTCCAAAACTTTTAGGCTAATGATTATTTCCACCAGCAATATATAAGACAGACAGTCTATTCCCTTAGACTCACTGACACCCCACTTTTCATTTTTGCCTATCTGCTAGAAGAGAAATGGTATTTTAGTGTTGTTTTAAATTCTATTTCCTAATTCTGATTGGATTATAACTTTTTACCTGTTTGAGGATAAAATATTATTTATTAATTGTCTGTTAATATATTTTGGCCATTTTTTCTATCTAGGATTTATTACTCTGTTCTTTAATTTTTAGGAATTCCATATATAATGGGGATTTTAGTCCTTCAACCATGGTATATGTTACACACATTTTTCCCCTGTTTTTCAGTTGCTTTTTGATTTTGCTTATAGTGTTTTCAGGCATGCATTTCAAAAATTATGTTGTCAGATATATCAATCTTTTATTGCATCTTTATTTGAATTGTTCTTAGGAAGATTTTTCTTACAAATTCAGTGAAGAATTCTCTCATTTTTTTCTCCTAGTACTTGTATGGTTTCATTTTTACAAACCCTTTCTAAAGGGAAAAACTACTTATAAAATATAAATATTCAGGTATACAGGTAGTTTCATGCTTCCTGTTTCCTTTTCTCTTCTAATAACATTTAATTTTTAGAGCAGTTTTAGGTTCATAGAAAAATTGGACAGGAAGTATGGAGAGTTCCCACACCCCACTAATGACATTCATACTAACATTATACATTTGCTACTGTAGATGAACCTACATTGACTCAACTATTACCACCCAGAGTCTATAGTGTACATTATGTGTCTATAGTGTGACATCTATCTACCATTGTAGTATCATGCAGAATAGTTTCACTACCCTAAAAATCCTCTGTGAATCACCTATTCATCCTCTCTGCCCTCAATGCATGGCAACCATTTTTTTTTTTTACTGTCTCCATAGTTTTGCCTTTACCAGAATGTCATACAGTTGGAATCATACAGTTTATAGCCTTTTTAAATTGGCTTATTTCACTTAGTAAAAGTTTCTTCCATGTCTTTTCATGGCTTTATAGCTTCTTTAAAAAAATCTGAATATATTCCTTGTCTGGATGTACGATAGTTTATTTATCCATTCACCTACTTAAGGACATCCTGGTTGCTTCCAAGTTTTGGCAATTATGAATAAAGCTTCTATAAACAACCATGAACAGGTTTTTGTGTGGATGTAAGTTTTCATTTCATTTGGGTATATATCCAGGAGTACGATTGCTGGATTGTATGGTAAGAATATGTTTAGTTTTGTAAGACACTGCCAAACTGTTTTCCAAAGGGGCTGTACCATTTTGCATTTCTACCAGAAAGGAATGGTAGTTCTTGCTGTTCCATAACCTCTCCAGCATTTCATGTTGTCAGTGTTTTGGATTTTGATCATTCTAATAGATAGGCACGTGGTAGTATCTCATTGTTGTTTATTTTTGCAATTCCCTAATGACATATGATTTTGAATAGCTTTTTATGTGCTTATTTGTCATCTGTATATTTTCTTTGATGAGGTGTCTGTTCAGATCTTTCTCCCATTTTTTTAAAATTAGGTTGTTTGTTTAAGATTATTTATATATCTTGGATAACAGTCCTTTATCAGATATGTCTTTTACAAACATTTCCTCCCATTTTGTGGTTCCTCATTCTGTTGATCCTGTGTCTTTTGAAAATTTAGCTGTGGGTACTTTTTTTAATCTCATAGTGAAAGGAAAAGAGTAACTTTCTCAAATATAAGCAAAAACATCCTAGTTTAATGATATTTCTACTAGGTCACACTGTAACTCTGACACATGATTGAATTTCACTGTTAACAATAGATTCCTAACAGATTGCATCTTTTCTAGTCTAAAATCACTGAACCTGTCTTCATATATATATTCACCAAAAATAAACATAGGACAGAAAAAATAAAGACATGAAGGGAGCTAAATTTCCTATGGATTCTATTTTTGTTTTCATCAGTCTTCAAATAGTTCACTTTTAGTAGCAAAGAGAAAAGCTGGTTTATAGATCCCTGAATGCTTTAAAAGATACTCTGCTTTTAACATGTATAGCGAGATGGGTAATTTTCTAACTATGAAATTGCTAACTAGTTTTTGACCTTGGAGACCACTTAAAACAAGTACCCTCTGCTCTCCTGGTGGGCTTGGAGCAAAGCAGCTGTATTTTGCACAGCACACTGAATCATAATGGGCCATGTGCTGCTATGAATATTCATAAAACTACCATATTCTGCCTGCCCCAGATGATTCCAGTGGATGCTGCTAGAGGGATTTGAAATATCACTTTTGTAGTATCCTTGAAAAGAATACACCTATCAGGAAAACTAGAGCTGGAGCCCAGGTAATTCTGTCCTTAGTGTGCACTTCAGAGCTCTCCTCCAAATGATTTTGCCCTGTAGCAATGGCACAGAAATCCATTGTAATGACAGAAATGAGAGGTTTAAACTTTCTGAGAATCTTAAAATAGGTTAATTTAAAATCTCAGTGGTCACTGCGGTATGGTTCTACTGACTGGCACACTTCCTCACATATGAAAGAACTGTTCTGATTCTATAAAGTAGCAGTGGTTACTGAAGGTTATGATTTCCTGATGATACATTTAACTAAAATTATAGCTGCTTTCAAATTACTACCAATGATACTGAGACACTATTGATAAGGCAGATGACTGTATTTCAACACAGACATTTTCTACTATGCTTTCAGTTAATTCAATACTGCTCATTACCCTTCTGACTCTTTATGTTAGGTTATGCCAACTATAAATCCTATTTCTACATTTCTTTATTTTTTTAATTCCCTTATGGAGATTGAAATTAAGCATAGCCCACATACTTGCATGCTAAGGAATCACTGTGAATGCCTTTGTAGAGATGATCATGATGATTGCTTGTGAACTGAACCACTCTCACTGACAGAGCTTTAGGTTGTTAGTAAAGATCCTTATTGGGGGATTCAGGCTCTGTGCATCTTGGCTTTATGATATAACCATGACCTTACTGTGCACTTGCAATGGAACCATTGTCCCCAGTGATTGCCAGATTATGGTGTCCTTTCTGCTTCATTGTTGCTCATGTTAAATATGTAGTTTTATTTTTCACATTTTCAGTTTTTTTTTCTTTTTACTCCAAAAGAGTCCTGGACTAATATATTACATTACATTATGTTACATTATATTAGTTATATATACACCATTATATAATATGTGATATTACCCACATTACATTGTCCACATTACATTGTTCACTTTTGTATATAATATTATAAACTTTTGTTCTCTTTACTCTGATGAGGGCAAGCAATTCAAGGGGAATTCAGTAGTATTTCATTACAGGTACAGATTCTGATCTTCCCTGTTAAATACATATCGAAATTATTTTCTGAGTCTCTGCAGGAGGAACTGAGTCCTGGGGAGTTTACCTTAACTGCCCAAACTCAAAAGAGTCTGACACACTAAGAATAATATCAGCTTTTAATTTAGTATCTGGGAGTCTTTCTGGGAGTCTAACCAGGAGATTATTCCTGAAATCATTTTTTTCTACATGTCATGTGATATTTTTATGGATATATTTTTAGCTGTCAGTGAAATAGCAACTTACAAAAAGTCTATTAATGTTCTAAAATAAAGCAAAGGGAATCTTAGATGTTGGCTACTTAATGGTTTATTGTCCGTTCTAGGAATATATCTGTATAAATAACAAATTCAAGAAATATCATCTTGAATGAAACCCCCATTCCTGGGAACAGTACTGAATAAAAATCTGGCATAATTTTGTTCTATAGATTTCACAAATGCCAGAATATTCTGCCATTGTAACACTAAATTAGGAAAGATATTAAAGATTATTAGTTTATATTTTATATGTTAATTAATTGATACTGTAAACTCTCAAAATATTTTAATAAAGACTTATTTAGCAAAAGCTTCTTAGGGTGAACACTTTCAGAGAGGGGTTCTCATCTGTGGCTATGTATGGAAGGATGGAATGTAGCAAGCAAATAGAATTTGAGTTTACTGGGACTGTTGTAAGACTGTACCCTGGAGAACATAGCCTAACCAAGAGAAATTCATTGTCTCACAGTTTTGGAGGCTGCCAGTCTGAAATCATGATATCAGCAAGAATGTTTTCTCCCCACCCCTCCCCTTCCCCCTTCCTTGTCCTCCTTCTTCTTAAGGATTGTTCCCTTCGGAGGCCTGTGGGATGGTCTGTTCCATGTTATTCCAAGCTTCTAGAGTTCTTTGTAATGATGTTCTCTCTTCCCTCTATACACACCTGTCTTTGTTCCAAATTTCCCCTTTTATAAAGATACCAGTGATATTGATTTGGGACAACTATAATGACCTTATCTTGACTTGATCATCTGCGAAGCCCCTATTTCCAAGTAAGGTCCAAATAAGGTATTGGAATTTAGAACCTCAACATCTATTTTAGAGGATACAATTTAACCCATAACAAAATGTCTATAATTGAGTGTGATATTGTCCTAAATCTATAAACCTCATGGGTTATTATGAGTGGTTTTTTTCTCTCCCTTCCTTCAGAAGTTGATATTTTGACAAAAGGACCTGTAAGTTATTTTATCCTTATCTAGAAATGACATCAAATGAATGATAAAATCTTTCTAATATGAAAAGATGTCCTTCATGTCATATGATAGAAGTATCAGATTATCAGAAGTAGAAGTAGTTATAAAAAGAGCAGTGAAGGTGAACGTGATAGCAACCAAGAATTACTCAACATGTAGTAGCAAAAGAACAAAGAAGCTCCTTACTGTAGTCTAATGTGCACTTGCTTAACTGGTTGTAAGCAGATCCTTGATTGTTGTTTAATAGAATAGTCAGTAAGATTCTTTTTTTCTTAATTTTTTATTGTTATGTTAATCACCATATATTACATCATTAGTT
>NW_027397079.1:24205679-24206054 GCF_003265705.2 Callorhinus ursinus
ATTTTTTATTGTTATGTTAATCACCATATATTACATCATTAGTTTTTGGTGCAGTGTTCCATGATTGTTTGTTCATAACACCCAGTGCTCCATGCAGAACGTGCCCTCCTCAATACCCATCACCAGGATAACCCATCCCCCTCACCCCTCCCCTCTAGAACCCTCATTTTGTTTTTCAGAGTCCATCATCTCTCATGGTTCGTCTCCCCCTCTGACATACTCCCCTTCTCTTCCTCTCCTGTTACCTTCTTCTTTTCCTTTTTTCTTAAAATATGTTGCGTTATTTGTTTTAGAAGTACAGATCTGTGATTCAACAGTTGCACAATTCACAGCGCTCACCGTAGCACATACCCTCCCCAATGTCTATCACCCAGC
>NW_027397079.1:24211054-24320683 GCF_003265705.2 Callorhinus ursinus
TCTCCTGTTGAGTTCGTAGGTGTTCAGAATGGTTTGATCCCTATTCAGCTGAATTCCTGAGACCAGACGAAATCTAGGTCTCCTACTCCTCCGCCATCTTGCTCCGCCCCTCAGTAAGATTCTTTATACAGCAGTCTTCTTCCCTAGAATTCTCCTACTCTGTTTGGGCAGCATGGAGCTGTTGACAGGACTTATTTTGCACTCTGATAAACTGAGGAGGCATCAAGGAATACGTCCACTCACTTGTATCTGTTAGTCTGGGATATAATGCATGTGTGTTTGCATGGCAAATAAAATCAACCTTAAATAAAATGCAAGTGGTCATTGTCATTAATGTTTATACTCAGATAAACCTTTTTGTTCTGGTGTACACTAAGCAGGAAGGGATATTCTCATCAATAAGTATGGGGTTCAGCTGTGTGAGCTTACATATCAAATGGGTATATGGTAGTATGGGGAAGAGATGTAGGCTAAACAGACTGGTAGGATGGTGGTAGAACACTAGAGGATACTGTAGTATCTGCCACTTCATCAAGTGAGATCATGGAGTCATATCCAAGGTTGGGGGAGACCAAAATCCTAAGGGGCCAATTCAGGGCCTGGTGGAAAAGCAGCGGCCAAGAGTGGCAGTGGATGAACAAGTTAGCATCCAGAAAGATCATAAGAAAGATGATAAGCATATGTGACACCATGTCTCTCACCATCAAAGATACTAAGAAAAAATTCTAATAACACCTATGAGCTGTGAAAATTTTAATTACTGTTGTTGTAATTGTTGTTATCATTACTACCTCATTCATATAAATAGCCTATGTGCCTGGATATAATCATGGAGTTAGACTTTTCCAAATTTGTTTTGGTCTTTCTTACTTTTATTAGACCCAACAATTCCCATGGACAAAGATAATATCACTGTCCTGTTTATTACATTTCTACTCTGTTTTACAAAGCCAGGACTCATGGTTTAGTCTTTTTAGATAGATTATACAGAAATTAAAAGGTAGCTTGAATCTACTAACTGATGCATGAGATCCAGTGTGACAGTTTTACTCCAGAGGAAATTGGCACCTTGTAAGATAATTGTAGTTAAACTGGTCTCTTGGTATCAGAAAAGTGTCTGCCATGCAGTCCTTTCTGATGCTTTCTTAATATGGCTCCTCATTTTAACCAGTACCAGTGGCCATATACAAGATGTACTTGGCAGCAGAATACTGCAGATGGTGGACCCTTACTCTGTTTTTTAGTAACAAGAGCATCTGGATTCTTGTGCTTTCCTTATTGACATCTTCTTAGCATCTATAGTCCATCTCTTGTCTACTGTTGTAACTGCTACTAGTTCCAGAGAGATTTTAACTTTAATTTGGAATGTAAATTATTGTTATTTGTAGATTCCCCCTTTTTACAATTTTTTTTCCTCACCCATTTGCAACTATTCTAACATCAAAAAGAAAATTTACTTCTATGAACATGTAAGTGCTTTCGATCTTGAAATGGTGCAAATATGTACAAGTGCATTTCTATTTATGTAAAATGATTAATTTTTGCTAACATGGCCTTGCACGATGGGCCTTGTCAATTATGATTCCCAAAGAGATGGCTGTCAATGATTATGAAATAGTGCAAAGTCTTTGATTACATACACTTCAAAACACTGCCAAGATAAAGCCTGATGGAGTTTTTAACTCCACCAACTAGTTTTTTTTCTTGTTGCTACACTACCAAAGATTGCCCTCCTTTAATTAATCCCTTTGGATGTTGTAACATCTTTCATTGTGGGTCATGTGTGTGAGAAAATGAATGCGTGAATATGTTTAGGTTATGGAAAGTTTAAAAGCACAACCCATGAGTTGTAATGTTGTTTGCTTTTCCATGATGTAGTTAGAAAAATCAACTTATTTCATTATTTCATTATTATTAGGTTACTTTTCTCTCAAATAATTAACTTTATATTTTAATAAATTAGATCTGGGACTTAATTAGATGTTTGAAATATTAAATTTCCTTTTTACCCATTTTACCCAAAATGAGTCATTATTTGTATTTTTGATCATATAAACTCCAAACAAATATTCATGAAGCATCATGGAAAGCCTAGTTATTTTAGAAACAGAGAATCTTGATTTGACTAATGGATTCCGCAACTGTTAGCTGTTGAACTAAAATAAGTCACTTAAATATCTTAGCCTCAGTTGTTGCTTCATGATCCTCGGCTGAGTGAGCATGGGTCTAGAGTCCTTCATGACCTATTTGGCCTATTGTGTAAGATTAATATTCTTATATCCTAAAGAGAATTCTCTTCTTATAAGCTTCTTGTATTTTCCGGAAAATGTGGAATATTTCTTGAAAAATTGCTGCAATGTATTATGTATCTTTTCTGTTTTTATCTTTAATTCCATTACTTTCAAAGATCTAAAGCTTTTGCATGAAAATTTCTTAATTTTTTGGTACAAACTACTTTGAAACTAACATAAAATTATAGTTCACTTGGGGTAACGCATATGAAGACTGAATTGCTCTGATCTTGTTAATTTTAAAATATTGTTCTCTTTATGCTTTGGGGAAAAGAATAGTGTAATGGTTCATATTTGTGTTGGTTTTCAAAAAAAAATATGGTCTGATCCTTTATTTTATAATAAGGTGTAGGCTGAATCAAATGCTGCCTGAGTCAGGGGAGCCTAGGGGAGCTCAGATGGTTAAGCATCTGCCTTCAGCTCCAGTCGTGATCCCAGGGTCCTGGGTTCGAGCCCTGCATCCTCAGAGAGCCTGCTTCTCCCTCTGCTCATGCACTTGTGCGTGCTCTCTCTCTCTCTCTATTAAATAAATAAAATCTTTAGGAAAAAAGAATGCTGCCTGAGTCAGCACAGTGCAAATGAAAAAATGGAGCTTTCCTTTACTTCATATTATATCTAATGAAAATCTTATATAAAGGATTCCTTAAATTCTTATACATTAATACCAGATTCATGTATAAACATTCTATAAAGCATTTTATAGAATGGTGAACTGCATTTCTAAGTTAACTTATCATTGTTATAGAAAACATACTTCCTGAATATTGTATTAATCACCACCACTAATAATTTAGAATGCTCATATAATTAATAAAACTACATATGTGGAAACTGTACTAATTGTACTCTATTGGTTCAGAAATAATTTTTAGAGATAGTATGTCTGGATATCAAAAGCTATATACTATTGTTAGAATAATTCCTGTTTTATAATTTACTATCCAAGTTGAGATTGGAATATTTCTAAACTATACATTATGTTTGTTTCACCTGATTTACTTGAACTGTGTCTCAAATTAGGGTAAAGGAATATAAGTAGAGTTTATAGCTTAACTAGGCAATACCATGATTATTGTAACTGGGAAGAGTATTTACCACATGATGAAGAATAAATATTAGTGTTCGCCATATAAGAATAGATACAGCTAATCATTTTCAACGGTGTAACATTATTATTTATATATTTATATCAAAGTTTACATCCCAGAAGAACTTAAACTTATGAAAAAACAATTAGAAAGTAAACATTCCTGTCTATTGATTGCATAGAGATTTCACAAAAATGATAAACATGTAATTTCTTAATATATAAATTGCATTAGAAAAATAAATCCGAATCCAAACATCAATGCAAGTAGTAGACATGCTAAAAAATATGAAAGAGATTAAGATAAATCTGTGGACTGGTTCCCGACGGTATTTTTCACTTACTGGGTTACTTAAGCTTTCAAAGTTTCATGTATCCATCATAGGACCTAGTTGACACTTAAGATGAATTGATCAGTCTCAATCATATCTAGATTTAGGAGTTAAGTGCACTAAATCTAAGGTATACCAAAAAAATGGAAATTCATATTTTGTTTTATATATATTAAATGACATAAAGAAATTGTGAGAATGAGAGAAATATCTTGATTAGAGTGGTAGTTACATAAGAATAAATTTTGTAAAACTTCAATAATATATGCAATTAAGTTCTATGCATCTTATCTTAAATCAAATTTTAATTGGTATATATACATTTAAAAACTGAAAATTCTATGACAACTGATGGATTAGATTGGAATTTTGTTGAGGTAAACATATTGTAAAATTAGAATCATGAAGACTCAGTAAGATGAAATAAGTGCTGATGTTTTGGGAAGGACTTTAAAAACAAACTTTTTATTTTGAGATAATTGTAGATTCTCAGGCAGTTAAAAGAAATAATTCCTGTGTCCTCTATCCAGTCCCCTACAACTGTAGCATCTTTCAATTTTATAAATATCTCACTAGGATATTGACATTGATACAATCATGTTGCTGAACATTTCCATCAAGACCAGGATCATTGTGTTGCACTTTTATAACTGTGCATATTTCTATACCCCTATTAACCCCTGATCTTTTCTTCATTTCAACAATTTTATCACCTCAGGCATATAAATGGAATCATATGGTAAGTAACCTTTGGGATTGGATTTTTTTTTTAACTTGGCATAATTCTCTGGTGGTTTATCCAAGTTATTGTATGTATCAATAGTGGGCTTTTTTTTTTATTGATGAATAGTATTAAGTGGTATGGATATATCACGGTTTGTTTAACCAGTTATCCATTGAAAGAGATCTGAGTTGTTTCTACTTTTTGCTGTTGTGAATAAAGCTGTTATAAACATTAAAATACAGATTCGTATGGGAAGATAGGCTTTTATTTCTCTGGGATAAATACCTAAGAGTGCAAATGCTGGGTTGTATGATAATCACATGTTGAAAAACAAACTTTTTTCCACAGCGACTTGACCATTTTACATTCCCATTTATAATGTGCGAGTGATCTATTTCTTCCTCATTCCCACCAGCATTTGGTGTTTGTTGCCTGTAGCTTTTCTAAATAGGTGTGAAGTGATATCTTATTGTGGTTTTAATTTGCATCATGGCTAATGATGTTGATCATCTCTCCTTTGTTCAACATTCACTATTTGAATATCCTCTCCAGAGAAATGTCTGTTCATGTGTTTTGTTTATTTTCTAATTAGATTGTTTCTATGCTGGTGAGTTTAAGAGTTCTTTATATATGCTATACACTTAGTCCTTTGTTGGATATGTGGCACATGAATATTTCTACAAATATTTCCCTGGGTATCTTTTTATCCTCTTAACAGAATTTTCACATCTTTTGGTGAAGTCCAATTTATTAATTTTCCTTTATGGATTATGTTTGTTGTCAAATTTGAGAACTCATTTTCTAGTCTCATATTGTGAAGATTCCTATGACTTTATCTAAACTTCTGTTGTTCGGCATTTTACATTTAAGTTCAAGATCCATTTTGTGTTAGTTTTGTATAAGGTGTGAGACATAGGCCAGTTTTTTTTTTTTAAGATTTATTTATTTATTTGTTTATTTATTTATTTGTGATAGGAGAGCGAGAGCAAGAGAAAGAAAAGAGAGAGCATGCGAGCAAACATGAATGAGGGAGGGGGTACAGAGGGAGAGGAAGAAGCAGACTTTCCACTGAGCAGGGAGCCCTGTGTGGGGCTCAATCCCAGTACCCTAGGGTCATGACCTGAGCTGAAGGCAGAGGCTTAACCGACTGAGCCACCTAGGTGCCCTAGGCCACTTTTTAAAAGTTAATTCATTTTGACTGGTGTGAGATGATATCTGATTGTGGTTTTGATTTTCATTTCCCTGATGCTGAGTGATGTTGAGCACTTTTTCATGCGTCTGTTGGCCATTTGCATGTCGTCTTTGCAGAAATGTCTATTCATGTCTTCTGCCCATTTCTTGATTGGATTATTTGTTCCTTGGGTGTTGAGTTTGTTAAGTTCTTTATAGATTTTGGATACTAGCTCTTTATCTGATATGTCATTTACAACAATCTTCTCCCATTCTGTCAGTTGTCTTTTAGTTTTGTTGACTGTTCCTTTGCTGTGCAAAAGCTTTTATCTTGAAGTCCCAATAGTTCATTTTTGCCCTTTCTTCCCTTGCCTTTGGTGATGTGTCTAGGAAGAAGTTGCTGCAGCTAAGGTTGAAGAGGTTGCTGCCTGTGTTTTCCTCAATGATTTTGATGGACTCCTGTCTCACATTTAGGTCTTTCATCCATTCTGAGTCTATTTTTGTGTGTGGTGTAAGGAAATGGTCCAGTTTCATTCTTCTGCACATGGCTGTCCAATTTTCCCAACACCATTTGTTGAAGAAACTGGCATTTTTTCCATTGGTTATTCTTTCCTGCTTTGTTGAAGATTAGTTGACCATAGAGTTGAGGGTCCATTTCTGAGTTCTCTATTCTGTTCCATTGATCTATGTGTCTGTTGTTGTGCCAGTACCCTACTTTCTTGATGATTACAGCTTTGTTAATAGCGTTTGAAGTCCAGAATTGTGATGCCACTAACTTTGGTTTTCTTTTTCAACATTCTTCTGGCTATTTGGGGTCTTTTCTGGTTCCATACAAATGCTAGGATTATTTTTTCCATTTCTGTGAAAAAAGTTGATGATATTTTGATAAGGATTGCATTAAATGTGTAGATTGCTCTAGGTATCATAGACATTTTCACAATATTTATTCTTCCAATCCATGAGCATGGAATGTTTTTCCATTTCTTTATGTCTTCCTCAATTTCTTTCATGAGTATTCTATAGTTTTCTGAGTACAAATCCTTTGCCTCTTTGGTTAAATTTATTCCTAGGTATCTTACGGTTTTGGGTGCAATTATAAATGGGGTCAACTCCTTAATTTCTCTTTCTTCTGTCTCGTTGGTATATAGAAATGCAACTGATTTCTGTGCATTGATTTTATATCCTGCCACTTTACTGAATTCCTGTATGAGTTCTAACAGTTTTGGGATGGAGTCTTTTGGGTTTTCCACATAAAGTATCATATCATCTGCAAAGAATGAGAGTTTGACTTCTTTGCTGATTCAGATGCCTTTTATTTCTTTTTATTGTCTAATTGCTGAAGCTAGGACTTCTAGTACTATGCTGAACAGCAGTGGTGATAGTGGACATCTCTGCCATGTTCCTGACCTTAGGGGAAAAGCTCTCAGTTTTTCCCAATTGAGAATGATATTTGCTGTGGGTTTGGAGAACCTTCCTACACTGTTAGTGGAAATGCAAGCTAGGGCAGCCACTCTGGAAAACAGTATGGAGGTTCCTCAAAAAGTTGAAAATAGAGCTACCTTTGTGACCTAGCAATTGCACTACTGGGTATTTACCCCAAAGATACAAATGTAGTACTCTGAAGGGGTACCTGCACCCCAATGTTTATAGCAGCAATGTCCACAATAGCCAAACTATGGAAAGAGTCCAGCTGTCCATCAACAGATGAATGGATAAAGAAGATGTGGTATACACACACACACACACACACACACACAATGGAACATTATGCAGCCATCAGAAAAATGAAATCTTGCCATTTGCAATGACGTGGATGGAACTAGAGGGTATTATGCTAAGCGAAATAAATCAATCAGAGAAAGACAATTATCATATCTCACTGATATGTGGAATTTGAGAAATGAGGCAGAGGATCATAGAGGAAGAGAGGAAAAATGAAACAAGATGAAACCAGAGAGGGAGACAAACCATAAGAGACTCTTAATCTCAGAAACAAACTGGGGGTTGCAGGAGTGGAGGGTAGTGGGAGGGATGGAGTGGCTGGATGATGGACATCGGGGAGGGTATGTGTTACACAATGTGTATTGTGTAAGACTAATGAATCACAGACCTGTACCCCTGAAACAAATACTACATTATATGTTGATTAAAAAAAAGTTAATTCATTTATATTTGTAGCCTATGGATGTCCACTTGCCACAGCACCATTGTTGAAAAGTCTATCTTTTCTCTATTTAGTTGCCTTTCACCTTTGTCAGAAAATCAGTTTGGCATGTTTGTGTAGCTCTATTTCTGGGGGGGTTCTCTGTCATGGTTCATTGATTTATTGTTCTTTCCCCCCAGTGATACCACTCAGACTTTGTTAATGGAGCTATATACTAACTTTTGAAATCAGACTGATTCCTCCCAGCTTATTCTTCTATGTCAAAACTGGTTTAGCTATTCTAAAATCTTGTGTTACTCGTATATTTTAGAATAGTAATGTATATATCTCCACAAATCTTCCTGGGATGTGATAGAAATTTTGTTAATTTGTGGAGAATTTACATCTTTAATGTTAAGTCTTTCTATTCATAGACATTGGTATATCTCCCCATTTATGTAGATCTGTCTTACTTTTCTTCTTCAGCAGTTTTGTATTTATCAGAATAGAAATTCAGTACATGTTTTGTTAGATTTACAACTATTTCAATTTTTGTTTAGTGATTATTAAATCACAGTGTATTTTTATTTTTAGCACCTACATATTCATTGCTAATGCATAGAAATATGATTTTTGAATGCTTATCTTATATCCTAAAACTTTGCTAACGACTGCAGGTCACAATATTATTGGTGCTATGATTTTTTTTAATTTCTTAAACTTTTCTACATAAGCAATCGTGTCATCCACAAACAAAACAGTTATATTTCTTCTTTTCCCATCTGTAGGACTTTATTTACTTGTCTTTTGTATTGCACTGGTTAGAGTGTCCAATACTATCTTGAATAAGAATGTGAGAGAGACCCTGCTTACTGCATTCCATATATTAGGAGGAAAGCAATCTTTCACCATTAAGTATAAGTTTTCTGTAAATACTGTTTATCAAGTTAAGGTAGTCACCCATATGTTCTTATTTTTCTGAGAGATATAATCATGAATATGGGTTAAATTTTGCCAAATGCTTCATTTTTTCTGCCTTAATTCATATGATCATATAATTCTTCTGTAGCTAATATTATAGATTACATTGATTTTCAAATATGAAACAAACCTTTCTAGTTTAGAATAAGTTTTGCTCGGTCCTGTGTATATGTCTTTTTATATGTTACTAATTCTACTTACTAATATTTTGTTAAATAGTATGTTTATTTATATTTAGGGAACTATTGAACAGTTGTTTTCATTTTCATTTTTTACTGTCCTTATCTGATTTTGATATCAGGGTAATATTAGAGTCATAAAATAAATTGAGAAGTATCTGCTCTTCTATTTTCTGATAGAAATTGTGTAAATTTTATGTTAATTCTTTCTTATGTGCTTAGTAAAATTTCCCACTGAATCCATGGAGCCAGGATATATATGTATTTTTTAAGTTTTAAAATGATGGATTTAATGTCCTTAATAATTATAACACTGAATAGTTTATAATTCCTATAAATATAATAATCACATCATATTAATTATATAGTGGTTGTCTATTTTAACCAGGTTTTCATATTTATATGTGATAGCATATCATATTATAATATGATTAAGTTACTCACAGTATTCTCTTTTTATTCTTTTGATACCTTCAGGGGCAGTAGTGACACACTCTTTCATTCCTGATCTTGGTAATTTGTATCTATTCTTTCCCTTTTATCAGTTTCTTAGAAGTTTATCAATTTCATTAATCTTTTCAAAGAGTCAGCTCTTTTCTTCCAGTCTTTTTTCTATTTTCATTTTCATTCATGTCTTCTCTTATTGTCATTATTTCTGTTTTGCTTCATGAGGTTTGTTTTGTTCTTTTTATAAGTTCTTGAGTTGGGAGCTCAGATAATTGACAATTGTTCTTTTTTTCTAATAAATGTATTTAGTGCTATAAATTTCCCTTTCAGCAGTGTTTTAGCTGTGTCTCACAAATTTTGATATGTTGTATTTTCTTTTCCATTCAACTCAATGCATTTTTAGCTTTCCTTTGGAAATTCATCTTTGAATCATGGGCTATTTAAATTGTGCTATTTTACTTCCTAATGTTTGAAGATTTTTCTATCTTCTTTCTCCTACTGATTTCTATTAGATTCCATTGTTTTCAGAAAATACATTATCTTTAAGATCACAATGCCTTTAAATTCAGTAAAGTTTGTGTTATGATCCAAGATACAGCTTAATTGGGTATCTGTTCTGTGAACATGTGAAAAGAACATATATTTTGTTGTTGGGTCGTGTGTCATATGAATGTCAAAGAAATCCCTTTGGTTGATGATGTTGTTGAGTTTCTTCATATATTGGTTGATATTCTGTCTAGTTGTTCTATCAATTGTTGAGAGAAAGATATTGAAATCTCCAAAAATAATTGTGGGTTTGTCTTACTCTTTTCAAATCTCACATTTTTAACTTCAGATATTTTAAATCTCTGTTGTTTTATGTACACATATTTCATTGCAATGTCTTTTGGCTTCACTGCCCCATTTATCATTATATAATTCCCCTTTTCATTCTGGTAATTCTCCTTGAAATCTACTTTAGCTGATATGAATTTAGCCACTCCAGCTCTTCTGAATAATGTTTGTATAATGTATCTTTTTCATCCTTTTCTTTTCAAACTGCCCATATTATCATTGCTGTGAGTTTCTCATAGACAACATACTGTTGAATAATGGTTTTTTTTTTAATTCACTCTGCTAATCTGTGTCCTTTAATAGGTATATTTAGACAATTTGCATTTAATGTAATAATTAGTACATTAGTACTTACATCTGTTCACTTAATTTTTGCTTTTTCTCTTTGTTTTTTCCTTGTTAACTTCTTCCTTAATTCCCATAAGCTACTTATTTTATTTTAGAATTCCATTTTGATTTACCAATAATGTCTCATTATTTTTGTATAGAACTTTTTAGTGGTTGCAGTTGGTAATACATTATATAACTGTGAGTGTTCATAATACACTGTGTTGGTATTTTACCAATTAGAGTGAAGTATAGAAACCTTACCTCTCTCTGCTTCCTCTTAATTTCTGTCATTTTTATTGTAACAATCTTAAATATTTTTCTCTAGAACAATATTAAATGGTTTATTTTTTCAATATTTTATTTATTTATTTGAGAGAAGGAGAGCAAGTGTGTGAGAGAGAGAGTGTACACAAGAAGGGGGAGGGGGGAGAAGCAGACTCCCCACTGAGCAGGGAGCCAACATGGGGCTCCTTCCTAGGACCCCAGGATCACAACCTGAGCCAAAGGCAGACCCTTAACCTACAGAGCCACCTAGGTGCCCCTAAGTGGTTTAGAATCATATTAGTGGATTATAATTTTTACTTTATCAATCAAGCATGATTTGGAAGCCTGAAAAGGAGAGGAAAATTCTATTGTATTTACTCATATTTTTGCTTGTCATTTTTTTTTCTTTCTTCTTGATGTTCCTGGGATTATTGACTGAAGTTCCTCTCTTGCTAATGTAACTTTTTATTCATTATTTTATTTTTAAGAGAACTTTCTTTAGCCATTCTTTTAGAGAATTTCTATGGGGACAAATTGCCTGATTTTCCCTTCTTCTGAATCTGTCTTTATTTCCCCTTATTTACTGAAGGATAGTTTCATTAGATACAGGCTTTTGAATTAACAATTTTATTTTTTTTTCTTTTCCTCTTAGCATGTTAAAATGTTTGTATCTCTTCTTTCTGCCCACTGTAGTTTCTGATAAATCCATTGTCATTTGAAATATTTTTCCCCTATGGGTAAGGTGTCATTTCTCTCTCACTGCTTTACTTTCATTTCTTTCCTTCGTCTTTAGCTTTCAGAAGTTTGGATAATCTGTATGTTGGTGTGGATTTTGGGGGGGTCTCTAGTTTCAAGATTTAGCTTCTTGAATCTGTAAATTTATTTTTGATCAAATTTGAGAATTTTTTGGCATCATCACCATGTACTTTTTAAGCCCCTTTTTTTTCTTCTCCTTCAAAGATTCCCAATAACACAAATGGTTCATATTGTACTATCATTCCACAGGTCCCTGGGCTCTGTTAGTTTTTTTTGTTCTTCTTAGTATATTCTCTCTCTTTTTTAGATTTAGGAATTACTGTTGTTCTATACTATGGTTTACTGATTCTTTCATTTGATCCCTTAATTCTGCTGCTAAGCCCTGGCACTGAGTTTTTATTTCACCTACTGTATTTTTTTTTTTTTAGTTCTAAAATTTCCATCAGATCCTTCTTTATGCCATTTCTTTCACTTTCATTTGTTTCAAATATATATATCTATATATCTCTCTCTATATATAGATATATATAGGAATATATATATATATGCTCATTTGAGCATTTTTTATGGTTACTGCTTTAAAATCTTTGTCAGATTGGGGCAGTGGGTGGCTTAGTTACTTAAGCACCCATCTATTGATTTTGACTCAGCTCATGATCTCATTGTTATGGGATCAAGCCCCATGTTGGGCTCCACACTGGGTGTGGAGCCTGCTTAAGATTCTCTCTCTCCCTCTCCCCTTCCCTTTCTTCCTCCTCTAAAAAAAATAATAATAATAAAATAAAATCTTTGTCAGATAATTCTGACATCTCTGTCATCTCAGTGTTGGCATGGTTGTTTTTCATTCAGTTTGACAATGTACTGGTTCTTGTTGTGATGAATATTTTCTACTGAATCCTGGACATTCTGCGTATTATGTTATGGAACTGTGGATCTTGCTTAAACTTTCTTTTTTAGCTAGCTTCCTTTGACACTATCCTGTTAGGAAAAGGATGGGATGGGGTGTTTTGTTACTACCAGGTGGAGATAGATGTTCTGTTCCTCACCCAGCATCTGCTTGCACCTTAGGGGTGATATTTTTACCACTGGGTGATGCTCTAAGACCTGACTCTTCCTAAGTC
Organism: Callorhinus ursinus; assembly: GCF_003265705.2. NCBI lineage: Eukaryota > Metazoa > Chordata > Mammalia > Carnivora > Otariidae > Callorhinus > Callorhinus ursinus. The sequence continues at coordinate 24,223,714 of NW_027397079.1, forward strand.
TCCTCTGACACAACCTCACTGGGGAAGGGCAGAGACTCTTCACCATTGCCAAATAGGCATAGAAGTCTAGGCTTTCCACATAGTCTCTCCAGATTCTGTTTGTGGGGACAGGAACTGGAGAGGGAGGGCCTTGTTCCTGCTTGTGGTGAGCCTTGGCTCTCTGGTTGGTCTTTTCTGACACCACCCAGCAGGGAGGAGAGAAGGTGGTGTTTGTTTCTTTATAGTCTAGTATAGGTGGAAACTCTGGGCTCCCCATTTGGCCTTTGCTGCCATGGGTGTGTCACCAGTGTGTATTTTTGTGTGTATGATTTTGACTGGAGTAGAGATATTATTATCTATTTTTTTTTCTCTTTTGCTAGGCTATCCTTTCGGTTGTTCTTTGGGTATAGAGAGGAATATTTTGGGAATATGTTTTTGACCACGGCTGTCTTTTTATACAAATCATTTAGATGTGAAATGTCAAGTAATACTGAAATCGTTTTTAAAGTACTAGAAATATCTGGAAAATAAAGGAATATCTGAGGAAAGATTGTGTCTGTACCAGAGATATTTGAAAGTATTTCATTTTATATTAAAGCAATGTCTTGGATTTTAAAATGAAGAGCTTTGAAATGGCAAGGTCAGTGAGAGTAGAATGGTCAACCTGCAATGCTAAAGGTTGTCTTCATCTCTTTGAGTCATGCTTTTACAAAATTATTATTATAGGATTTTAGGCAGCATTTGCAGTTTTCAGCAATTTCTCCTGCAAGCCAGCTCTAACAATTTCACTTTAAATAATCATGAACAGCACAAGTAGCCCCAGACATTCCCTCCATGTGTTGCATAATTGCTTTTCAGTACCTATTCAATTATCCATATTTAGAGGGCTTTTTCTTTTTTTATATTTTTAAATTAGAGATACATCTTGATTTGCATTGCAGTTGTCAACATACCAGTGAAAGAGAATACTCCTAAACCTTAACCCTTAAGCAGCAGCAAGTCAATTGGTCTGCTAAATGATAATAAAATATAATGTAATGTAATATAATATATATTCCTGATTTTATATATGTATATTCCTAATCATATATCCATATATTCCTAATTATAATATAATATAAATTCCTAAGTCAAGGAAATATCAGATGGAAAATTTCCAAAAACCTATCTAAAAAACTTAAACTTGTATTTTTCAAACACATCTTTTCATTAAGAATTGTTCCCTTTAACAGATGAATAAGATTTAGAGGTAGCGCCCACAACAGGGGGGATGCAAATCCTTTGTCCTTGATGTCACAAAGGGGCTCATCATGCCCCTAGGCAGGATTAATCCTTGACATCTATAAACCTCTGCAGAAGATGCTTTGTAAAAGGTCCTCTGTCTTAATTACCTCTTGTCTTCTGAGATTTACAAAAATTCTTTTTGGATTATAAAGGTTTTTTTTTTAATTTTAAAATCATAGCTATAATGCTGTATATATATATATGTATATATATATATGAGGTATTTTTAAAAGAAAAAGAGGATGCCTCTTTTGGAAGTTCATTATAATACCATCTATGTCATTGAAAAAATGTTTCTTTTATAACACATGATAGGCAAATAGTTTTGTAAAGGAGAATATAGTGTTAAGGTATAATTACAGTCATGGTTTTCTAATTATTAATTAATTTAGTATTGCAGTAATATTCTGGCTATTTTTCAGAGAAATTTATTTAATTTTTAAACAATAAATATTGATGAAAAATTTTGTTTCAATCTCTTGAAATACCTGATGGAATAGGGTGGTTTATATTGTTCAAGCTTTATTGGAGTATAACTGACAGATAAAATTGTATAAATGTAAGGTTTATGATGTGATGATTTGGTATACTTATATACTGTTAATTGATTATCACAATAAAGTCAATTAATGCATCTATCATCTCACATAGTTACCTTTTGTGTGTATGTGTGGTGAGAACATTTGAGATCAACTCTCTTGGCAAATTTCTAGCGTCCAATACATTATTGTCAACTATAGTCATCAAGTTATACATTAGATCCCAAAACTTATTTATCTTACAATTGAAGGTTTGTACACTTTGGCCATTTCCCGTTTTCCCCAACTCCCCAGCACCTGGCAACCACCATTTTACTCTGTGAGTTTAACATTTTTAGGTATCACATACAAGTGAGATTCTATAGTATTTGTCTTTCTCTGACTTATTTCACTTACTATAATTCTCATATGTTCATCTATGTTGTCACAATTGGCAAGATTTTCTTATTTTTTATGGCCAAACAACTTTCCATTTATATATATCATTTTATCTTTCAACAGACACTTAGGTTGTTTCCATATCTTAGATATTATAAATAATGCTGCAATAACTGATATGCAGATATCTCTTTGAGATAGTGTTTTCATTTCCTTTGGATATATCCTGAGGAGTGGGAATACTGCATCATATGGAAGTTCTGTTTTTAATATTTTTGAGAAAAATCCATAGTCTTCCAAAATGTATTGTACCAGTTTGCTTTACCCTCAACAGTGAGTTATGTGTTCTCTTCCACCACATCCTTGCCAACACTTGTTATCTCTTGTCCTTTTGATAATAGCCATTCTAACAGGTATGAGATGATATCTAATCTAAATCCTTATCAGATATATAGCTTGTATTTTCTCCTGTTCCATAGGATACCTTTTCATTTTGATTGTTTCCTTTCATATACAGAAGGTTTTTAGTTTGTCATATACCCCACTTGTTTATTTTTACTCTTTTTGCTTATGCTTTGGTGTCGTATCAAAAATTATTGCCAAGATCAATGTAAAGGATTTTTTCCATATGTTTTCTTATAGGAGTTTTATGGTTTCAGATCTTACATTTAAGTCTTTAGTCCATTTTGAGTTATTTTTTGTGGGAGGTGTAAGATGGGGGACCAACTTCATTCTTTGGCATGTAGATATTTAGTTTTCCTAGCACCATACATCAAAGAGACTGTCTTTCTCCCCTTGAGTATTCTTGGCTCCTTTGTCAAATATTAGTTGACTCTAAGTGCATGGGTCTGTTTTTGGACTTTAATTCTGTTCCTTTGACACTGTTCCACTGTCTATATTTGTTCCAGAACCAAACTGTTTTGATTATGATAGCTTTGTAACATAATTTGAAATCAGGAAGTATGATGCCTCCAGATTTGTTCTTTCTCAGGATTGCTTTGGCTATTTCAGGTATTTTGTGGGTAATATGAACCTTAGGATAATTTTTTTCTTATCTTAAAAATGCCATTGGAATTTTGATAAGGATTTTATTGACTCTATGGATGGCTTTGAGTAGTGTGGACATTTTCACAACATTTATTCTTATGAAACATGGACATGGGAAATTTTTTCATTTATTTGTATCTTATTTCTTTTTTTTTTAAAGATTTTATTTATTTATTTAATTGACAGAGAGAGAGAGAGACAGCGAGAGAGGGAACACAAGCAGGGGGAGGGTCAGAGGGAGAAGCAGGCTTCCCGCGGAGCAGGGAGCCCGATGCGGGGCTTGATCCCAGGACCCTGAGATCATGACCTGAGCTGAAGGCAGTCGCTTAACCAACTGAGCCACCCAGGCGCCCCTGTATCTTATTTCTTTCTTTCATCAATGTCTTATTGTAAAAACTACACCAAAAAGTGTACAGATGTTTCATCTCCTTGGTTAAATTTATTTAAAATCTTAAACTTTATTTAAAGTTTTTATTTCAATAATCAGTAATACATTATCTATTATTTAAATTTATTCCTATATATTTATTGTCTTTCATGATATTGTAAATAGAATTTATTTATTTATTTTTTAAATTTTATGTATTTATTTGAGAGAGTGAGAGAGAGAGAGAGGCAGAGGGAGAGGGAGAAGCAGGCTGCCTGCTGAGTAGGGAGCCCAACACGGGGGTCAATACCACAACCTTGGGATCATAACCTAAACTGAAGGCAGACACAACTGACTGTGCCACCCAGGCACCCCTTTTTATTTATTCTTTCTGAGATAGTTCATCCTTAATTTATAGAAATGTAGCCGATTCCCATATGTTTCTTTTGTTTCCTGCAATTTTACTGAATTTGTTTATTCTAACAGCGTTTTGGTGGAGTCTTTAGGATTTTCTATATATCATATCATGTCATCTGCAAAGAGAGACAGTTTTACTTCTTCCTTTCCAATTTTGGATGTTTTTTATTTCTTTTTTATGCCTGATTGTATTGTCTAGGACTCCCAATATTATGTTGAATAGTAGTGGTAGGAATGGACATTGTTGTCTTATTTCTGATCTTAGAAGAAAAGCTGAACACTTTTGATGTTAGGTGATGAATTATGATGTTGAGTATGATGTTAGTTGTGGGCTTGTCACATAAGGTCTTTATTATGTTAAGGTACATTCCTTCTATACATAATTTATTGAGTTCTATCATGAAAAGATCTTGAATTTTGTCAAATGCTTTTTTTCTTCATCAACTGAGTTGACCATATGATTTTACTCCTCCGTTTTATTAATATGGTGTATCGTATTTACTGTTTCTCCCATGTTGAATCATTTTTACATCTCAGGAATTGGTCCTACTTGATCATGGGGTATGATCTTTTTTTATTATTATTATTATGTTATGTTAATCACTATACATTACATCATCAGTTTTTGATGTAGTGTTCCATGATTCATTGTGTATAACACCCAGTGCTCCATGCAGAACGTGCCCTCTTTAATACCCATCACCAGGCTAACCCATCCTCCCTTCCCCCTCCCCTCTGGAACCCCCAGTTTGTTTTTCAGAGTCCATCATCTCTCATGGTTTGTCTCTCCCTCCAAAATCCCCCCTTCATTTTTCCCCTCCTGCTGTCATCATCATCTTCTCCTCCTCCTCCTCCTCCTCCTCCTCCTCCTCCTTCTTCTTCTTCTTTTAACGTATAATGTATAATTTGTTTCAGAGGTACAGGTTTGTGACTCAACAGTCTTGTACAATTCACAGCACTCACCATAGCATATACCCTGCCCAATGTCTATCACCCAGCCACCACATCCCTCCCACCCCCCACCACTCCAGCAACCCTCAGTTTGTTTCCTGAGATTAAGAGTTCCTCATATTGGTATGATCCTTTTTAATATACTTTTAAAATTCCATTGGTAGTATGTAGAATATATTTGAATCTATTGTTATAAGGGGTATTGGCCTCTTCTATTCTTATACTGTCCTTATCTGGCTTTATTATTAATCAATGTAATGCTGGCCTCATAAGATGAGAAAAGAAGTGTTCTTTTCTTGTCAGTTTTCTGGAAGAGTTTGAGAAATATTAGTATTACTTCTTTTTTTATTTTATTATGTTATGTTAATCAGCATACCTTACATCATTAGTTTTTTTTCTTTTTTTTATTATGTTATGTTAATCACCATACATTACATCATTAGTTTTTGATGTAGTGTTCCATGATTCATTGTTTGTGTATAACATCCAGTGCTCCATGCAGAACGTGCCCTCTTTAATACCCATCACCAGGCTAACCCATCCCCCCACCCCTCCCCTCTAGAACCTTCGGTTTGTTTCTCAGAGTCCATATTCTCTCATGGTTCGTCTCCCCCTCCGATTTCCCCTCCTTCATTCTTCCCTTCCTGCTATCTTCTATTATTATTATTATTATGTTATATTAATCACCATACATTACATCATTTTTTTAATGTATACTGTAGTATTTGTTTCAGAGGTACAGGTCTGTGATTGAACAGTCTTACACAATTCACAGTGCTCACAATAGTGCATACCCTCCCCAGTGTCTATCACCCAGCCACCCCATCCATCCCACCTTATTTAAAGGTTTGGTAGAAATCATTAGTGAAGCTATGTGGTCATGGGCTTTTCTTTCTTGGGAGGTTTTTGTTTATTGATTCGATGTCCTTAATCATTATTGATGTGTTCGAATTTTCTATTACTCCATGATTTAGTCTTAGTGGGTTTTATGACTGTAGGGATTTATCCATTTTGTTAAGGTTGCCCAAGTTGTTGACCTATAATTGTTTATAATAGTCTCTTATCATCCTTTGTGTTTCTGCTGTATCAATTATAATGTATGCTATTTCATTTATAATTTTATTTATTTGAATTCTCTCCTTTTTTTATTGATGAGTCTAGCCAGCAGTTTGTGAATTTTGTTTATCTCCTCAAAAAAACAGCTCTTAGTTTCATTGATTTTTTCTATTTCTGTCTATTCTGTATTTCATTTATTTGTACTATAATCTTTATTCTTATTCTTCTGCTAATCATTGTTCTTTTGTTCTTCTTTTTCTAGGTTCTTTTTTGTGGGTAAATTGTAATTTTTTTATTGGAAAACAAATATACAACTTGGAATGGATTTAAGGCAAATTGTGCCATAGGCAGATTTTCTTTAAGTGGCTAAACAAAGTTTAAAAAGCAAGTAACAATAAAAGAAAATGTTTCTGGTTATAGGACTAGCAGTACAAAAAAATAGTGTACGAGTGCCTGGATAATACACCCGTTTTGCAATAGTGCAACTTTTAAGTACATATTGTTGACTATCCATAGTCCACGCAGAGTTACAACTCCACACTTCAACAACAACATGCTGACAGTTCCTAAAGAAAACTACTTTAAAAAAAGGCATAACCCAGATGTTCCCTCATTTGACCAACTCCATCTAAGTTTAGATGTGCAGAAGGGCTTAGATATATCCAGAGTAAGCCACATGCAACATGTTACTTGATCAATTTTCTAAAATAAGGTTTCAGGACAATGACAGTAAGATAGGGGAAGAAAACATGGAGGAATGAAGTCCTAATTACTATACATGCATATTTTTTGACAGCAGGGGGGAGCCTTTTACAGATAAGTTACAAACAAAGAAAAGGCAAATAAACAATTTTGTACAAGAAATTTAACACATTCTGTACAATGTCTTCACTTTGCTGTCATCATTTGTACAAACTCTTCATAGTTTACTTGACCATCACCATCAATATCTGCTTCCCTGATCATTTCATCAACCTCTTCATCTGTTAACTTCTCTCCCAGGTTTATCATCACATGACGAAGCTCTGCTGCACTAATATAGCCATTACCATCCTTATCAAACACACGGAATGCTTCTCTAATTTCTTCTTCACTGTCTGTGTCTTTCATTTTTCTTGCCATCATTGTCAGAAATTCCGGGAAGCAATTGTGCCATTACCATCAGCATCTACTTCATTAATCATGTCCTGTAACTCTGCTTCTGTGGGATTTTGCCCAAGAGACCTCATTACAGTTCCCAATTCCTTTGTTGTTATAGTTCCATCACCATCCTTGTCAAATAGTGAAAAAGCTTCTTTGAATTCTGCAATCTGCTCTCAGTCAGTTGGTCAGCCATGCTGCAAGCGCTACCAGTTTCCAAGAAGCGACCACACAACCACTCAGCTCGCTCGCCCCACTCGGACTCTTTTTCTAGGTTCTTGAGGTGTAAAGTTAGGTTATTTGTTTGAGGTTTTTTCTTCATATACATGTTTATAGTTGTAAAAGTCCCTTTTAGAACTTCTTTTGCTGCATCCCATAAGTTTTAGTATGTTGTCTTTCCATTTTCACTTGTCTCAATGTATTTTTTTTATTTCTCTTTTGATGTCTTTTTGACCTATTGAATATTCAGGAGCATATTGTTTAATTTCCACATATTTGTGAATTTTCCAATTTTCCTTCTCGTATTGATCTCTAGTTTCATACCACTGTATTCAGAAGAGATGCTTGGTATAATTTCAACCTTCTTAAATTTCTTAAGCCTTATTTTGGTGACTATCAGGTGATCCATCCTGGAGAATGTTTTGTGTACCCCTGAGAAGAATTTGTATTTTGCTGCTGCTGGATGAAACATTTTGTATATGTCTGTTAGGTCCATTTGGTCTATAGTGTTGTTCAGATCTGTTTTCTTTTTTGATTTTCTGTCTGGATGATCTATCCATTGTTGAGAGTGGATTATTAAAGTCCCCTACTATTATTATATTGTTGTTTATGTCTCCTTTTAGTTCTGTTAGTATTTGCATTATATATTTAGGCATGCTGATGTTAGATGCATAAATATTTATAATTGTTATATTTGTTATATCTTTTTGACAAATTAACCCCTTTATAATTATATAAAGACCTTCTTTGTCTCTTGTGACAATTTATGACTTAAAGTCTAATTTGTCTCATATAAATATAGCCACCTCTGCTGTCTTTTAATTACCATTTGCTTTGAATATCTTTTTCTATCTTTTACTTTCAGCCTATGTGTGTCCTTAAAACTAAAATGATTTTTCATGTAGACAATATGTCATTTGATCTTCTTCTCCTATCTGTTCAGTCACTCCATGTTATTTGTTTTGAGAATTGAATCCATTTACATTTAAAATAATTACTGATAGGTAAAGACTTAGATTTTATTAAATATTTCCTGTTTTATGGTTCCTCTGTTCCTTTCTTCTTCCCTTGCTCTTTTTCTCTGTGATTTGATGACTTTTTGTAATGGTGTGTTTTGATTCTTTTCTCTTAATCTTTTGTATATATATTATAGGTTTTTCCTTTATGGTTACTACGAGTCTTACTTAAAATATCTTACAGTTTTAATATCCAGTTTCAAGCTGATAGCAATATGACTTGAATGGCATATGAAAACTTTGTAGTTTTACCTTCTAACACCTGACACATATTTTAGGTTATTAATGTTATAATTTACATCTTTTTATATTGTATATCCAATAACAAATTATGGTTATAGTTATTTTAATACATATGTTTAACTTTTTTAAATTAGAATTAAAAGAGATTTATGTACCCCCCCCCATTACAATATCAGAGGTTTTGACTCTAGCTGTAAATTTCCCTTTACTGGTAAGTTTACACATTCATATGATTCCATGTTATTAACATCCTTTCATTTCAGCTTGAAGAGCTTTCTTCAATATTTCTTATGTTAATACAAAACTAATATAAACATTTATACTGCCCTTCCTTCCATAATCTCTCAGGAACATACCTTATCCTTTTTCATGATATTTGATTCCGTAGGCTCTCTAGGTATGTACAAGTCTAGAATAAAATTGAATGGGAAAGTTCCAATCACTTGAGCTCTTCCTAAATTATGTAAGGCATAATATTAAGTTTTTTTCTCTTTAGAAAATTAGTGATAAATGTCATAATTTACGTTTGAAAACAAACACAAGATTATGAAATTGAAGATCAAATTGTCTGAAGACCATTTGATAAAAATATTTGTAATAAATATGATTTGTGATATTTATATGCTATTCACCTTATTTTCTAAAATTATGAATATATAAATAACAGAATCCAATGATTCCTTCTAAAATTTAATCATCTAGAATTGGTTATGTTAGAGATTAAAAATATCATACAAACTTTCCATACATCTTATCCTTAAAGCATGCTATAGTTTGAAGTTCATTTTCCCTTAGAATCTTAGGGAAAAATATTACATTAGCTCTTATAATACTTGTAAATTATTTAATAAAAATGATTTATTTGAGAAAAAATATCTGGTTTAATGACTTCTTAATTATAATCTTCAAAAACCTAGTAGTAGGCAATTTATTTTAATAAATTCTAGATTTTGTATACCAAACTATTTACAACACATGTCAATAATTTCAAGTAGCTGCACTTCTGTGAAATAGGTCAGTGATTTTTGAGATGTAACTTCATGTCATGTTGTCCAAAAGCTACAAATTGTTATATTAGGATTGTATTCTTATTTTAGTAAAATGTACAAAATGTAGGATTATAATGAGAGTTGTTTTTGACAAATGACAATAAAAACTTTAATATGATGTATGTAAAGCCTTAACGTTTGTTTAGCTATTCTAAACATTATGGTCTGAGGTCCCTTTCATATTCTTAAATGTTATTGAAAATACTGAAGTGCTTTAGTTTGTGGAAGGATGGTTGTATATCTTGATACTTATTAAATTAAAAAATAAAACTGAGACAGATTTATTCAGGTATTAGTACATTTAAAAAATAACTGTAATAAAACCTGTGCCCACTAACTTAAATAATGTATTTTATGAAAAACAACCATATTTTTCAAAAACATTTACTGAGAAGAATATCATTAGTTTTTAGTTTACAAACCTCTTAATGTTTGGTTTAATAGATGACACATCTGCTTTTGTTGCACTATATTGCTTTGGTTGAGGTATATGGAGAAGGTCTGAAGGAGTAGTTTTCAGATAATTGTGGATATTCTTTGAGACTATAGTGAAACTTGACAAGTGGTAATTTATTAAAAGTTGTTCTCAATGCGGCTTAAGAAATCACATCACCAATTTTCTAATTAATTCATTTAAATCTCTTCATCTGTGTTCTTCATTCAGATCATTTGCATACCCATTCTCATGTAACTTCATGCATTGTTCATCTTGAAAATATTAGTTTACCAAGTTATATAGAACTTCCCAATGTTGGCAAATTTCATTATATGATATAAAAAAAAATCACATGCTGATATCACCTCCAAAATTTCATCTAAAAAGTCTTACCAGCCCCTGGGTGGCTCAGTAGTTGGGTGTCTGACTCTTGGGTCAGGTCATGATCTCTGGATTGTGGGATTGAGCCTTGTGTCAGGTTCCATTCTGGGTGTGGAGCCTACTTAAGATTCTCTCTTTTCCCCTCCCTCTGCTCCTTCCTTCCATCCCTGCTCATGTTCTCTTTCTGTCTCTAAAATAATATCTTTAAAAATAAATAAATAAATAAAAAGTTTTTAAATATTAGGAGGCTACTAAGTTCCTGGTATTGGATAGATGTTATTCAAAATTCACATTTTTACTTTAAGGTTTGAATTTTATGTTCATCAATAAATGCTGTCAGCTTTTTTTCCCTGAAGGAACAGAGTAACTTCATTTATGTCTTGAGAAAATATCTGGTATCTGGTAAATTCCAGATACTTTATCAGTTTTTCTTTAAAGTAAAAAGTATTTTTCACAGAGGAATGGCTAGTTGAGTTCATAGCTCAGTCAAAATGCTTTTGCCTCAGAGAGCAAACATACTTTAATATGAAACAGAAGTTTCATATGGATACTTTCTACTTGTCATTAAACACATATGTAACCAGAGTTTGAGATTAATGAAATTAATAACTTTTATTCCTTAGTGAAGGACCTCCTAAAGAGAACTCCCTCCTTTTGGAAGATCTTAACAGCGAAGAATACAATGGCTATTATTACAGTTTGGTGCCTCTGCCTTGATTCATGTGAAGGTATTAGAACAATTGCTTTTGTATCATCAGTGCCAATATCAACACAATTAAAAGGCAGATAGGCCTTACTATAATTATAAAAATTGTTTTGTCCTCACAGATCCCCTGAATGTATATTAGATACTAGGAGTCCATGACTACACTCTGAGTACACTGGGTAGATTATCTTAAATGTATGGTTATTTTTAGAATGTCGCTAATTGAAAAAAAAAGTGAATAGAAAGAAGAAAGACACACTCTTTGGATTTAATGACTTAATTAGATTTATATTTTAAATACCTGCTGGGTAGTTTTCTTTGCCCTGATGGAGCTGATTTTTCTTTCTCCTCTGCTCTGTGACTCAAGAGGCTGTTCGAGTTACTTTGTTCCTTGGCTTCCAGTTGGGTTTGGCCAACAGAAACACTGGCAAGAGACCAAAGTGAAGAGGATAAAAGTATCAGAGTATTTATTCTCCCACTCTCTTCCAGGCAAGAGTTTGAAAATCACTACAGTTCTCTATCTAAGGCCACACCACCCCAATGTGGTTATAACTCAGGATTAGGAGAAATAATGCTATCTCATTATTACTGCTTCTTTGCTATTTCATCATATTTTGTTGGTTACAGTAACCTGGAAACACTTTGGTAATTGTATCTTCATTAGACTCTCTTCAGTTACACTTTGGAGTTTACCAAATATTTTCTATAGGAAACATGTTTTAATAATACACTAAAACATTATTTTTTAGATTACCTAGAGAATAGGGTATCTCAGCTAAATAAATATGATGATTAACTGAGTGTTAACATGTACGTTACATCCAAACCAATATGAGTTAACATTTTCAAATATTTGCAATATAGCGATATATATATATATATATATAGTTACCAAATTTCAGTAATCACATTTAAATTTTTATTTCAAAATTTATAAAGCACTTTTTCGGGCGCCTGGGTGGCTCAGTTGGTTAAGCGACTGCCTTCGGTTCAGGTCATGATCCTGGAGTCCCGGGATCGAGTCCCACATCGGGCTCCCTGCTCAGCAGGGAGTCTGCTTCTCCCTCTGACCCTCTTCCCTCTCGTGCTCTCTGTCTCTCATTCTCTCTCTCTCAAATAAATAAATAAAATCTTAAAAAAAATAAAAAAATAAAGCACTTTATCAAATTCCAGTATCTGAGGTCAATCTTTTTTTTTTAAGATTTTATTTATTTGAGAAAGAAAGAGAGAAATCATGAAATTGTGAGTGTAGGGGGCTAGGGGCGGTGTGGGGGAGACGCTTAAAAGATTGAGCCACTCAGGTGCCCCTATCTGAGGTCAATCTTATGAATGAATAGTCATCATGATATTCAATATTCATTCAATATCATACAGAATATAATTGAAGAATTTTTTGCAGTATTATATTATATATATATATTATATATATATTCACACACACACTGTGAAAACTAATATGATGTTATTATTGCTTCAGTTATCCCAATGCTTTGGAGAGTAAAGCCTGGCACAATCAATTCTCCTAGAAGTACAGGAGGATTAAACTGGACCCTGGAGATTGACTGGGATTTTAATAGGGGGACAAAGCAGAGTTCTAGGCATTCTAAGTAGAGGCGTTCTAAGTAAAGGGAACATCATGAGTGTTAACATATATTAATAGTATATGAAATATTAAATTTAAGTGAATTATTTGTCAAGAAATCAGATTTGGTGATGGGATATCATAATGGAAATCTTGATTGGGGCTTTTGTTGACTTATTTAGGGGTCATAATTCTATCTGTCCTTGAGGTAGAGTTTTCTCAATATTTCAGCACAGTAAGGTATATGGATTTGTCCTTCATGTTACCAGTATGCCTTTCACATGAGCTAGTTTTAGTTTTAGCACAGTCATCACCATTGCAATACATGTACTGCAATGGTCCCTGGTGGAAGGCAGAGCCCCTTATTTTCCTTTACATCTCTAGTGCGTACTTAGCACAGAGTAGATGCCCAGACACTCCATGTGTTAATTGGACAAAGGCTAAAACAATTCAGTGGTTTAAATGCTGTTCTTAGGGACACCTGGGTGTCTCAGTGGGTTAAGCATATGCCTTCGGTTCAGGTCATGATCCTAGGGTCCTGGGATCGAGTCCTGAATCGGGCTCCTTGCTCAGCAGGGAGCCTGCTTCGCCCTCTGCCTGCCACGCCCACTGCTTGTGCTCTTTCTCTCTGGGAAATAAATAAATAAAATATTTTTTTAAATGCTGTTCTTATGTAGATTCCAGAGAACCTAAAGATAGCTGCATATTTTTGTAGGTGTTCAATCCCAAGCAGCATTTCAAAAAAGATATTAATAGCTATAATTTTTGGCATACTCACTATAATCAGAGAACTATACTTTATATTTACATATATTATATCTTTTGTGGGATTAACTTTTTGTATACCTGAGGAAAACTAGGTTCATAGAAGTTAAATATTTTGGCCAAGGTTGCACAGTTATCATATGGTAAAACCAAGACTTCTTTCCTTAAAAGGACACTAGTCATTGGATTTCAAGCCCATGCCAGATCCAATATGATTTCATTTTAGAAGTTTTAATGTAATAACAAAACCTTATTTACAGAAAAGGTCACATTCACAATTAGGCGTGGTAAAGTCTTTTGGGGGCCACTATTTAACTTAATACATGGCCCTCTCTTCCCTTATCCCCTCCCACTCTTCTTCCTCACTCTGTCCCAACTGTGTTGCTGGCATCTTTCTGTTTCTGGAAAGAATCATGTAGTATTTGCCGTCAGGACTTTGTTCTGACTGTTGCCTCTGCTGGAAAACTTCCCTGATATCTAAGTGTCTCAGTCTCCCACTTCCTTCAAGTCTTTACTCAAACCTCACCTCTTACCCTGATAAACATTTTTCAAATTGCAACTGTCTTCAAAACTCACTCTCAACTCCAGCATTCCCAATTCCTTGTATCAGAACCTACTCTACATTTTTATCTTTTATAACACTTATTGCCTACTAAGATACTAAAAAAGTATTTACTGTGTGCATCCGCCCATTAGAATGTAGGTTGCAAAGGGACAGAGATCTTTGTCATTTTCACTGATGTATTCCGAGACTGCAAATTTCTCCAGAGGAAAGTTTGTATAATATACTTGGTCCTTCGTAGCACCTTGGATAATTAGACTTACACATAGTTAAGTATTCAATAATGGTCTAATAGTTGGTTTATTATAAGATAATAGCAGGTTTAAGCATTTTTTTTTCATTACTGATAATGAAATAAATATGGTTCTCTATTTGGGAAATAAAATACCTCCTCCCTAACCTTATTTCCCCACAAAGATGAAAACAAATGTTGTTTTCTACACCAATTCATAAATAATTTATTGAAACTGTGAAGGCATGGTGTAAATTTATAAAAATTACTTGTAATCAATACACAGAATCTTTAAGTTTTGATGTGAATTGATGTCCAAGTGTAGGAAATCAACAATTGAAAACATTGCTTCTCACTTTATAATTCTATTCCCTCTATGAATGAATTACCAGGAGCATGTATAGCACATGATCATCCATGCAACTTTGTAAAACAATCTGATGTAAACAACTTATTTCCTTTTTGCTGAATTTCAAAACTATACACATAATTTTTTAAAATCTATTTTCTATAGTTCAAAACAAATTTTCACAGATTAGGAGAAACAAATTTTAAACAAAATCTCTAATGATCTAATGGTTTTAACCAATTCTTAATAAAATTATGTTTCACAAATGAAATTCATTAAATGCTGGTACAATACACAAAAACATACTATGGTTAATTCTTTCTACGTGTAAAAATAATCTACTACCACAATGATGTATGAAGATATAAACACTACAAATTTTGGCTTCTTTATATGACTAAAGAGAAAAAAATGTGATTAGAAAAGTAACACTGTAGATCAATCAAACCTCTTGCATCGCCTCTGACTTGAGAATTAATTGAGAAATATGCAGTGAAGTTAAAATGATGAATAAAAAGTCACATACCTGTACATATAGGTATGGTAAGTGCAATGTAATTATTGATAGATTTGCCTTATATACTATTAATACATTATATATTAGATAAGTAGTTTCATGTATAAATATTAGGTTAATTACTGTTAAAAGTGAAATGCAAAACTTAGCTGGCCCTATGGCCACATTCAGTCTTCTTTGAATTTACCCTTTAGTCTAGTTCTTATTATATCTTCCTCCTAATGGAAGTATTTTAAAGCAGTTAACGATCTGGCTAGCTCCAAGAAGAAATTGCTGCCAAATACCTATAAAACCCTAAGAAATGATAGAGGAAGAGAGATCTTAAGAGGTGGAAGAGGGGCAAGTAGGGCGGAGATCCTCGTACAAATATTCCGGTTTCCTGGGGAGGGAAGAAGCAGTTCATAATGGAAACATAAAGGGGGCCTAAGTACAGGGCGGGAAACCTCCTAACCTATTCCAGGAGAAAGAGAAAAATCTCTATGGTGTGATCTGAAGTTTTCAGATAATGTATCTTGTCCAAAATGTCTCTACTCTTTTTGATGTGAAGCCACATAGTTCCTACACTAGGAAAATGCCTTTGGCAAGGAGACTTTCATGTACACATTTTTACTACTTGAATGGGCACTTTATACTGTAATTCATTCATTCTTTCATTCATTCTATTCATTCATTTTAACATTACTGGGTTCCTAATATACGGTACTAAGTCAGGGTTTCCAAAATAAATAAGAAAGTACCTATTTCAGTAAGAAAGATAGTAATAATTATGAAATGCAGTGTTAGAGACAACTAGAATCTTATTTGATCTTAATTTTTTCATTCTCCTCAAAATCCATTCATTCCCTTCAGGATATATTTTCAATTTTGGCTCCTCTTTAAGTTATTTATTTTAGCAACCACCTTGCACACTTTTCCATGCATGCACATTTCATTATCTCTGGTTTCCTCCTGTTAGAGGGTAAGGTTCTTTATCCTGTGTTCTCACATTGCATCCAGAGTCCAGTTTGTATTAATTATTCATTCTCTGGCTTTTTTCCTCAGCTCCAAAACATGCTGAAGTTTTCTCAAATTAAGCTAAAGCAAAAATAAACAAGACCTCTCCTCAGCCTTAAAATCCCTTTCATCTCTTTTGCCATCTCTCTCCTTTCTGTAACTAAAACTTGCTCTGTTTCTCTAACTGTTTTTGCTCAACCCACTGCCATTTGGCTTGCACTACCAACACATAATACATTCTTTTATGAAGGTCACTGATTACTTGTTTTAAACATGTGTGGGTACATATGTCCCCTTACCACACTATTTAAAAATGACATTCTCACTTGCTTCCCACACTCTGACAATTATCCACTCCTTGTCTTTTTTTTTCACTATCTGATGTACCTCAAATTTTATTTATTATCCTTTTATAATATGATTTTTATCTTTTAGAATTTAACCTTCATGAGAGATTTGATTCTTTTCTGCTTATGACTGAAACCCTTGAATGTCAAATCGTACCTGAAACATAGTAGACACTCAATAAATATTGAATAAACAAATGATGAACCTTGGCCTTTTTTTAATGAGTTAAAAGCAAATGAAATTATTTATATATTCATTTGCAATTAGAATTAATAATATTTAGGTATGTATTTGCTTTAAAATGTCTTAGTCTACATGTTCTTCTTTTGGTTTCATAGCATTATTCTTTGTTCTTCTAGCGTTGCGATCTTTCTTTAATACATGGTAACTGCTAGCAATATCTTCTTTATTTTATTATTATTACTTACTCTTCATTTAATTCACACTGACACAGTTTTGGCTTAGATCTCCAGTTCCTCTTACTTTTACTACTTTTTAAATTATAAGGGAAAATGATAAATGTAACTTAAATGAGAAATTTAAAATATCTAGTAAATTTTATATATACATATATAAATAAGCGCTATTTGCAAATATAGTTGCAAGATGAACCTCTCAGTCTTTTTCCCATCACAGCACACTTAAAGAATGAGAATATTTATGTGCCGAGCTTGGATAAAGGGAAGATCCCACACTCAGCCAGAAGTGAGGCACTTGCACTGCAGCTGACCCAATATTTAACCAGCCACCAAAAGGCTAAACAAATCGATATCTTGGCATTCAGTTCAGTAGGCAGAAACCTCTGGCTAATGTTCTTGGCGTATGAAGAGTGTTTACAAATGAATTAGAAATAAATAATTATGTAAATATAAATAATGAGATAAAATAACATAATAGAAAATGGTAAAATGAATGAGAAATCTTTTGAAAATATATCGGTGTTATTTTTTTTTTAAAGATTTTATTTATTTGACAGAGAGAGACACAGCGAGAGAGGGAACACAAGCAGGAGGAGCGGGAGAGGGAGAAGCAGGCTTCCCGCTGAGCAGGGAGCCCGATGCAGGATTCGATCCCAGGACCCTGGGATCATGACCTGAGCCGAAGGCAGACACTTAACGACTGAGCCACTCAGGCGCCCCTATATCGGTGTTATGTACTGTGAGTGGTTACATTGATAATATGTGCTAATACTAATATTGCTAATTTATTTATAGCAGTCATGCAATTGCCAGGAAAATCATCTGCACATCATCTAACTGTATAATAATAAGCACATAAGGAGTTAGGAACTTTTAAAAAAAGATTATTGTCTTTTATAGTATGAGAAAATTCAATTGTGGCATTGATTAAAATAATAAGAAATTGGAAATAATTCAGATATTTATCAATAAGTGATTGGTTAAATGATACAGGAAAATATTGACATACATGTAAATATGCCTTAACAGGTAAAATATTCCGTTATGTAAAAGAATAAATTATTGTGCATCACCACATCAAAAACTAATGATGTATGGTGACAAACATAACATAATAAAATTTAAAAAAACACTAAAAAATAAAAGAATAAATTAAGAAATGTTGTAATAGTTATATATATAGAATGGATACTGTGATGCTATGTGGGAAACATACACGTGTGTGTGTGTGTGTGTGTGTGTGTGTGTGTGTATTTCAGTATATTCATACAGAAATGTGAGCCAGATTGTTTTCTTTTGTTTTTTTATTTAATTTATTTATTTGACACAGAGAGAGAGGGAGAGAGCAAGCACAAGCAGTGGGGTGTGGCAGGGAGGGGAGAAGGAGGCTCACTGCTGAGTGAGGAGCCCGATGTGGGACTCGATCCCAGGACACTGGGATCATGACCTGAGCGGAAGGCAGCCGCTTAACTGACTGAGCCACCCAGCAGGCCCCAAGCCTAATTGTTTTTATAATGGGATTGAAAAAGGAGAAGTTTTTCAGATAGAATTTTCATTTTCTCATTAGCATCTCGAGAAGCTTTGTATATATTATCTCTCTTAATCCAGAATGTTTGAATATTCTACAAGTTTTTTCTTCATTAAATGAGAAGAACAAGCTTTAGTACCCAACATTGTATAGAAGCCTGCTGATGATCTGAGTGTCTTCCATTCTTTAATTCATACCCTCCTCTCTCCTTACGCTGAGAATACCAGGTTTTCTAATGAATTTGTAATGAGTTGCATTGTTTCCTATCTCTGTCCCCTTGAAACCTTCCATTACTTTGCTAAACCAACACTAATTCATACTATTTACTAATTTATATTATACCCTAGAGGCATTCTATTTTGCATTTGCTATACTTTAATGACTCATGAATTACCTATGAATATGTCTGATACTTAGCAGAGAGGGAGGGGAAAAGACAAAGGAGATAGGAAAGGAGAGAGAGAGAGAAGGTGGAGAAAGGAAGGAAGGACAGAAAGGAGAGTGAGAGAAGCAAATGGGATATTAATTGATATTAATTGTAGCAGTATATTTATGGAAAATATTATTTTGCAATTAACAATTTTTTTTAATTTAGTAGGATAGCATTTGTAGTCAGAAATATTCTGAAACACATGATACTACCAAGAAGGAAAGTGTTTCAATAAAGGCACTGAAAGTCTCTAAAACAAATGGTAAAATTTAGTAGTGGTAAGGACTAGGAAAGATCTGGAGTAACAAAAGCAATTCTTATGTATTTCTGAATTTGTCTAGGCAAGTCTTGAAACTGTACTATCTCAGCTACATCTCCCCACAGGCCTTTCTTACTCAGCAAATCCAGGAAGTCTATTCTCTTTGTCTTAAACCATTCTTTCTATACAAGTAATTTTTTTTACATTATGCAGAAAAATAACTCAATATAAATGTGAGTTTTCTTTATAGTTTTCAATTACAGTATTTCACTTTGCTTTGCACCACTGAGTGCTTGAGGCATCCATGACATCCTTGAAGCTGAAATTCAAAATGAGATTTTCAGTGTTTAAATTAAGAGTCTGAAATTGACTTCAAAACAGTTTTCATCAAGGGAAGTAACATAGCCTCACTAAGTCTTGCCTATTAAGTCATCATCATCATCATCAATTACATATAATTATAATTATATTATAGTTATTATTTATATATATTATTTAGTGTATATATTCAGCATAAAATAGTCTCACAGATTCTAATTATCAAACAAACAGAAAATTGATCTTATTGCTGGAGTTTAAATACTTCCATAAACATTTGTTTTATTTAATCTGATAATTCTAGATGAAACATAAATCTCATGTAACTTTCCCATATTTTGGATTATTTCCTAATAATACATTTCAAACAGATTTGGGTTTTCTCATTTTTAAAACTTTGAGTTAATACTGAAACCATGTGGGCTTTAACTCTTTGCAGTTGTATGTATATCAAAGAAGTTTGAGTAATTAAAATACGTATATATGGGTTGCATAATTGTGCCAATATCAACATTTTGTTTTATTCTATTAAAACAAGACTAGCATCACCTTGGTTAAAAAAAAGCAAGAAGGGAAAAATGAAGGGGGAAATCAGAGGGGGAGACGAACCATGAGAGACGATGGACTCCGAGAACCAAACTGAGGGTTCTAGAGGGGAGGAGGTGGGGGGATGGGTTAGCCCGGTGATGGGTATTAAAGAGGGCATGTTCTGCATGGAGCACTGGGTGTTATACGCAAACAATGAATCATGGAACACTACATCAAAAACTGATGATGTAATGTATGGTGATTAACATAACATAATAAAAAAAATCTTGATCCATACATTTCTCTTCCAAATTTTTTTAAATGTTTTATTGTAAAAATCTGAGTTCTAAATAAACTTTCATGTGACCTACTTTTCCTTTAGATTTTTTAATTTAAGAGCTATTTTATAGACTGCTTACTATGTATCAAGCTCTATTGTGGGCTCTTGGATATATGAGGAACACAAAGTAGACTATAACCCCTTATCGTCATGGTTTATTCTTATACTCTAATCCAGTAGGCTTTATATTTAATTTTTTCTTAAATACACTTTTATTGAGGTATAATTTACATATAAAATTCTAAGATATTTAAAATTCCAAAATATTAACATTGTGATTGGATATAGGTATACATTGTGATAGCATTCCTTCATCTAGTTAATTAACATATCCATACCAAACATACCTTTTTTTTTGGTTTAAATATTTAAGTTCTGCCATTTAGCAAATTTCAATTACACGATGCTATGTTATCATCTTATAGTGACCGCGTTTTATGTTAGATCCTCAGACCTTTTTATTTTAGCTAAAAATTTGTATGCTTTTACCAAACTTTCCCTATTTCCCCAACCCCAGAGACCCTGACAACCACTTTTCTACTCTGTTTCTATGACCTTGACTTTTTTTTTTTCTTTCAGTTCCTACATGGAAGTGATACCATGTGGTATTTGTCTTTCTCTGTCCAGCTTGTTTCACTTAGCATTAACATTAAGATCCATGCATGTTGTTGTAAATGGCAGGCTTTCCTTCTTTCTCATAGCTGAATAATATTCCATTTTATATATGTTATGTGTATTTTGTCGTAGTTATACACAACACACACATGTATATGGTTATTTTTATACAACATCTTCTGTATCTATTCATCCATTGACAAACATTTAGGTTGTTTTCACATCTTGGCTATTGTAAATAATGCTGCAATAAACATGGGAGCACCGATACTTTTTTGATATCATGTCTTTATTTCTGTTGGATATATACCCAGAAGTGGTATTCCTGAATCATTTAATAGATTTTAAAAATTTAATCTGCATGTTTCCCATAGTTGCTGCACTGATTTGAACTCTCACCAATAGTGCAAATGATTCCCTTTTCTCCACATCCAAGTCAACATGTGTTATCTCTTGTCTTTCTGATGATAATCATTCTAACAGGTGTGGGGTGATGTCTCATTGTAGTTTTAATTTGAATTTCCCTCATGATTAGTAATGTTGAGTATTTTCTCCTGTACCGTTTGGCCATTTATATGCCTTCTTTGGAAAAAATATCTCTTCAGATCCTCTGTCCATTTTTCAATTGATTGGTTTTTGTTTGTGTGTGCATTTCTGTGTGTTTTGTTTTGTTTGCTGTTGAGTTTATGAATTCTTTATATATTTTGGATACCAAACCCCTATTGTATATATGCCATGCAAATATTCTGTCCCATTCTGAAGGTTGCCTTTTCATTTTGTTGATTGTTCTCACTGCTATGCAGATGCTTTTGACGGGGAAGCAGTCCTACTTATTTGTTTTTGCTTTTGTTGCTTTTGCTCTTGCTGTCAAATCCAAAAAAATCATTATCAAGACCAATGTCAAGAAGCGTATAGCCTATATTTTTTCTTCTAGGACTTTCATGGTTTCAGGTCTTACATTCAAGTTATAATCCATTTTGAGTTGGTTTTTGTTTTTGTTTGTGATGTAAGGTAAGGGTCCTGTTTCACTCTTTTGAATGTGGCAGTCCAGTTTTCCTAACACCATTTATTAAATAGTCTGTCCTTCTCCACTGTGTATTCTTGGTTCCTATTTTTTTTTAAGATTTTTAATTTATTTATTTGACAGAGAGAGACAGCGAGAGAGGGAACACAAGCAGGGGGAGTGGGAAAGGGAGAAGCAGGCTTCCCGCAGAGCATGGAGCCCGATTCGGGGCTCGATCCCAGGACCCTGAGATCATGACCTGAGCCGAAGGCAGTCGCTTAACCAACTGAGCCACCCAGGCGCCCCGGTTCCTATGTTTTAAATTAATTAACGACCTATGCATGCATTTATTTCTGAGATCTCAGTTCTGTTCCACTGATCTTTGTGACTGTTTTTATGCCAATATCACACATTTTGATTACTGTAGATTCATAATACAATTTGAAAACCACACATGTGATGCCTCTAGCTTTGTTCTTTGTCAAGATTGCTTTGGCTACTGGGGATCCTTGTGATTCCATACAAATTCTAGGATTGTTATACTTTTGGGAAAATTGTCATCGGAATTTTGATAGGGATGTCACTGAATCTGTAGATCACTTTTTGTAGTATGGGCATCTTAACAATTTTGATTCTTCCAATCCATGAGCACAGAATACCTTTCCATTATTTGTGTCTTATTCAGTTTTTTTCATCAGTGTCTTATAGTTTCCGGTGTCCTTATCTTTTACGTCCTTGGTTAAATTTATTCCTAGGTATTTTATTCTTTTTGATGCAATTGTAAATGGAATTTTTTAAATTTCTCTTCCTTATAGGTCATTAGAAGTATATAGAAATACAGCTGATTATTTTATATTGAATTTGTATTCTGCAACTTTACTGAATGCATTTATTAGTTCTAGCAGGTGTGTGTGTGTGTGTGTGCGTGTGTGTGTGTGTGTGGACACACGTGTAATCTTTAGGGATTTCTATATCTAATATCAACTCATCTGCAAATGAAGACAGTTTTACTTTTTCATTTCCAATTTGGATGAGTTTTGTTTCTTTATCTTGCCTAATTGCTCTGTCTAGGACTTCCAGTACTATGTTGAATAAAACTGGTGAGAGTGGACATCCTTGTTTTGTTCCTCATCTTAGAGGTAAAACTTTCAGCTTTTCACTGTTAAGTATTTTATTAGTTCTGAGCTTGTTATATATGGTCTTTACTATGCTGAGACATGTTCTCTCTATTCTAAGTTTGTTGAGAATGTTTATCATAAAGAGATGTTGAATTTTGTCAAATGCTTTTCTGCATCTATTAACATGATCACATTAATTATAACTCCCTTTTTATTAATGTGATATATTACATTGATTTATCAATACTGTACCATTCTTATATCTACTTTATCATTGCATATAATCTTTTTAATGTATATTTTAATGTATTACTGAATTTCATTTGCTAATATTTTGTTGAGGATTTTTGCATCTCTGTTCATTAGGGATATTGGCCTGTAACTTTCTATTCTTTTGGTATCCTTGTCTGGTTTTGGATTCAGAGTAATGCTGGCCTCATGAAATGGGATGGAAATTATTCCTTCCTCTTCATTTCTTGGCAGAGTTTGCAAAGGCTTGGCATTAAATTTTCTTTAAAGGTTTAGGAAGAATTCACCAGTGAAGTCATCTTTTCCTAGACTTTTATTCGTCAGAATGTTTTTGTGTGGTATCAGTTGTAATGTCACCTCTTTCTTTTCTAGTTTTTTTTTTTTTTGAGCCCTCTCTCTTTTTTTCTCTGTAGTGTTTAGTTAATAAAAGTGTCTATTTTATTTTTTCTAAAACCAGCTCTTAGTTTCATTGTTCTTTTCTATTGCCTTTCTACTCTCTATTTTATTTATTTCCACCTGATCTTTTTAATTCCTTTGCTTCTACTAACTTTGGACTTAGTTTGTTGTTCTTTTCCTAGTTCCTTCAGGTGTAATGATAGGTTGTTTATTTGAGTTCTTTTTTTTAATGTAGGCATTTATTGCAATGAACTTCCTTCTTAGAACTGCTTTTGCTGTATCACAGAAGTTTTAAAGGTGTTATCTTTGAAATTTCATTTGTCTCAAGATACATATATATATTTAAAATTTATATATATGTATTAAATATATATAAATTTAATTTCTTTTTTGATTTCATCTTTGACCCATTGTTAGTTCAGTAGCATGTTGTTTAATCTCCACATATCAAATAAACCACTTATATCCATTTATTTCATTAAAGTCTGTTTCTGGAGTTTTATCTTGTTCCTTTGGTTGGTACATAAGTTTTCTGTATTTTTTTTTCTACTCTCTGTGCTGGTTTCTGCACTTAGATAAAACAGCCATCTCTCCCAGTCTTAATGGAGTGATCACAAATAAACTTATGAATCAGTCCAACCCAAGTTTTTTGTTGTCTCTCAAACATTTGGATTGTCAAAGCTGCCTTCTATGTTTTTAGTGGCTCTTGGTAGTTGATGGTGTACCACAACCTGTCATTGTCCCAAAGGGCAGAATCTCAGTCAACACCTAGATGCAGGCTAATTGGAAGCTGGACCCTCAGACAGCAGTTTTTAAAGCATACAAATAAATCTCTTTCAGGGAAAGACTGGGAGATGAGTGTTTCTTTCTGTTCCCTCTGTGCTGAACTCTGGCAGCATAGCTAATTAAAAATTGTTTCTTTATTTGCTAAAGTCCTGTGGGATCCACAAATGCAAGACTTACTGTCCACTAGAGCCAGGTGATTAAGGAGTGTGTCCCTGGGAGGCTACTACAAAAGCCAGGGCTCCAATTGTGTGAAAAAGCTCCTTCCAGGGGCACCTGGGTGGCTCAGTCGGTTGAGTGTCTGCCCTCAGCTCATGTCATGATCTCGGAGTTCCTGAGATCGAGCCCTGCATGGGACTCCTTGCTCAACAGGGAGTCTGCTTCTCCCTCTGCCCCTCCCCCAGCTCATGCTCTCCCTCTCAGATAAATAAAGTCTTTAAAAAAAAAAAAAGGTTCTTCCAAAGAAGCACTGGCAACCTGGGCCAAACCAAAGGGAGAATGTGGAGACAGTGCTCACCTGCCTCCACATTCTCAGGGGGATGATCACAGTTAGCCTCCAGATGTGTGGCAATTAGAAGACTGATCCTCTGGGTATTTACCCCAAAAATACAAATGTACTGATCCAAAGGGGTACGTGTGCCCCGATGTTTATAGCAGCAATGTCTGCAATAGCCAAACTATGAAAAGAGCCAAGATGTCCATCAACAGATGAATGGATAAAGCAGGTATATATATATATATATGTGTGTGTGTGTGTGTGTGTGTGTGTGTGTGTGTGTGTGTGTGTGTGTGTGTATATGATGGAATATTATGCAGCCATCAAAGGTATATATATGGCATATATATATGTGTATATATATATACACACACAAGGTATATATATATGATGGAATATTATGCAGCCATCAAAAGGAATGAAATCTTGCCATTTGCAACGACATGGATGGAACTGGAGGGTATTATGCTGAGCGAAATAAGTCAGTCAGAGAAAGACATGTATCATATGATCTCACTGATATGAGGAATTCTTAATCTCAGGAAACAAACTGAGGGTTGCTGGAGTGGTGGGCGGTGAAAGGGATGGGGTGGCTGGGTGATAGACATTGGGGAGGGTATCTGCTATGGTGAGTGCTGTGAATTGTGTAAGACTGTTGAATCACAGACTGGTACCTCTGAAACAAATTATACATTATATGTTACAAAAAAAAAGAAGATAATAGGAAGGGAAAAATGAAGGGGGGAATCAGAGGGGGAGACGAACCATGAGAGACTATGGACTCTGAGAAATAAACTGAGGGTTCTAGAGGGGAGGGGGGAGGGGGGATGGGTTAGCCTGCTGATGGGTATTAAAGAGGGCATGTTCTGCATGGAGCACTGGGTGTTATATGCAAACAATGAATCATGGAGCACTACATCAAAACCTAATGATGTAATGTATGGTGATTAACATAACATAATTAAAAAATAAAAATAAAAAAGGGGGGCTCCTGGGTGACTCAGTTGGTTAGCGACTGCCTTCGGCTCAGGTCATGATCTTGCGGTCCCAGAATCGAGTCCCGCAGGGAGTCTGCTTCTCCCTCTGACCCTCCCCCTTCTCATGTGTGCTCTCTCTCTCTCAAATAAATAATTAAATAAAATCTTTAAATTTTTTTTTTTTTTTAAAAGAAGCCTGATCCTCAGGCAGCATCTTTTGGAGTACACAAATAGGTCTCTTTCCAGGAAAGACTGGGAGATGTTCATTTCTGTCTGCTGCCTCTGTGTTGAGTCCTGAGGGAATAACCAGAGTTAGTCCCTATGAGCCCATTTAAAAACTGTCACTTTGCTGTAGAACTATGGGTCTTATGGACACAAATCCTCCTGACTTTCAGAGGTAGGCCTTTAGGGGGCCCATCTCTCCGATATGGTAAACGTTGTGGTAAGAGATGTTGTGTCTGATCTCTTCTTTCCTCAGAGAGAAACTGGGAGTTTTGAGTTCCCTCCCAATTATATGTTGCTATGTCAGGGATGGGAGGTGTTTCTCAACCTTTCCTACCCATATCAATGTGGGTATTTTCCCATTTGCCTAATGTGTTAGGAGTTGTTCAGATAGTTTTTAGATTTCATTTAGAGGAAGTCATTTCTTATGGGGCTGTAGATTCAGTATGTCCTTGAAAAGGGTGGTTTCAGAGTTTATTGTGTCACCATCTTGGACTGAAACCCCTCTAGAGTCTTCACTCCAATGTTTGAAAAGAATAGAACAAATCTGTGGTCCTCTCTGAGCAAATATTATATGTCTCTGGGTACTCCACCATAGGCCCATTATGTCTTTGCCTGATATCATGTAGATAACTTAGGTGGATATGAGGAGTCTAGAAATTTCAAATGTGGACATTGGAATAAAAATGTCTTTAAGCTGCCTTAGATGTTTCAGGATGAATTATACTTTTAAAAAAAAAAAAAAAAAACAGTGACTCTACTGACATGAGGAATTCTATTAAAATTTTAGAAAAAATTTGCCTGGTCTTATTCTGTAGGGTGAAGGGGAAAAAGACAGAATGAAGAGTAATGTCATTTAAAAAGGCTGTCATGTAATGCTGACTTAAAGTAGTATGGCAGGAAAATGAAGGGAAAAGTGAGATCAGCATTTCTTAGTATTTTTGTATAAATGATGCAATTTCAGATACACAAATGTTAGACTATTTACATGAAAGAGTTCTGAAAAAATTCTCTCACATTTTTTAAAGATATATTTTTGGGGTCACCAGGGTGGCTCAGTCTGTTAAGCATTCAACTCTTGATTTTGGCTAAGGTCATGATCTCAGGGTCGTGAGATCAAGCCCCGCATCAGGCTCCATGCTGGGTGTGGAACCTGCTTAAGAGTCTCTCTCCCTCTCCCACTGCTCCCCCTGCCACTTGTTTGCGGTCTCTCTCTCTTAAAAAAAAAAAAAAAAAAAGAGGGAGATTTTTGATCAAATTAATGAGAGAAAACAGAAAAGGAAACCACAACTCATAATTTTAAGAAAGTCTTATTAATTTTAATGTAGCTTTATTCCAAAGATTTAAAAGGGTATACAAATGTCTTTTGAAATAGGTCAACCTCTAAAAGATATATTACAAAGTAGAAAAAAATTATCAGGAAAGATCTACAGGCCATTTCATTAAATCTGGAAAGAACTGTCTAGAAGTATAAAGCAACTAGTCCTTTTTACTAAGAGTAGAATAAGATACTCAAAAAATTTTTACAAGGAAAAGAAGAATAAAGAAACATATTCACTGGGGAAGGGTGTGCACAAACATACTCCACCAAGGGCCTGGGAGCAAGTTTGCACTTGTTATTGTTCAGTGTACCAATCACATGTGTTTTCTATGGCTCTTCTGCTAAGTGGGGCCTGACCTCTCTGTTGGGCAAACAGGTTTCTAGGTTCAGAACTTCAAGTCTGTCAATCAATTTGCTATCTGTCAGACAATTGAAGAAATAAAAAGAAATACATTTAAGAAGATAAGGAAAATGGTGAAGAAAACATTAGGGCTCCTTAAGAATAGTGAACACAGTATGCAAAACCGAACTACACTAAAGCCAAAATAAAGGAAAACAATTGAATAGACAACACACAAAACTGAGATAAGAGTTGAGATGTAGTCAAAGGTTTTGTTGTAAATAGCAGTATGGCAACTGTGAATAGCAATAATTAATAATGGTGACTAGTCTGTTTCATGTTAAGGTGTACTATCTGACTGCGAAGATTTATTTTTCTTTTCTCTTATATTGTTTCAGCCATCTTTGAGAAAATTCTGATAACAACAACAAAAAATAAAAAGATTGAAAAATTTTAGGGAGTCACATTAGTGCATAATACAGGGTATAGGAAAGGCAGAATTATTACATATTCAAAATCATAAGCCATTTAATACAGCTTAACAGGCTGGATTATAATGTAGAATGTGAATGCAATAAATACAGTAAGATTAATATTATCTGTAAGATTAATATTATAGCAGTGCTGGAAGGGATTGTTAACAGCAAATGAAGAAAATATACTTCAACAAATCACATCTGGTGCTCAGTCCTATGAATTGTGAAGCAGAAAATAAACCATTATTCTGTGATCGTATTGAGGTTGAGAAAGGTAAATGCTCTATATCACTATGGAAACAACAGCTAGTCATTTCAACATTACATTTGGACTTTGAATTCAATAAATTCAATATTCGCTATTCTTAATTCTAAATTGGAAGTTTAACAGAAATGGAAATCAAGCTCACATTACTCAAATTCAGGTTTACCCTATTTGTTGTAAACTGGGGTAATATAGAAATGGGTAGTTAATATTAGTGTTTATTTATTCATATATTTATTTGTCAGAGAGAGAGCACAAGCAGGGGAAGCTGCAGGCAGAGGAGAAGCAGACTTCCCGCCGAGCAGGGAGCCCAATGCGGGATTTGATCCTAGGACCCTGGGATCGTGACCTGGGCCGAGGGCGGACGCTTAACCGACTGAGCCACCCAGGCATCCCATAGTAGGATATTTTTCTGTGTCCACAACCTCAGATCGATGTTGTGACTTTAACTCACTCACTAAACCTTTTGGCTTTCCATTTCCTTTTAGCTTTTGAAATAACTTAGTAAATTTTAGATCATCCTTGTTATTTTGAGTTTTGTAATATATTAAATATTTTTATTATACTTGCCTTAAAGTTTCAAGTATTTGTTCTTGGTCTGTTTCTGGGGTTCTCAGGCTGCCATGAAGTTGAAACAAAACATGCCAGTGGATACTTAATATTAACATTTAGAGGGCATTGCCATGCAATCAAAAGCACCAATAGATAATTAAGATATGAGTAATTTTATTCTAAGCCTGCAGTTGTGGAGTTGCATTTGAGGCATCCAACAGATTTCTGATTAAAGTGATTTCAACCCACAAAACTTTTTTTAAAATTTTTTATTGTTATGTTAATCACCATACATTACATCATTAGTTTTTGATATAGTGTTCCATGATTCATTGTTTGTGCATAACACCCAGTGCTCCATGCAGAACAACCCACAAAACTTTTGATTGCATTATGTCCAATTTCAATGTGTTCTTGGTTATATATAACAGCAAGAGTCTGCTTTCCAGACTATCTGTGGACAGGAATGCTGCTTATTGTTTTTTTTTCTTTTCTTTTTTAAATTTTACTTCCAATTCCTTATAGATCAATACTTTTATAAAACAATAAATTTGTATTGACAAATTTTCACAAAAATTTTAAATTATTTAGTCTCAATTTTTATATTTATCTTTTGTTCATTAACCAATAGTTTGCTGACTTGAAAATCAATACCAATTTGTGAACCACATTTTAATAGTAGTAGGTAAAACAATGAGACAAACCATTTCTTAAACAAAAAATGATACAAATAATTTCCTTTTTACAGAAGCAGTTTTTGAAGGAAGGTGTAAATACCTCCTGATGTAATCATACTACTGGACGTCACTGTCACTCTCTCCAAGGATTCCTCTTTTCTGCATGTCTGTAAGGAGTCCCTTTTCTTTAATAGTTTTGATCTTTTATGACTACTGCTTCTACAAACAACTTCTTAGATCTAGACAATTTTCTATTCTTCACTGCTGTTAAACATTAATTCTCAGTTCTCCAACCCTTAAGAAGAAACTCTTATAGCCCAAACCATGACTGCTTTTATTTTTTATTTTTTTACTCTTTAAAAAATTTTACTTAAATTCAATTTAATTTAAATAGTGTATTATTAGTTTCAGAGGTAGAATTTAGTGATTCATCAGTTTTATATAACGCCCAGTGCTCATTCCATCAAGTGCCCTCCTTAATCAAGTGCCTATCATCCTGTTACCCCATCCCCCCACGCACCTCCCCTCCAGTGACCTTTAGTTTGTTTCCTATAGTTAAGAGTCTCTTATGGATTGTCTCCCTCTCTGATTTTGTCTTGTTTTATTTTTCCTTCCCTTCCTCTTTGTTCATTTGTTTTGTTTCTTAAATTCCACATATGAGTGAAATCATCTGATATTTGTCTTTCTCTGACTATTTCACTTAGCGTAATGCCTTCTAGTTCTCTCCATATTGTTGCAAATAGCAAGATTTCATTCTTTTTGATGGGTGAGTAGTATTCCATTGTATATATACATATCTTCGTTAGCCATTCATCTGTCAATGGACATGGGCGCTCTTTTCATAGTCTAGCTATTGTAGACATTGATGCTATAAACATTGGGGTGCATGTGCCCCTTCAAATCACTTTTTTTGTACCCTTTGGATAAATACCTAGTAGTGCAGTTGCTGGGTCATAGTGTAGCTCTATTTTCAATTTTTTGAGGAACCTCCATACTGTTTCCAGAGTGACTGCACCAGCTTGCATTCCCACCAACAGGGTAAGAGGGTTCCCCTTTCTTCTGCATCCTCACCAACATCTGTTGTTTCCTGAGTTGTTCATTTTAGCCATTCTGAATGGTGTGTGAGGTAGTGTGTCATTGTGGCTTTAATTTGTATTTCCTTGCTGCCAAGTGATGTTGATGATTGAATACTTTTAATGTGATGGCAAATGCCTTCATGGTATGTATCCACTTAAGCTATTTTTCTCAATATATTAAGTTCTTTCCTCCCCTAGAATAAAATCCCGATGAAAGCAAGGCATGTGTCCATCCTTACTCACCCTTGAATCCACATCACCTAGAAAAGCACCTACCACGTGGCAGGCATAGTCTACAAAACAACCGGTACTAAAGGATCGGATTCACTGAAAAAATTAGGAAGGAAAATACATTTCTTCAACAAATAATATTAAATGTATGATGGAAAAAATTAAGTCTATGATAAAATTACAAAAAAATTAAAATGTCAGTTCAAAATTCAAAGAAAAACAAAATTTGTAGTTGAGGTCTGAACAATCAAAGTGGGACATAATTTTAAATAGTTATTTGACTATATAAAAAGAAAACTGTCATTGGCCTCTAACGCTAGAAACATTTTCCTTTTAGTGGACCAGGTGAATTGACATTGAAATAATAAAGCACACCTGACTTAACGTTAATCACATTTTATATATGTTTAATAATTAATTTATCCTTATTGTTTTTCAACTGTTTTTGCAAACACATAGATAAAGAACTACAGTTTTATTATGGTTGTGGAGAGAATATAAATGTTTATGATTGTGATAATGAAATAAAAATGCAGCTGGCAGAATGTAGGAGGTGAAATTGAGGGAAGGGCAAAAAAAAGGTAATGATTACATTTGGATTACATTTGATGGAACAAAATCCAGGTATATATGCATTTCTTTGCAAAGTTGAAAAAAAATCACTAGATGAACAAAAGTAATGATCATTGCAGAAGTACTTGAAGAGAGGAAGTGTGGTGATAAGAGTGATATATCTGCACTTGATGAATACAAATATTGAGTTATAAATCTATTAACAGAAACAGCAGAAGAGTTCAAACTTGAACTATTTAAAATGTATATAAAGAAAAGAACATATGCCTCACTGCCTAGAGTTATTGAAGGAAGAAATTGATTGTATGTTCCATTTTGGGCCATACTTGCCAATTGCACTAAGAATTGAATTGAAGATTCTTTAGGTCAAAATTTAAACATCTGACATATTAGAATTACTTTTCCAGCTATCCTCATTTTCATCTCCCAGAAAACTCAAAGATGGGCTCTCCTAGTATGAGCTCAAAAAGGACTGGAGCATGGAGGAATAGCTCTCCCTATGTCTTCCTCAAATTCATTTTCTTCTTGAGGGAATTCAAGCAATCAACTTGATCCTGATGGAGGAAAACATACAAACAAACCAAAAAAACCCAAACCCACAATTGAGCCTTCTTCATACTCTTTCCATAACCTCCTATTTTGAGTCTCATTGGTGACATGAAAATGGTGTCATCCAAATGTATTTTTTTCTCATAATACTTTATGCATAGTATGTAAGCACTTTTACATTCATTTTTTAATTTTCAGTAAGCTATAGGATGGTTACTGCTCTCCCCAAATTACAAAAAAAAAGGAAATTAAGACTCAGATTAAATGATATACATAATTCGACCAAGCTAATAAATTGGCCACATGTGCTGTCAAATTTTGCCTACTATATAATGTTTCTTTTATAACACCAGTGTGCCTCTTGCAATATTGATAAAAAATGCCTATTATAAGAATGTAACAGGGCGCCTGGGTGGCTCAGTCGATTAAGCGACTGCCTTTGGCTCAGGTCATGATCCTGGAGTCCCGCGATCAAGTTCCACATCGGGTTCCCTGCTCAGCAGGGAGTCTGCTTCTCCACCTGACCTCCTTCCCTCTCGTGCTCTCTCTCTCTCATTCTCTCTCTCTCAAATAAATAAATAAAATCTTTTTTAAAAAAAGAATGTAACAGAAAGTTATTAGGCATGATTTCAATATAAAAAATCATGGGATTTGACTTTTGAATCCAAGTAAAGGTGTCATTAATACCCATTTAACCTTTTCTCATTTTTGACCAATACCTATGGGCAACATTGTAAACAAGGAACAGTTTTACTTCCTGTCTCAACCTTTCTGTGTCTCAGTCATCTGGAGCCATTACCCTGCTTCTTGGCTATTTAGACTCCCTGTGGCAACTCTTCATGGGTGCCACTGTGGGCTTGAGGTAATTTCAAGTACTCCTATTCTCCTATTCTCCAGAACACATCTTTACTACGTTCTTGTTCATTCTTCTAATATAACAAGGTGATTTTTTTCACAGTATTGAAATTGTGTTGACATGAAACACTAAATAGAAGCCAAATATAGTTTTTCTATATTGAACAACTATAAATTTCTTAGTCTTATAAATATATACACATCTCATCCAATTTCTAGATATGTTAATTCTCAGGAAATATTCATCTTAAAAGAAGCCTTCTGGAAATACTATTTCCTCACATAGGTATAAAAGTGTATTTTAAATGGAAGATCAGGTCCCATGCTTACACTATGGACAGGCTATGTAATCTACCCAAAATAGTATTAGAATATTAAGAAAAATTGCCTTCCCTAACTCAGGCTTTTCTGGTGATAAAATTAAACATATTGGAAAGTTCTTTGCAAATTATAAAATAAATAAGCATGTTTCCATTATTAAAAAAAAAGGATTATAATGATTAGGTTTTCTTATATTGAAGCAAGTCAGGAAAGGATATAGGTTTTGGCAACCAGGGCAGTTCCAGCTCCTGTGAGGCACACTGGCCAGTTCTATACACTCAATCTATGAACTCTCTGTGCAATGCAGTGTGAACAAATTCATGCACACTTATTTTTTTTTAAGATTTTATTTATTTATTTGAGAGAGAGAATGAGATAGAGCATGAGAGCGGGGGAGGGTCGGAGGGAGAAGCAGACTCCCTGCTGAACAGGGACCCCAATGCGGGACTCAATCTTGGGTCTCCACGATCACGACCTGAGCCGAAGGCAGTTGCTTAACCAACTGAGCCACCCAGGCGCCCTTCATGCACCCTTATATCTGTCAAAGATTGGAAGCAGTTTATCTGAAAATTTTTTTTTTTATTGCAATATATGTTGTCATCCATTCTGTCAGGAAAAAAAATCTAAACAAACAAAATATATCTTTAATATTCCACTTTCTCCTTAAGAAACTATTCAAAAGTGCTAAGCCTAAACCTGAAACAAATGAAGAAAAACTCAATGGAAGATGTCAATTAATTTATTTACACTAATTTTCTTCTTAAGTAGGGTAGTGTGATTTCTGTGACAACATGCACATTTTCTTAACCAGTGCTTGATTTTGCTATTTTCAGAAGCAATGAGAGTTTAATTTATATTTAGATAACAAAAATATTACATTTTGAATTAGTTATCTCATTGGCTCACTCCTGTGTCTCAGTAATTTTCCTGTATATTTTCTTACACTTAGAAAGTATAATGTACTCCTGGTATTTCTGGAAACACTCATATTCTGATGTAATAAACTGATTTTTTTTCAGTTAATTTAAAGACATATCCATTATAATGTGATTTTGGTACATATATGGTTGAAAACTTGTATTTATATTTAAATGAATCATGAGCACTTTTCGTTGATATCAAAGGACCCAATGAATAGAGTGTTACTTCTTTGAAATTCACTGAAATTACAGAAAATTTCTACTTCGGCCATTGTAAAAATACTCTTCTGTTAATAAAAAAGTGACATAAATAGTAGGAAATTTTGTAAAATCTGCAAGTGCCCCATTAAGCACAATTTTTCAAAAATATTATTAAATGAACTAAGAAATGAATAATAGTGATTTTCTTGAAGTACTTTCCTAATTTTAAGTGTCTCTTTTAATCAGCATTGTTCAAAACAATAATTTCAAAGTAGATTGTCAATGATATTAAATCTTCCAGTTTCAGTTTTATGATCACAATTTCATAAGTGCTTTAACAGTTGTTATGAAGTGTGTCAAATGCTAACATATGTATTTATTTACCTACCTCTTTAAATACTGACCAGAAGACACTCTCTCTATTTCCAAAATGTGCCTTAAAGTACAATACTTTTGAGTATGATTGCCCAAACTTAGCTGTTATGCAATTGTAGTAGATTAATCATGATTTATGCTTGTGCCTATAACATTGATTTGAGGTAGCATATCACATGATTTCTGCTGTCCTCAAACTAAATCTTTTTGAACCCCATGACTCATTATTGCAATTGAGATGGTTTATAAATTTATCATATAATCTAGGAAGTAATGATGGCTTTTATTTGCCTAAATTTATCTCAGGCACGTTTCAAAGCCTAAAAATTAAAAACCCCCAGGCCCCACTCTGGGCTTACACAATCAGAATCTCAGCATGGCACCCAAGAATCCAACTTAAACTCTCGGGAATTTTCATGGACACTCCAGTGTGAGCAGCACAAATTTAAGGACAAGAGAACCAGAGTGTTCAGGACAAATAAATGACATATCTAAGCTAAACAACAGCAAAATAAGAAACTGATAATAGGTTAGAAATATAAAAGTCAATTTTTGGTTTAAAAGATGTGTGTGTGTGTGTGTGTGTGTGTGTGTGTGTGTGTGTGTGTGTGTTTCTATGTGTCATGTTACTTTTGGTTTTCACTCCTTTCTAAATTCCTAATTTTCATAGGTAAGGTCTGCCAAATATATAAGATTGCAAACATACATCTGATATTAAAAATAACAGTCTTAGGGACCCAACTATTATGAAACATATAAATACAAGTCATGCCAATTTATTTTCATGGGTTATGAATTGAGAAAAAACACTAGATTAAATATCTAAAGTACAATAGGGGTAGAAAACAATCTTACTGGAGAAGAGTAAATGATGTGTTCACTCATTTAGCACATTTTATTGTAAATTTTCAAAGTTCTAGGACTCTAGATATGTCAGAGAACAAAATAGATCAAAGAAAAGATTCCCTTTCCTGGGGTTTATCATCTATCTAAAAGATACGTGTATGAAAGGATTTATAAGACAGTTTCTCTGTTTAGTATGCAGGTGTATTCTTATAGCGTTGCAGAGGACAATTAAGCAGGTGGAGAATGAGGAAATGTGATTTTAGTGCTCTAGAAAAAAGAGATGGGGAGGAGGAGGTATAGTAGGCACCATATTTAGAACATTTTACAATTTAAAGACTGACCGAAATCTAAGGAATCAACATCACCAGCATGAACTAGAAAAATACTAGCAAAAAACCTAGCATCATATTATAATAACATCCAGAGATCTAATACATTTTACTATGTACTCCTGAAATAGCCATTTACTTTAAACAAGATTATTGTGTCCAACAGGGCCCATCCAATTCACTCGTGAGGGGAATCCTAAAAAAGTAGGAATGAACTCTTTTTTTTTTTTAACAAAGAAAGCAGAGAGATAAAAGTAACAGAATTTTCAAACTTAGTGAATAGAGAATTAAATATATATTCTGTGAAGCTTAAAAGAAAAGGGTAACATTGAGATATGAGAGGAGAACTAATCTTGACTATAAAAAATGTATTCTAGACTTCCTTTGAATTATCTGTACCCTTTGTGGATTGGTATAAAGTAATAATACCTAAGAGATTGTCAGAGCAGTATCATAAAGGCATATTTTCATATTACTATGTTGCTCTGGTCAATGATATTATCTCATGTGACCTTATCAACTCAAAGAAAGTTGTTGATTAGGACGCTGAAGTTAAAATAGTAAGTGATCAGGGCGCCTGGGTGGCTCAGTCAGTTAAGCACCAGACTCTTGATTTTCGCTCAGGTATTGATCTCAGGGTCATGAGATCGAGCCCCACATTGGGCTCTGCACTGAGCATGGAGCCTGCTTGGGATTCAACTCTCCCTCTCCCTCTGTCCCTCCCCGACTCTAAATAAATAAATAATTAATTAATTAAAATAGTAACTAATCAAAAGTAAGAATTTACTGATAATAGTAAGAATTTGGTCGATTTTTTAATGTATTGATTTTATGCAAAGCATAGTAATTCTTTTTTTTATTTTTTAATAATTTTTATTGTTATGTTAATCACCATACATTACATCATTAGTTTTTGATGTAGTGTTCCATGATTCATCGTTTGTGCATAACACCAAGTGCTCCACACAGAATGTGCCCTCTTTAATACCCATCACCAGGCTAACCCATCCCCCCCCCTCCCTCCCCTCTAGAACCCTCCGTTTGTTTTTCAGAGTCCATCGTCTCTAATGGTTCGTCTCCCCCTCCGACTTACTCCCCTTCATTCTTCCCCTCCTGCTATCTTCTTCTTTTTTTTTCTTAACATATATTGCATTATTTGTTTCAGAAGTACAGATCTATGATTCATCAGTCTTGTACAATTCACAGCGCTCACCATAGCACATACCCTCCCCAATGTCTATCACCAGCCACCCAATCCCTCCCACCCTCCACCACTCCAGCAACCCTCACTTTGTTTCCTGAGATTAAGAATTCCTCTTATCAGTGAGGTCATATGATACATGTCTTTCTCTGATTGACTTATTTCACTCAGCATAACACCCTCCAGTTCCATCCACGTCATTGCAAATGGCAAGATCTCATTCCTTTTGATGGCTGCATAATATTCCATTGTGTATATATACCACACCTTCTTTATCCATTCATCTGTCGATGGACATCTTGGCTCTTTCCACAGTTTGGCTATTGTGGACATTGCACAAAGCATAGTAATTCTAAAATGTTAAAATTCTGAGGTGAAGTTTGACATTTGCTGTTTAAGATTTATTTGTCTGTTTGTTTATTTATTTATTTTACAGCGAGAGAGAGAGTTTGCAAACAGGGAGAGGGGCAGAGGGTGAGGAAGAGAGAGAATCTCAAGCAGACTTCCCACTGAGTGTGGAGCCCTATAGGGGGCTCAATCTTGGGACTCTGAGATCATGACCTGAACCAAAACCAAGAGTCATGGCTCAACCAAGTGAGCCACCCAGGCATCCCTGTAGTTTATAGTAAGAGCTTAACACATAAGTTGTAAATGCTATTTGTTAGGGTTTTACTTTTCTCACATAATGCACCTGATTAAATGCCCATTATTTAATAGTAATTCATATGATAAAAGGCAGTTTTTTGTATTTGTAGTCCACATCCATCAAGTTTCCAATTGTCACTACTCTTCAAATTCCACCTTTAATTAAAATTGTGTTATCCTTGTAATTGTGGCTGGGTATTTTGCTACCTTGTCATGGTGTGCGTCCTTAGTGAGCCTTTTAATATTCAGCCTAGGTGCACATTGAATACATTACCCCAGTGAGAGGTTCCCACCATGGTTGGCTGTAATATTTGATTAAAATGAATAGCTCAAGAAAATGAGGCTGAGCAAAAGGTTAGGTTACTCATTAACATGCTCACTGTTGTGTACCTCTTTAAAGCTAATGCAGAGTATGTGGTTTTACCTGATGACTAGGTGAATTATTAAAACAGAACAGCTGCAAAAGGCAAGGCCTGGCAGCATTTATGCTGAGATTATCTATTTAAATTGGAAATGCAATTCATTTGAATATTTCACCACATTTTTGCATCCATATGAATTAGACATTCATATGTACACATAGCCAGTGATCCGAAGGGAAACAGACATAATTATAATAAATGCTGTTTATTAGATACAAACTATGGGCCAGACTCTCTACTAGATGTTTTACATATATTGTCTTTAACCCTAAAAAAAAAAAAATACATGGGGATCTGAGCTATTTGAATTTTACAGAAGAGGAAACTGAGTCTTGGTTTCTCAGTCCTAAGAGTCTGGATTGAGGCCAGGTCTATGAGACCACAGCCCATGGTATTCCTTTCATTACTGCCCCTCAGTGTCAATTAGAATTTCATAATACCAAATAGTACATATCATTATTTTCTGCAAATGGATTTTTGAATGTCATCACTAAGCTTGACACTGGCTTTGGTGGAAGGATGTACATAGGGATGTACATATTCTTACTCATTATTTTAATTCCGCGTGTTCACCTCCCTCCTGTCAGCCTCTTTCAGCTTTTCTTCAGTAGAACTATATGATTGAAATAGTACTCACTGGCTCTCTTCCCCTTAGATCACATGGGAATGTGTGGGACTGTTTGTACTGGAAAGAGACCACAGTTCTAAGATTTGGTTGAATGATTGTGTTTCATTGATGAATAACATTGAGTGTATTTATATATAATCATGTAATTGTGGAATGCTATTATTGCAATTGCATTTATTCATGAGACAAGTATTTAATGAATATTAACAATGTGCTAGACATTTTATTAGATAATGGGTATATAGTGGTTTAAATAATAGATATGGCTCATAGCCTCAGAAAGTTTAGAGTTTCAGGGAAGTAATTTAAGAAATACATGATTACTCTTAGTTAACTTGGACTATATATACTGTAGGCAGCAGAGGGAAGTATTAAACTCTCCATCTTCCCTTGGTTATGTCATTCTAGACTTGATCTTGGTTTCAGCATAATTAGGCATTATGTGTAATGAACCGAAAGTTTTCTATATTGAAGCAGTCATGAACTGAAACATTTCCCTAAATACAGAATGCTCATGTATTTTATATGTCTTATGACTAAAAACAATGGTTTTTATGACAATATTTATGCAAAAATTTTTAAGACATATTATTTTAAGAGTACAAATAGTATTTTAAGGAAAAATTCTTCATGTTATTTAAGAATTGCAGAGATTTTTCTTTTCTTTTTTTTTAATTTTTTTATTGTTAGGTTAATCACCATACATTACATCATTAGTTTTTGTTGCAGTGTTCCATGATTCATTGTTTGGGCATAACACCCAGTGCTCCACGCAGAACATGCCCTCTTTAATACCCATCACCAGGCTAACCCATACCCCCACCCCCTCGCCCTCTAGAACCCTCAGTTTGTTTCTGAGAGTCCATCGTCTCTCATGGTTCATCTCCCCCTCCGATTTATTCCCCTTCATTCTGCCCCTCCTGCTATATTCTTCTTCTTTTTTTTATCTTAACATATATTGCATTATTTGTTTCAGAGGTACAGATCTGTAATTCAACAGTCTTGCACAATTCACAGCACTCACCAAAGCACATACACTCCCCAATGTCTATCACCCAGACACCCCATCCCTCAGACACCCCCACCACTCCAGCAACCCTCACTTTGTTTCCTGAGATTAAGAATTCCTCTTATCAGTGAGGTCATAAGATACATGTCTTTCTCTGATTGACTTATTTCACTCAGCATAACACCCTCCAGTTCCATCCACGTCGTTGCAAATGGCAAGATCTCATTCCTTTTGATGGCTGCATAATATTCCATTGTGTATATATACCACTTCTTCTTTATCCATTCACCTGTCGATGGACATCTTGGCTCTTTCCACAGTTTGGCTATTGTGGACATTGCTGCTTTAAACATTGGGGTGCACGTGCCCCTTCAGAACCCGACATTTGTATCTTTGTGGTAAATACCCAGTAGTGCAATTGCTGGATCGTATGGTAGCTCTATTTTCAACAGTTTGAGGAAACTCCATACTGTTTTCCAGAGTGGTTGAACCAGCTTACATTCTGACCAACAGTGTAGGAG
Organism: Callorhinus ursinus; assembly: GCF_003265705.2. Taxonomy (NCBI): domain Eukaryota; kingdom Metazoa; phylum Chordata; class Mammalia; order Carnivora; family Otariidae; genus Callorhinus; species Callorhinus ursinus. The sequence goes on from NW_027397079.1 coordinate 24,264,284, forward strand.
GGTTCCCCTTTCTCCACATCCCTGCCAACATCTGTCGTTTCCTGACTTGTTAATTTTAGCCATTCTGACTGGTGTGAGGTGGTATCTCATTGAGGTTTTGATTTGGATTTCCCTGATGCCGAGTGATGTTGAGCACTTTTTCATGTGTCTGTTGGCCATTTGGATGTCTTCTTTGGAAAAATGTCTGTTCATGTCGTCTGCCTATTTCTTGATTGGATTATTTGTCCTTTGGGTGTTGAGTTTCATAAGTTCTTTATAGATTTTGGATGCTAGCCCTTTATCTAATATGTCATTTGCAAATATTTTCTCCCATTCTTTTGGTTGTCTTTTGGTTTTGTGGACTGTTTCTTTTGCTGTGCAAAAACTTTTTGTCTTGATGAATTCCCAATAGTTCATTTTTGCCCTTGCTACCCTTACCGTTGGCGATGTTTCTAGGAAGAAGTTGCTACGGCTGAGGTCGAAGAGGTTGCTGCTTGTGTTCTCTTTAGGATTTTGATGGACTCCTGTCTCACGTTTAGGTCGTTCAACCATTTGGAGTCTATTTTTGTGTGTGGTGTAAGGAAATGGTCCAGTTTCATTCTTCTGCATGTGGCTGTCCAATTTTCCCAACACCATTTGTTGAAGAGACTGTCTTTTTTCCATTGGACATTCTTTCCTGCTTTGTCAAACATGAGTTGACCATAGAGTTGAGGGTCCGTTTCTGGGCTCTCGATTCTGTTCCATTGATCTATGTGTCTGTTTTTGTGCCAGTACCATACTGTCTTGATGATGACAATTGTGATGCCGCCAGGTTTGCTTTTCTTTTTCAACATTCCACTGGCTATTCGGGGTCTCTTCTGGTTCCATACAAATTTTAGGATTATTTGTTCCATTTCTTTGAAAAAAGTGGATGGAATTTTGATGGGGATTGCATTGAATGTGTAGATTGCTCTAGGTAGCCCTGACATCTTCACAATGTTTGTTTTTCCAAACCATGAGTATGGAATGTTTTTCCATTTTTTGTGTCTTTCTCAATTTCTTTCATGAGTATTTTATACTTCTCTGAGTACAGATCCTTTACCTCTTTGGTTAAATTTATTCCTAGGTATCTTATGGTTTTTGGTGGAGTTGTACATGGGATCAGCTCCTTAATTTGTCTCTCTTCTGTCTTGTTGTTGGTGTATAGGAATGCCACTGATTTATGTGCATTGATTTTATATCCTGCCACTTTACTGAATTCCTGTATGAGTTCTAGCAGTTTTGGGGTGGAGTCTTTTGGGTTTTCCACATAAAGTATCGTATCATCTGCAAAGAGTGAGAGTTTGACTTCCTCTTTGCCAATTTGGATGCCTTTGATTTCTTTTTGTTGTCTGATTGCTGTGGCTAGGACTTCTAATACTATGTTGAATAGCAGTGGTGATAGTGGACATCCCTGCCACGTTCCTGACCTTAGGGGGAAAGATCTCAGCTTTTCCCCATTGAGAATGCTATTTGCTGTAGGTTTTTCATAGAATGCTTTTATGATATTGAGATATGTAACCTCTATCCCTATACTATGAAGAGTTTTGGTCAAGAAAGGTTGCTGTACTTTGTCAAATGCTTTTTCAGCATCTATTGAGAGGATCATATGATTCTTGTTCTTTCTTTTGTTAATGTATTGTATCACGTTGGTTGATTTGTGGATGTTCAACCAACCTTGCAGCCCAGGGATAAATCCCACTTGGTCATGGTGAATAATCATTTTCATGTACTGTTGGATCCTATTGGCTAGTATTTTGGTGAGAATTTTTGCATCCATGTTCATCAAGGATATTGGTCTGTAATTCTCCTTTTTGATGGGGTCTTTGTCTGGTTTTGGGATCAAGGTAATGGTGGCCTCATAAAATGAGTTTGGATGTTTTCCTTCCATTTCTATTTTTTGGAACAATTTCAGGAGAATAGGTATTAATTCTTCTTGAAATGTCTGGGCCTGGGCTTTTGTTTGTTGGATTTTTGATGACTGCTTCAGTTTCCTTAGTGGTTATAGGTCTGTTCAGATTTTCTCTTTCTTCCTGGTTCAGTTTTGGTAGTTGATACATCTCTGGGAATGCATCCATTTCTTCCAGGTTATCTAATTTGCTGGCATAGAGTTGCTCATAATATGTTTTTATAATTCTTTGTATTTCTTTGGTGTTGGTTGTGATCTCTCCTCTTTCATTCATGATTTTGTTGATTTGGGTCATTTCTCTTTTCTTTTTAATAAGTCTGGCCAGGGGTTTATCAATCTTGTTAATTCTTTCAAAGAACCAACTCCTAGTTTTGTTGATCTGTTCTACTGTTTTTGGTTTCTATTTCATTGATTTCTGCTCTGATCTTTATTATTTCTCTTCTCCTGCTGAGTTTAGGCTTTATTTGCTGTTTTTTCTCTAGCTCCTTTAGGTGTAGGGTTAGGTTGTGTATTTGAGACCTTTCTTGTTTCTTGAGAAAGGCTTGTATTGCTATATACTTTCCTCTTAAGACTGCCTTTGCTGTATCCCAAAGATTTTGAACAGTTGTGTTTTCATTTTCATTGGTTTCCATGATTTTTTTAAATTCTTCTTTAATTTCTTGGTTGACCCATTCATTCTTTAGCAGGATGCTCTTTAGCTTCCATGTAGTTGAGTTCTTTCCGACTTTCCTCTTGTGATTGAGTTCTAGTTTCAAAGCATTGTGGTCTGAAAATATGCAGGGAATATTCCCAATCTTTTGGTACTGATTGAGACTTGATTTGTGACCTAGGATGCGATCAATTCTGGAGAATGTTCCATGGGCACTAGAGAACAATGTGTATTCTTTTGCATTGGGTTGGAATGTTCTGAATATGTCTGTGAAGTCTATTTGGTCCAGTGTGTCATTTAAAGTCTTTATTTCTTTGTTGATCTTTTGCTTAGATGATCTGTCCATTTCAGTCAGGGGGGGTGTTAGAGTCCCCCACTATTATTGAATTGTTGTCAATGTGTTTCTTTGCTTTTGTTATTAATTGCCTTATATAATTGGCTGCTCCCATGTTAGGGGCATAGATATTTACAATTGTTAGATCTTCTTGGTGGATAGACCCTTTAAGTAGGATATAGTGTCCTTCCTCATCTCTTATTACAGTCTTTGTTTTAAAATCTAATTCGTCTGATATAAGGATTGCCACCCCAGCTTTCTTTTGGTGTCCATTACCATGGTAAATCGTTTTCCACCCCTTCACTTTCAATGTGGGGGTGTCTTTGGGTCTAAAATGAGTCTCTTGCAGACAGCATATCGATGGGTCTTGTTTTTTAATCCAATCTGATAGCCTGTGTCTTTTGATTGGGGCATTTAGCCCATTTACATTCAGGGTAACTATTTAAAGATATCAATTTAGTGCCATTGTATTGCCTGTAAGGTGACTGTTACTGTATATTGTCTGTGTTCCTTTCTGGTCTATGCTGCTTTTAGGCTCTCTATTTGCTTAGAGGACCCCTTTCAATAGTTCTGGTAAGGCTGGTTTCGTGTTTGCAAATTCCTTTATTTTTTGTTTCTCCTGGAAGCTTTTTATCTCTCCTTCAATTTTCAATGACAGCCTAGCTGGATATAGTATTCTTGGCTGCATATTTTTCTCCTTTATTGCTCTGAAGATATCATGCCAGTCCTTTCTGGCCTTCCAGTTCTCTGTGGATAGGTCTGTTGCCAATCTAATGTTTCTATCTTTATAGGTTACATATCTCTTCTCCCGAGCTGCTTTCAAGATTTTCTCTTTGTCTCTGAGACTCGTAAGTTTTACTATTAGATGTTGGGGTGTTGACCTATTTTTATTGATTTTGAGAGGGGTTCTCTGTGCCTCCTGGATTTTGATGCCTGTTTCCTTCCCCACATTAGGGAAGTTCTCTGCTATAATTTGCTCCAATATACCTTCTGCCCCTCTCTCTCTTGCTTCTTCTTCTGGGGTTCCCAATTATTCTAATGTTGTTTTGTCTTATGGTATCGCTTATCTCTCAAATTCTGCCCTCGTGATCCAGTAGTTGTTTATCTCTCTTTTTCTCAGCTTCTTTATTTTCCATCATTTGGTCTTCTATTTTGCTGATTCTCTCTTCTGCCTCATTTATCCTAGCAGTTAGTGCCCCCATTTTTGATTGCACCTCAGTCATAGCCTTTTTGATTTCGATTTGGGTAGATTTTAGTTCTTTTATTTCTCTAGGAAGGGTGTCTCTAATAACTTCTATGCTTTTTTCAAGCCCAGCTAGTATCTTTAAAATCATGATTCTGAACTCTAGGGCCAAAATCATACTAATGTCCGTATTGAGTAGGTCCCTGGCCGACGGTACTACCTCTTGTTCTTTTTACTGAGGTGATTTTTTTCATCTTGTCATTTTGTCCAGAGGAGAATAGATGAATGAGAGAACAAAATGCTAACAGGTTAACAACGTCCCCAGAAAATATACTCTAAACAAATCAGAAACAACCTGAAACCAGGGGAAAAGAAAGGGAAAGAAAGAAAAAAGAAAGAGAAAAAAAAGAAAAAGATAAAGATAAAAACAAACAAAAACTGAACAAAACAAAACAAAAAAACAGAATATGATCAGATATGATCAGGCTAGTGCATAGATCAGTGCCACACACTAGATTTTGGGTGTATTTTGGTCTGTTAGAAGATAGTGCCTCCTAAAATTGTAAAGAAAGAAAGACTTATATATATACAAATAAGGGTTGATACAATGAAGGGATGGAAAATGACGGTAAAGATGAAAATTATAAAAGATTTTATAAAAGGAATCATAAGTTGTTTGAAAAAAGAAAGAAGATTAAAAAACAAGAGAGAGAGAATGTGATCAGGCAGGAGATTAGAACAAAGCCATACACTAGAGATTTAGGGTATATTTTGATGTGTTAGAAGAAACTGTATCTCAAAATTTTAACGAGTGAACAACTTATATATATATATGCCAAAAATAAGGGTAACTACTATGAAGGGATAGAATATGACTCTAAAAATGAAAAATAAAATTTTTTTAAAGGGGATTGATAAGATGTTGGTTGAAAAAGGGAAAAAGTAAAATTCCAAAAAAAATAGTTAAAAAAATTAACTTTGAAAAACTAATGAATCACGGTAAAAAAGCCATGAATTCTATGTGCAGTATTCCCCTAGCGCTGGAGTTCCTCCATTCTCCTTGATTGGTAAACTTGGTCTTGGGTGGCTGTTTATGCTGATCTTCTGGGGGAGGGGCCTGTTGCCGTCCTTCCCAAATGCCTTTCCCGGAGGCAGAATTGCCCTGCCCTTGTGAGTCCTGGCTAAGCAATCTGCTTGGGTTTGCTCTCGAGACCTTTTGTTCCCTGCAAGCTCTCGGTACAGCTTTGGAGGTTGAGAGTGAAAAGGGTGGCCTCCCAATCTCCTCCCGGAGTAGCTGAGAATTCGAGGCCCCACTCCTCAGTGCGCCCCCAGAGAAAAGCAGTCACTCCCGTGTCCCCGGTCTCCGGCTGCACTCCGTGCTCACCCGGCCTGTGACCAAGCGTTTCTATCTCTGGCACCTGATCCCGTGTGGAGTCTCCAAACCCAGCAGATCCCTGCAGTGTGCTCCCGCGCCGCTCCTCCCGGGGGAGGAAGGGGAGTCTCCCCGGATCTGCCGCTTGTTGGGTCCCTGCTGGAGGAGCAGTGGCCCGACTGTGCCGCGGATCACAGTTTATGGCAACCCCGAGCTGAGAGCCTGCATCTCGGCTCTGTCTCTGCAGCTGGCTTCCCCGCTCCAATACCTGGGAGCTCTGCCGCACTCAGGCAGCCCCGGTCTTTCTGTGACCCCGAGGGTCCTGAGACCACACTGTCCCACAAGGGTTCCACCCCCCAACTTAGCCACTGGAGCGACGTCCCTCAGCGGAGCCGACTTCTAAAAGTTCCGATTTTGTGCCCCCGGCTCTATCACTTGCCAGAAGCGGCCGATGGAGGCCCCCTCCCCCGCCGTCTATCCTCCCGAATATCGCCTCGGATTCACTTCTCCACACATCCTACCTTCCAGTAAGTGGTTGCTTCTCTGTTCAGAGAGTTGTTGCTACTCTCTTCTTCGGTCTCCTGTTGAGTTCGGAGGTGTTCAGAATGGTTTGATCCCTATCCAGCTGAATTCCTGAGACCAGACAAAATCCAGGTCTCCTACTCCTCCACCATCTTGCTCCGCCCCTCTCCTGCAGAGATTTTTCTAAAGGAAATGTTTATGTTCTTATAATATTATTAAGTAAAATATTTCTAATTTAAAAAATAAATCTGAAGAATAGTAAAAAACAAAACCTATCAGCTGACTCAGTAATCACATTATTTTACACCCTCAATGGTTTATAATCTAAATATTCTTTAGCTTTTAAAACATTTTCGTCAAAATTCATAATTGTTTTGAAGAACACAGGAACATCCTGACTTTTTTAAATTTGCTTTAAAAAAAAGAGAGGGGCAAATATCGAAGAAAATGTCAGCACCATCATTTGTTTTATACTGACAAACTAAAGGTCTCTATTTGTTTTAATTTTTTTCCCTAGAGAGAAGCCATGTTCAGTTTGAAAAGAACAGGGCTTGAAATGGATGCTTAATTGAAACTTTTGTTTATTTTTTATATTAACTTACAATTACACAGGATACCCATGTTACAATCCCTAAATATAGTTTCGTCCTTTTACAAATTTTTATAGAGGACAGTTAGAGTTGGAGATCCATTTGGGTTATTAAAAATCAGTCCTTTCTTATCTTACCTTATTTTGTTACACAAATAAAAGTCAGTTTTGCCTTTCAGGGTCATCAAACCAATATACTCAAAACCAAGATAGTCAAACAAATACCTTCTAATTAATTCATTAATTTTATTCTATCTCTGGTGAGAGCTATAAACTCACTCCCATATACTGAGTCGTATTTGTTATAGCTATAAATAAGTGTTCATAATTGAAAATGCTGTAGCAATATTTTTATATTTGTAATCTATTTTGCATATCAGTTTATATCCACATATATCTTGAAATATATATTCATTGATATATTTCATTTATGTACAACTAAAAGTTTGGATTAAATCAAAGTTCTCAACAAGTGATTGTTAGTATTTTGAGAAATTTGTCGGTTACTTTACTTTCAACTATTTTAACTTACCTATAATAGTAGGAGTGTCTAAAAACGCAAATATATATATTATTTAATATTAATGCAAATTTTTGGATCTGGCATGTCTGTACAAAGTAAAAATTAGACAATGTTTCTTGTCTCTCATTCTGACAAATTTATTGAGGTCACATGTAGGACATTTTTATGAAAGTTAATCCACTCCTCTTTATCTGAAGTTCTGAGCCAGATGTCGTCCTTGATTACTGAAGGCTGGATGTCTAAACCAATGAAAATGGAGGGCACAGAAATATTTACTTATTTGATGGTATGATCCATGTTCATTTCCAAACCATATATTTTTAAGTTTTCATTTTAAGAAGTCCCCTCCTAAAGCCACACATTAGAATCTCTAAGGAGGAAATATAATTTGAGAGTAACTGTTTTAAAGCTGTATATTATAAATGCTCATTTCAAATTCTGGTATAAATAAATGCAAAATAAATGTATGTTGGTTGTTTGAATAAGTGACTGATCGATTTTTACCACTGCATCTCACTGAAACTTAAATCATTATGTCTTATGAGAACCCATTATGTGCCAAACATCGCTCTGTGTTTTGTATAAAAGACAGAAATGATCCTAGAGCTTAAAGTCTAGTTAATGAGACAGTCATTGACCAAATAAATACATATGTAATTATATGATTTAAAATTGTATTGTGTTTTATGAAGGAATATATAATATATTTTCTTATATAAGAGATTAACAGGAAGAATAATTTTGAATAGGGTAGGGGGTCAGGGAACATCTCAATCATAAAGTAGTATTTAATCTAAAACCTGAACATTCTTAGCTAGCTGAAGACTGAGAGAAAGAAAAAAGACCCTAAAGCAGCAAAAACATGGAAAATTCAAGAAAATGAATGAATGCTGGGGTCTGGTAAGTAAGATGCCCTGTAGGACTAGATGAGTTTCGAGTGGTAGATCTGATCATGTAGGGTTTTGTGACCATCTAAAATGCAAACAAAAAAATAAAAAAATAAAATGCAATGAGATATTACTGAGGGTTAGACTGGGAAGTAATATAAACTGATTTATATAGAAAAAGTCACTGTGGCCAGAAAAATAAAAGGAATTATAAACAATTGGAAGGGGCACCTGGGTGGCACAGTCTGTTAAGTGCCTGACTCTTGGTTTCAGCTCAGGTCGTGATCTCAGGGTATTGAGATGGAGCCCTGACTTGGGCTCCTTTGCTCAGTGGGGAGTCTGCTTAAGACTGTCTCTCCCTACCCCTCTGCCCTTCCCCACCACCTCTCTCTAAAATAAATAAATAAATCTTAAAATCTTAAAAAAAAAAAAAGCCATCGGGAAGATGTAAATTTGGAAGTGTAGGAATCAGAACACGGGTCCAGAAATATAGGGCAGGGTGGCAGTGGAGACAGTGTGGCAGTGAGAATGGAGAGTATTAGGACTGAAGACCTGCAAAATGACTGATTGGACATTACAAATGGGAAGAGTGGAGGAAAGATGTGTGGATAAACAACTCCCAGGGGCCTCAGAGGTATTGCTTGTAACATTAGGACATATCTGTAAGTAGCAGCTTTTGTCTGAGTAGATCCTGTGATCATGAAATTCACTGAACAAATAGTCCATACAGCTGATGCTCCAAGTACCAAAAAAAAACAAATTCAGTTCTTCTCTTTGGGCCTCTGCTCTGCGATGATTTACCTTTCAGTTTCCCTAACTCCCCTAAATTGATTTTCTTGATTTCTCCCTTCTTTTAATTATTTGAATATTGTATCTACATTCCACAAAGGATATTGAAGTAGAAAAGGTAATGAATAAAAAAGGAAGTAAATTTACAAGAGTTAAAATTCTCTAAAATGCAACCTTCATTTTCCTTCTTCCTCCAACCCACCCCCGCCATTTACACGTATTGTATTCTGCCCTTAAGTAACTAGCCCCCTGCCTTGTGCCTATGTTGATACCTTCACTTAAGACAAAACAAATGAAAAAAAAAAAAATGAAAAAAAAAAAGACAAAACAAATGAGAAGTGAGAATAAAAGTTTTAAAGACACCCCTTCTTTCCCAACAATTAGAATTCAAAGATTGCCTATGAGCATATTTAGGTGCTTTGGGAGATACTCTAGAAAGAATGGACAAAGTTACCATTTGAAAGTCTCTGTTTGATTCACAGAAATATATGCAAGGGGAAAAAAAATGCACCAGCTGAAACTTTTTGGAAAGATTCTTCAGTGGCAAGTTGGCATCATTTTTTTTTCATTTTTGATGAGAGCCTTTCTCAGTTTTTGGCATTGAAACAATATTATATTTTACTCAATATTTGGTAGTAATAACATATGTGAATTACATTTTCATATATCCTGTGCCTATGTTATAATATTTAATGCCTCTTTGATTTATATATATGATCTAATGTTAAGTAACATTTTGTGATCCTTAAGACAGATGTTATATAGTAGGAGGAAATGTGGAAATAGAGAACTTTGTCTTAATCCTGACCTCACTACTACATAGTTGGGCGATGTTCGGCAACTATCTTAAATTTTCTGAATCTGAGTGTTCCTATCCGTAAAGTGTGACAGACGATATGCCAAAACTTCCATTTTTAAATTAGCTATGGCAAATGATTAAGTAACCTGTAACAACACATGAGCAACATGTTACAACACCTGAACAAACAGATATTCACATGAATACAGATAGCATAAAGCTGAGCTAACTAAGCTGCTCCTAATGCAGACTTGCTTGTGCTCCCATTCGGAGTTACCTGCTTAGCTCCCATTGAAAAGAAAATCTTACTAAAATGCTAGTGATTGAGACATTGTTCTAAAAATAATACTGCAAATATTCTAATCTATTAAAAACTATATTATTTACCAACTTTAATACTTAATCATTACAAGTTGTAAATTACCTGACACACTTCACAGCTGTAGCTACAGTATAGTTGGAAATCAGTCTTGAAAATCAGTAATTTTAAGGCTCTGCTATGGTCACATATACAGATTCTTAAAGCAGAATTATTTCAACATTTCCATCACATTTAATTTTAGACTTCATCTGTTTTTTAAATGTACAAATCAGCCATAATGTAGGCAAGTGTGGTTCTCAACAGAAGGGCATATTAAAAGCCGATGGATTTGCCTAATGTATTTGATATTCTGTGGAAGAGAATGTATTAGTTAAATAACCAACGATGTGCATACTGAGGTGGATAAAAACAGTTCACAAATAAAAAAAAAATTACCTGATGGTACTGAATTTTATGAGTACATTTAGTTTAAATCTTAATGGAATATGTGTGAGAAAAAAATAATAGTTTCATGGGAAGGCTGTGTGAAGCAATAGTAACTTACATCATAAGCTCAAAATAGTGAAATAACTTACAAAGCTTAAATATTCAGCCAAACTCCATTTTATCTGTCAGCCTCCAGTCAGAAAAAAATGGAATCCGTGTCATATATTTCAAAGGAGGGAATTTAGCACAGAGAACTAATTACAGAGAAGTAAGGGGAAATGAGGCAACTCAGAGTTGACGCTTGCAGGCAACGCTTGTCAATCTAGGGCTGGGAGAAGGAAAGCAGAGGGTAGTGCCAGAGTTCAGGAGCCAGCACTATCCAGAGGGAGAAGGGGAGGGGACTTTTGAGGCTTCAGGCCGCTGGGCCCACCAAGCTGGACTTGAAAGTAGGGAGAAGAGGCTGCTGGGCCAGAGCTGCCTTCCAGAGGATTTAAAGCCACTGCTGGAACTGCAATATGGCGCTGTGGAGGAGGAAGCGGACATGGTCCCCTTTCCTCCTGCCCTCCAGGCTCACGGCAGTGCCTCCCATTGGCCAAAACAAACACAAAACACTGTGGGAAGAGAAACCCAGACAATGTCATTTTTAGATTTCAGCTCCTTGAGGTATGAGCCGAGCAAGGTGAAAGGAAGGCATGAATCTGAGTGCAAACAGGAGAATGACAGGGGCATCATAGGTCAGTTATAACAACTTAAATGCAGGATTGGAGAAAGAGCTAGCCGGAAAAAATCTGTACTTCCTTTCATAATCGAAGTCAAATATCCACAGGAATGCTCAGTGGTGCCAAATTGGAAAAATCTTTTCTAATGATTAAAGAAAAATACTGCAACATCTAATTTGAAATCGCAACCTGAGGTCTGAATTTCCTCACCTAATTTGAAATCTAAATGTCATTTTAATCATTTATCATTATTTCTGAGTATGAATAGAACTCTTAAGATTCTCTGAATTTCCGGCTTTGCGCAGTGTCAGTATTGTAGCCAATGAGGTTTATCCGAGGCCTGATTATTGCTAATTGAAAGATTCTCTGAATTTCCATCTAACCTTTTCCCTCCACCTCTTCCAATGCTCATAAATACCCGCATATTCTAAATTACAGTCTCCTTTTAAGAGGACCTGTTGCGGTTGCATCAATGCCTACGTTTCATAAAAATGGACATTTTCGGGGCACCTGGGTGGCTCAGTTCTTAAGCAACTGCCTTTGGCTCAGGTCATGATCCTAGGGTCCTGGGATCGAGTCCCGCATTGGGCTCCCTGCTCAGCGGGGAGTCTGCTTCTCCCTCTCCTGCTCACCCTGCTTGTGTTCCCTCTCTAGCTGTCTCTCTCTCTGTCTGTGTCAAATAAATAAATAAAATCTTTAGAAAAAAAAATGGACATTTTCTTCGCATTTACTAGGTAATTTATTTGGTATAGTATAATGGTAAAGATTTCCGAGCACAGTTTTACACACACTGAGCACTGTGGAGATTTTCTGTGACTAAAAAAAGAGAAAAACAATGAACAAGATAAACCTAAAAAGATGAGGTGTTTACAGCCAGGTCTAAGTCTATGATTGTTATAACATGAGAGTAATTTTAAAGTTGAATTAAAGGTAATGCACCTCTACCTCTGGCACCATCCCTCCTCTAATCTCGTATTGTCTCTTCTCAGTCCTTCCTGATACTCAGGTTCATCATTTGTTAGTTTCCATCACTCTGTCTCCTCTGTGCCTTCCTCTTTGAGATTTTTTGCATGGCACACATCCAGTTGCCAGAATACTAATTTCTCTTCCCCCAAATACCTATTAAATACTTCTCCCAACTGATACCTAGATTTTCCTAATAAGTCTGATGATTTTGAAAGCTCTAAGCATTAAAAAGTATACCACTGATAAGTTTAACAGGTTTCTAGCTCCTGTTAAAAGTCCTTAAACATATAGTATATAGGAATATTGTATATGTATTTTTTCTTAAGCTTGAATAATGTACAGACCTCTTTTGGGGGGAAAAGCATGACAGTTTGAGAAATATTAACTTATGAAATTATGTTTTTCTATCTATCTATATCTATCTATCTATCTATCTATCTATCTATCTATCTATCTATCTATTTATTTATTTGGCAGAGAGAAAGAGAGTGAGCATAAGCAGGGGGAGTGGCAGGCAGAGGGAGAAGCAGGTTCCCCGCTGAGCAAGGAGCAGGATGTGAGCCTCAATCCTAGGACCCTGGGATCATGACCTGAGCCGAAGGCAGAGGCTTAACCAACTGAGCCACCCAGGCGTCCCAGAATTGTTTTTCTATAGAAACTTAGGTAAATCGTGATTATGATTTATCACTGCAAGAATAACTTTATTTTATAACTGGAAATGTATGGGTTTTTTTCAGTTAAAAGTGTTTATTTTTTTAAATCCCTTTTCTTTTCTTTTTCTTAAATTTAAACTCACTTAGCCAATATATGGTACATCATTAGTTTTTGATATACTGTTCAGTGATTCATTTGTTGCACATAACACCCAGTGCTCATCATATCACGTGCCCTCCTTATGGCCCATCACCAAGTTACCCCATCCCCCCACCCACGTCCCTTTCCACAACCCTCAGTTTGTTTCCCAGAGTTAAGAGTCTCCTATGGGGGCGCCTGGGTGGCTCAGTTGGTTAAGCAACTGCCTTCGGCTCAGGTCATGATCCTGGAGTCCCGGGATCAAGTCCTGCATCAGGCTCCCTGCTCAGCGGGGAGTCTGCTTCTCCCTCGGACCCTCCCCCCTCTCATGCTCTCTCTCTCTCTCTCTCTCTCTCTCTCATTCTCTCTCTCAAATAAATAAATAAAATCTTTAAAAAAAAAAAGATTCTCATATGGTTTGCCTCCCTCTCTTATTTGTTCCCCTTCAGTTTTCCCTCTCTTCCCCTATTGTCCTCTGCACTATTCCTATGTTCCACATAGGAGTGAAACCATATGATAACTGTCTTTCTCTGACTGACTTATTTTACTTAGCATTATACCCTCCAGTTCCATCAATGTTGTTGTAAATGGTAGATATTCATCTTTTCTGATGGTTGAGTAATATTCCATTCTATATATGAACCACATCTTTTTTTTTTTAAAGATTTTATTTATTTATTTGAGAGCAAGAGAATGAGAGATAGAGAGCACGAGAGGGAAGAAGGTCAGAGGGAAAAGCAGACTCGCTGCTGAGCAGGGAGCCTGACGTGGGACTCGATCCCGGGACTCCAGGATCATGACCTAAGCCGAAGGCAGTCGCTTAACCAACTGAGCCACCCAGGTGCCCCCACATCTTTTTTTTTTTTTTAGTAATCACTGATAGTTTAGCAGAATTAAAAAACAAAAAGTTTTTGTAAAAATTCTCAGATCCCCAAAAACAAGTTTCTGCAGGCTCCCAACACTGACTCTGTCACTTTCCCTCATTAACATAAGAATATACTCTGTACTTAGAACAAGAACACTTCATAAGATCTTTTATTTTAACTTATGTTGCTTCCAATCTGTTGAAATAATAAGACAACAATATGGGTAAGAAAAATCAACATGCTTTTCATAAGAGTTATTATCTACTATGAGCTAGGAGTTTTATTGATTTGATGGATAATGCAAAGAAAGTGAAGAAGTAGTACATTATATTATTCATTACATTAGTCATTATATTATTATGGGCAAAATGAATCTGGGAAAGTTACTTGTGGGTGTGAAATGAGCTGTGTCTTAAGTGACTTGGATTGGTGGAGTAGAAGGAAGACTATGGCAGGGCCATTAACAATAAAAAGAAATCCGTGCAGAGGGTGGGACTGGCCTCCTTGTGGTGAATTATTGGTTTTCAAGTCATGTTCCACTGACTGCTAAGACTTCAGATATTATGCAAATGTGTGGTTAGATTTTCATTGTTAGGAACATATTTAACATAACAAAACAAATATAATTGCCACACATTTTCAATTACATAAATTGATTTGAACTCTTTGAAGATCAACAAAAAAGTTAACTTGGGCTGCCAACCTAACTCATTGTTGAGTATTCCATTGGTTCAGTTCTTTTTTCATCTCTGTACATACATTTTACTTTTCTGTAAATAAGTTATTGATCAGGAAGCTGTAGCTTTGCACTTTTAAAAATAAAGATGTGAGAATGGTCACCCATGTAAAAAATGTACAAGATAACACAAGCATGATATGTTTGATTAAGAGTACAAGGTTCATGTATCCAGTACCTGGTCTAGTTGGATAGTAGTATAGTCGTGGTATAAAACTATTGAATATGATAGTTTACATAATGTTTCTATCACATTACAGATAATTTTTGCTTGGAATGGAAGACCCAATATGATTTAGCAATTCTACTTGTAGTATCTACCAAAGACAAATGCAAACATATATCCACATAGAAACTTATACATATATGCTCATAACAAAATTATTTATAATGGGTAAAATATGTGAACAATTGAAATTTTCATCAAGTCATTAAAAGATAAACAAAATGTTATATATCTATACAATGGGATATTAGTTGACAATAAAAAGAATGTTGTGCTGATACATGTCATTACATGGTTGTAATATCTCTAAAACATTATGCTAAATTAAAGAAGCTAGTCACAAAAGACCAAATATTATGTGATACTAGTTAGCTTGGGAAATGTCCAGAATATGCAAATATAGAGACATAAAGTAGATTAGTAATTGTCTAGGGCTGATTGATGGAGGGGGGTGTGGGAGGAGCAGAGAGAGGAAATGGGAACTGAGAACTAATGGACATAGAATTTCTGTATGGGAAATGTTCTACAATTAGATTTTATTGACAGTTGTATAACTCTGAGTATGCTAAAGAATGTTGAACTGCATACCTTAAAGAGATGAATTTTATGGTAGATGTATTGCAGCTCAATAAAGCTGTTAAAATTAAATTGTAGATGAATATTATCAGTTCTTAGTTGTTAGTGCTTGAAAGAAACTGGTTAAGAAATGTAACCCATATCACCAATTACAATTGACCTTTGAACAATTTGGGGGTTGAGGCATTGACCCTGTGTGTAGTTGAAAATATGCATATAATTTTAACTCCCCCAAAACTTAACTACTAATATCCTACTCTAGACCAGAAGGAAGCCTTAATGATAACATAAACAGTCAACACAATTTTGTATGTTATATGTACTATACACTATATATTTATAGTAGAGGAAGATAGAAAAAAGAAAATGTTATTAAGAAAAAGCACAAGGCATAGAAAATACATTTACAGTGCTATACTGTAAAAAATCTATGTATAAATGGACCCATGCAGTTTCAGCCTGTGTTATTCAAGGGTCAACTGTTATTGAAAAATATTAAGCTCAAAGCATGGTCATGGGTTAAAAATATGACATCGCTTATATTCAAATAGTTCATTATATAGTTGAAAGAAGGATATATAATTTTGAATTCACAAAGTGCTAAAAACTTACTGCAAAATGAATTAAATTCTAATTCCAGCTGGAAAGACTAAGAATTTGTTTCCTGTTACTAAATCATCTGTTAAGTGGGAAAGAACCTACAAATCCAGAGCATAAATGAACCAACTCATGAAAAAGGCCTTAAAATAAAATCCAGCCTGTCAAATGTGATTGAGCATCATTGGACAAATACATTGTAGGTACTATTAAAAAGCAGGTGAATGCTCAACCTATAAGATTCTACCAGTAAAGTAAAAAATTAGTAAGAAATGGCTTAGTTGGTTAAGTGTCCGACTCTTGATTTTTGGCTCCAGTTATGATCTCAGGGTCATGAGATCGAGCCCTGTGTCAATCTCGCACTGAGTGTGGGATCTGTTGGGATTCTCTCTCTCTCCCTATCCCTCTGACCCTCCCCCTGCTCAAAAAAAAAAAAAAAATTTCTTTGGATACCAAATGATTTTGTATGTCTTCCATATCTTTTTTAGATTTTTTAAAATTTATTTACTTGAAAGAGACAGAGAACACAAGTGGGGGGTAGAGACAGAGGCAGAGGGAGAAGCAGGCTCCCTGCTGAGCAGGGAGCCCGATGCAGGGCTTGATCCCAGGACCCTGAGATTTGTGACTTAAGACAAAGGCAAAAACTGAACAGCCTGAGCCACCCCGGCGTCCCAGTATGTCCTCCACATTTAGTCACAAGGAGAAATTATGATCAATTTTAGTAAAGATGAGATTATGCTGCCTGAATTGGAAAGATTAATGTTATATTTTATATGTTAGAATTTAAAAAATGATGCTACATATTTATTTTGCACAATAATATTGCAAACTTCTCGATATCATGAAACAGGTAATTTCCATTCTTTACATAAAATTTAAGGTAGGTACTACGACAACCTGATTAGAAGCATTGTATGTTGATGCAAAAGAAGGAAAAATCCCTGAAGCAATTACTTCCTCCATTTATAGTGTTGAATACCTGTTAGAAGCAGTAATGGTTATTTTAATTGGAAATAGAAACACAAAAAATAGAAAGTGATTTATGCAATTTCACCTAATGGTAAATTGCCTTTTTAGTTCTCATGTTTCTTCTCTGCACCAGAAATGTTATTGTGTTCTAGTATTACTAACTTCTATTATCAACATAAAAAACTCATAGTTTCCCATATTCCTAACATATCTTCATAGAGAGTGAGGAATAGCATCTCTCAAGGAGAAATGAGAAATGAGTCAAAATTTTGTGCGTCCCATCAAGAGAATACACTAAAGCCCAGGGTTTTAATCTGAATAGGTATCGGTAACGTTATTCTCATTTTTAAGATGAGAAAATTGATTCTTCGAAAGAATCAATTTGGGGCCCTTCCACATACTGTCATTAATTCTCAACAACTTTATGAGGGAGGGTGCATGAGACCATGTTACAAATAAGGAAACTGCTT
This sequence comes from Callorhinus ursinus, assembly GCF_003265705.2. Lineage (NCBI taxonomy): Eukaryota > Metazoa > Chordata > Mammalia > Carnivora > Otariidae > Callorhinus > Callorhinus ursinus. Next base: position 24,281,502 of record NW_027397079.1, read on the forward strand.
CTACAAGTGATTAAGCAAATTCCCCTTGGATAAAGCATGAGCTCTGCAATACACCAGGCTGTTCCTCCAGCTTCCTTCAAAGAGCACAGTATTGCCATTTAATCTCTTCTAGATGTTCCTCAGGGGTGATTTATCTTGAGCATAAGGGAAGAGACAGGATGACCAGAGTCAACATTTAAAGCTCACCATCTTATGACTCCACTCACTGAATCTCAAAAATCAGCCACTGAGCAGACTGACGATGAAAATCACTCTCAGAAAAGCCCTAAGGAATTTGAAAGGAAGATGTATCTGTCAGTCATAATATTAGCTATCAGGAGTAGCTGATCAGATAGGTATCCACTGCAGGATCTATTGAGAATGGGAGCTTTGTCTATCTAATCCACTTCGATATCCCTAGCATCAAGAAAAGGGGCTGGTAAAGAGGAAGTTCTCAATAGGTATGTACCGAATATTGGATGAATGAATAAATGTGACCATATTCCAAGGTAGAGGAAATAAGTTGGATAATATTTCCAAGTCCCCAAGCCATTGAAATTCTAGCTGTTATTCATGAAGATTTACTTTTGGATAGGGATTTCCTATGTACCATTTACCCAGTATTCATTCCCATTTCCTCACGTGTCAAAGGTTACAAACAGCAATAGGAAGTTAAAGCAAGAAAGGGAAACATTATAAGAATATTCCACTTCTCTTGTTCAGAAAATATATTCATTTGAAGTCCTCATACACTAAATTGAAAGCATTTTGCCTAGGAACTAAAAGAAGAAGCAGAGAGTGCGGCTACTCATGGATAATTTAGGTAACCTTTCCAGCTAGACCTAATGTGTAAAGGAGAGAATATTGGGAAGTTACAGGCAGCTACAGTGGCAGGAGTAAGAATTTCCAGGAAAAGGAAGCAAATATTACCTATATCCATCCTGGTCTTCACTTTAAAAAATCTTTTTTTCTTTTTCACTTTTCCTGTCCCTTATTTTAAATATATATAAAATGAAGAGACATTGAACGTGAATGATAAGCCCACTTTGACTTGTATTTTGATCCTTTGGAAGTGGGAAGTTTGATTCAATACAAAAGCATCAGAATTTATTGAGAAGCTAAGGGCTATTTTTTGCAGTTATCTTATTTGATATTTCTAGCTTACTTTGATAGCCCTTCATTTGGACATTATGAGCTGGAGATCATCTATTTGCCTCTACAGATCTACTCTCCACCTTTCTCCGTAATACTGGCTTTGTGCTTCTCGCCCTCTGATTTCTGGTGGTAGTCCCCCAATGGGTAACGCTGTTGGGATGGTAGAAGTGAGGAAAATGAGGTCGGAATATTTTGGAGTATTTATTCTGTCGGCACCCTTATGGTCACCTCTGACGGGCTGTGTCCTGTGCTGAAGGTTAATGATCCTTTCGATCTTACCCTTTCTGGATTAGGTTACCCTAATCCAGGGTAACCTAACCCAGAACCCTCCCCATGTCCCTGCGGACCTGAGGTCTCTGCTTCTATTAGTACTAGTGCATTTCACTCCTCCTTGTCACATGGGAAACAGCCCTGTGTAAAATATCCTCTCTGCAATAGTCTCCATTTTCATTTTTCCTCTGAGTGCGTCACCTGTTTTCTTCTGCTAACTGGACTGAGAAACACGGCATCCTCTTTCAGAATCCTACGCCTCTCTTTGCTTTCTTTTCTTTGTCATTCCCATGACAGTAACTTCTAGTTGAAAGGGTGAGTTTGAGTGTGAACCTCCAGGGCAATGTCTGTGTTTGATACGGAGATTTTTGAATCATCGGATGATATTGGAGACTATGGCAATAGATAAAAGGACCTGGAGAGCTTACACAGACTGTGACAGAAAGGCTAAGGGTAGAATAATTATAGCTGGTGTTCACTGAGCACATTCTATGTCCCTGGCATTTTCTAAGTACTTTTCCAATTTAATTTGCTTTAATCCTCAGAATTCTCTTAGGTAAATATTATTAGTTTGCCAATTTTACAACTTAGAAAATGAAGGTCCCAAGTGTTTTAAACAACCAACCTGTCCATGTCACCACCTAGTAAATAGTGGAGCCAGGATAAAAACCCAAGTAGTGTGAGAGTGTTCTGGAGAGCTGCACAATAAGGTCCGAACACTGATAGAACACCTGGAAACATGAATGGACCCAGCTTCACCAACAAGTACCTTCCTTATTCGACATAACATCCGTTACTTAACTTCCCTGTGTTCTTTATTCTGTTTAAATTGTTATCTCCGCCAAATCACCAAAACTAAAATCCTGATCTCTTCTTTATCTCTAAATATCTCTGCTTTATCTGCACTACTCTGGTGTCCCTTTAGGCCTTTGTCGTTTTACCCACAGAAAACTATATTTGAGAGCTTTAGAAATCCACATGAATGAATGGATGAGAATCTTAGACTAGACACATAAGCCAGGCATGACCTCAAATATTTTGACTCAAGTATTATATGTGCCATCTTAAAAAGTGTTTTTTTTTAATATCAGTATTTGTCTTGAAGATATTGGAGATAGAGAAGTGCATAAAGTAGTTCAAGATATAACAATTTACATTTATATTTTTTCATTTATATTTTACTTATGTTTTCATAATAAACGTAAAATATTTTAAAATAAAATTCAGAAATAATGAAATCATAAAAGTATGTTTTAAAGAGAACATGCTTCTAGTTAAAGCCCACACATTAATTAAAGCACAAGGCCAGGAAATGAATGCATATAAAAAGTTAATATAGGGGCGCCTGGGTGGCTCAGTTGGTTCCGCGACTGCCTTCGGCTCAGGTCATGATCCTGGAGTCCTGGGATCGAGTCCCACGTCTGGCTCCCTGCTCAGCAGGGAGTCTGCTTCTCCCTCTCATGTGCTCTCTCTCTCTCATTCTCGCTCTCTCAAATAAATAAATAAAATCTTAAAAAAAAGTTAATATATACAGAGGTGAAAATTAATTTATACAGAGGTAGCAATAGAAAATTCTCTCCTAAGATCTTATGCTTTATAGAATGTTCAGAGTTCATTAGGATCTGTAAATCAATATAGTTATTGGAGTAATTTCTGGGAGCATCTAAAAGCACAAGAGATATTTGCCCTCCTTGTTTATAAGTATAGGATATACTATTACCTTATCTCTTTATAGGAGATAATTATGTTGGATTATAGAAAACAAGATATTAAAATTTAGAAAGGCAACCAAGTCAAGATAATGCAAGAAGCATTTCTTTACTTCTTCCCTGCACTGGGTCCCCACAGAAATCACTACCTAGAATAATTATGAGATTGTTAGAAATAGAGTTTGAGTTTTGTTCTTAAAGGTATATCTCCTAATAAAACACAGCGTATATAGTATAGTAAAAAGTAAATTAATGTAACAGAAATTTCCTAATCTAAAGGGCCCTAATGCTAACTATAACTTTTTTTTTTAATTAAAGCATGGAAATAATTTACAAAGGCAGAGCCCATGTATAAATCTCCAATACTTTTGTATGGTAAAGTTTGATTTTTTTAAGTCTTGAAGGCATTAAATATGTATTCATTAAAAAGAATTCATGATTAGTATGCATGATATTAAGTAATGTACACTTTTATTATAATTTACTAAATTCATAAGAATTATATATGCTTACAGTACTTATTTTTATGTAATTAAAGTAATCATATTCTATTTACTTATGTTATTAACTAATAAAAATAGATTTCAAGTAGATATCAATGTGAAAACCAGCATTAATCTAAGGTTTGGTTCCCCATGAACTCTTACTTCTGCAATACAGTATAATTTGCTTTGGGAACTCTGGGCATTCCAATTTCCTAAATCAGTAATAAACATCTTTTCTACTCATCCTACTGTGACAATAACATATCTTACTTATCCACATCATTTTGATTACCATCTACTTCCTCAACTTGGTCTGCTATTTAGAGAATCTTACTAGATTTAAGAATCAATACTTCATACCATCTGAAAGCTAGAAGTGTAGCCACTTCATTTTAGCTAGGATAAGAGAAAATAATTCTCAAGTAAACTTTTGGTAGAAAATTAGCTCTAAGATAAGAAAAGAATGAAATATCAGTAAAGAAAATAAGGTATTAAAGTATAGCTGTTATTGCATTAAAATAGCTGATAATTGTCTTTGTTATTTATCTAAAATATTAAATTTAGGAGGTTAATAAAGCCAGAACCCTGGGAATCATCTAAAATTTCTCTTTCCCTTATTTCTCACTACAGCCCTAAGTGTGATGAATCACAAAACATTGCTCACTCTGCCTCTTACTGAACTAATTCCTACACCTCTCTGCAATACTGGTGTGGTCTCCTAACTCGTCCCCATCCAGTAGACTGACTTCTTTCCTATCCACCCTTCCCTGTTGTATCACTGGGCATAGTACCCACTGCTTAAAATCTGCCAGTAGCTCCCAATGGGCTATAATGCAAATCTGGCATGCATTAATCTTTTTAAATAGATATGGATCCTCTTAGTAAATATATGTAGGACATAGATAAAAGTCTTAACAATGGCTCCTTCTATATTGTAGGGTTATGTGTGATTTTTTTTCTTGTTATTTGTTTATATCTACAATAGTTGTATGCTACTTTTTATCATAAGAAGATTACATTTTAAAAAATACTTAAAAAATCTTCTATCAGGAGACTGCTCATATTAGGGACACATGTTTTCAACGATGATAACAGAAGATAATTTTGCTTGGTCTGTCTTAACATTGCCAGTCTCAAACCAGGCATTATATCAATCCATTTCCAGATTATCCCTAGAGCCTCAATTAAGGGCATATATCCTGGAGTTTCTTTGGCCCTGGAGACTTGTTATTGGGTAATGTTGGAGGTATAGGACACTTAGGATTTGTTTAGTTTTGTGCATCTGGAGGTAGGTCAGAAGTTTATTTTATTTGCCGTACTTTTACATTGCATATTTCCTCCATTTTTTCTCCCTTCTGGATTGCATGTGTTCACTTTATTTCTCTGATTTCTCACTAGTGGCTTGAAAGTTAGATTCTATATTGCTATTTTAATAGCTATCATTAACAAGTTCAAAGTTAGTGAATATCTCTACCTTCTTATAGATATGGACTCTTTAGAATAATGTTTAACAATTCTTTTGCTAAAACACTGCTAAGAAAATTATTAAAAATGGATTTCTAGCATATGGTCAGCATCTAAATATTTTCACATTTTAAATAGCTTCAAAATATGTACTGTATGTAAACATATACTAAGTAGGAACCTTATTTATTTGTCTGTTTATTTTATTTGGGTATAGTTGACATACAATTGTTACATTTGTTTCAGGTGTATTACAAGGGTGATTCAACATCTCTGTAACTGATGCTTACCACAGTGTCATACCATTGACTATATTGTCTCTGCTGTGCCTTTTATTCATGTGACATATTCATTCCATAACTGGAAGGCTGTGTCTCCCACTCCCCTTCGCCCATTACCTATTCCTCTACCCCCTCCTCTCTGTCAACCGTCAGTTTGTTTTCTGTATTTATAGGTCTGATTATACTTTTTGTCTATTCATTTATTCATTTTTTTTGCTTTTTAGATTCTACATATGAGTGAAATCATATAGTATTTGTCTTTCTTACTCTGACTTATTTCACTTAGCATGTACCCTCCAAGTCCATCCATGTTGTTTTAGATGGCACAATCTCATCCTCTTTTATGGCTGTCTAATATTCCTGTGTGTGTGTGTGTGTGTGTGTGCGCGCGTGCATGCGCATGCGCGCGCACTCGCGCACCTTTCCTATCCATTCATCTATCGATGGACACCTGGGCTGCTTCCATATCTTGGCTACTGTAAATAATGCTGCAATAAACATAGGGGTGCATATATCTTTTCAGATTAGTGTTTTTGTTTTCTTTGGGTAAATACCTAGTACTGGAATTATTGGATAATATGGCATTTCTATTTTTAATTTTTTTGAGTAACCGCCATACTGTTCCACAGTGGCTATACTAATGTACATTCTTACCAACAGTGCATGAGAGTTCCTTTTTCTCCACATCCTCACCAAGACTTATTATTTCTTGTCTTTTTGATTTTAGCCATTCTGACAGTTGTAAGGTAATAACCTCATTATGGTTTTGATTTGTATTTCCCTAATGATTGATGATGTTGAACATCTTTTCATGTGTCTTTTGGCCATGTATATGTCTTCTTTATAAAATGTCTATTCAGGTTCTCTGCTCATTTTTTAGCTGGATTGTTTGTTTTTTTGATGTTGAGTTGTATAAGTTCTTTATATATTTTGGATATTAACTCCATATCAGATATATCATTTATAAATGTCCTCTCCCATTCACTAGGTTTTTTTTTTTTTCATTTTGTTGATGCTTTCCTTTACTGTGCAAAAGCTTCTTATTTTGATGTAGTCCAAATTGTTTATTTTTGCTTTTGTTCCCCCTGCCTTAGACATATGTAGAAAAATGTTGCTATGACCAGTGTCAAAGAAATTACTGCCTGTGTTGTCATCTAGGATTTTTATGGTTTTTTAGGTCTCACATTTAGGTTTTAATCGATTTTGAGACTACAAACTTATTTAAATGGATATAATAGAATCTACATACCATACTAATTCAATAGTTACCATGACCTATTTACCATACAAAGATTTTAACAGTCAGAATTTTTTCAAAAATTTTTCAGTATTTTTATTATTTTGTATTTTATTTTGCCTTATAGATTTTATCCTAAGATATAATAATTATACTAAAAATTCTCATATATCACCACAAAAATATATAAATTTACTTAAAATATTTTCAATATTTTGTCAACAAAAGGCTCTTAACATTATTTTCTTGATTGATTTATTATTAAAATTATAATTAAAGTAGTTGGTTAAAGCTATATAAATATAGGTGTGTATCTTTTAACTATTAAACTAAATATTTTATTAGAAACAGATTTTAGTGAGATTATATTATTGCCCCTCCAAAGTATCATGTATCCAAGGATAAAATGGATTTCAAATTAATTTCCTTATATTTTATTTTAATTTATTTTTTTAGAGAGGGAGAGAGAAACAGAGCATACCCATGAGTAGTGCGGGAGGGGCAGAGGGAGAGAGAGAGAGTCATAAGAAGGCTCCACGCCCAGCACGGAGCCTGAGGCGGGCTCGATTCAGGACCCTGAGATCGTGACCTGAGCCTAAATCAAGTCGTACACTTAACCGACTGAGCCACCCAGGAGCCCCTTTCATTATATTTTTTTATGGCTATAAGTGCTGCCTAAATACTAAATAAATATATGGGAATTGAATTTTTATTTAATAGTAATAACATTCATATGATCTATCTATCATCCAAGTCATTTTTGATTTTCCACAAACTGACATCTTAATTTGGACTTCCTTCAGTGTTGTAGAAAAGAAAGAATTGAAACCGCCTCAGCTGTAAAAATCATTAGTCTTTCAACCTGTCAATACTAACATCCATGGCAACTTGTCATTCACTTGATGCCTTATTGGTTCTTATGCCCTTAACATTGGTTCATGATTACTTTCAATATATCTGGGCAAATTAATTTTGAGAAAACTAACACTCTAGACAACAATAGTCATATGTATTATTATTTTAACATTCAATACTTAGTTATAGCCGGATGTTTACTAGTTTCTTTGATTTCCATTCCCTTTTATATCTTAATATTTCCTCCTGGACATATTTTTCCTCTTATGTAAGCATATCCTTATATGTTTCTGTAAGAATCTATAGAGACAAATTCTCCAAGCCTTTCTCGAAAAATTTATTTGTTTCCACTCTCATTATGGACTTTCAGGTGCCACGGATTTAGAATTCTAAGTTGATAGTTATTTTGTATTAATTAGTTTATGATTTTCTCTTTGCCTTTAATCAGCAGTTGTTCAGCAGTTTCACCATGATGACTACTTTGAATTTGCTTCTATGATTCCTACTTTGAACATAATTTGCTATTTTAATCTGAGTACTTATATTTTTTCTTTAATTCTCAAAAATCTCAAGACGTTATTTTTGAAGTATGACTTTTCTTCCATTTCCGTTACTCTCTCCTATGCTTATTGGAACCCTTTCTATTATATTTCTCATTAATTTACCTGGTCAATCATATTTTTATGTCTTTATATCTCTGTACTACATCGTGGGTGATTTCCCCAAGTCTAGTTTTCTAATTCTCTCCTCAGCTGTTTTTAATCTGCCATGTACCTGGTTCAACAAGGTTTTTAATATCAGTGTGTATATATTCTTGCTGTGTGTGGATGTATTTATTTTTAAATTAAAGCTGTGAGATGGATAGAGAGATTTCTCACCATTTACCCACTGTCCAGCCTAACAGAAAAGATTTTTTTCTTAAATCATCTTTAATTCTTCTTACAGAGAAGTTCTTCGAGACTCGAGGGGTTATTTAAAGGCCAGTTATGCTTTCCTTGGATGAACACTAGTGTTGTTTTATTATTTTTTTCTTTGGGCCCAAATTTTTCAGTTGCTAAATGATGCATTTTACTTCAAGTTCATTATCTTTACTTTTGGAGTAAGAGCCAAATTGTTCCTTTTTCTGAATTCCCTATTCCAACGAAAAACCACATTTCACACTCATCTTCTGTCTTTTTTTCTTATCATATTTTATGGAAATATGATCAGTCAGAACGTTCTTTTGGGGGGTCACCTGGGTGGCTCAGTTGGTTAAACATCTGCCTTCGGCTCAGGTTGTGATCTCAGGGTCCTGGGATCGAGCCCCACATTGGACTCTCTGCTCAGCGGGGAGTCTGCTTCTCCTTCTCCCTCTCCCTCTGTGCTCTCTCTCTCTCTCTCTCAAATAAGTAAATAAAATCTTTTTTAAAAAAGTTCTGTTTGTTCATTCAGTATGCCCCATCTGTCCTTCCATTCCTATGACTCAACTTCTCTCTCCTGTCCTCTCCGGTTTATCACTCCTCTGAGACTTGTGACAACTTCACATTTGTATTCTAGAATGATCCTTATGTTAAACATCTAAAAATGCAAAGGCTGAATGAAGTCTATATGTTGCAGTAATCTAGATAGTGTGAACAAGTGGAATATTGATGAGATTTAATAATAGTTAAAAATAACAAATTTATATACTAAAAACATTTATTAATTAGTTAATCAGTTTTATTGTAATGCTGAAAAGATAAAACAATATTATTCAGAAACTATTTTTCAAAATAAAGTGCCATTTAAAGAAATAAAAATCACAAATATCCATATACATAATGAAAATCGCTTTTTTATTGTCAAACATTAAATAATTATGAAGCAAGAGTCACTATTCTTGTCACGTATTTTTATTTTCTTACAAAATTTTCTGTAATCATCTCCAAAGTATAATTCTTATAATTAATGGATTTGAAATTGTTGACACTTTAAATTGATTCTTCGTTCAATAATAATTTTAAAGGTATTAAAGTAACTGCTAAATTTAGAGGAAATTCTACTATATGGTGGATGATCCCGAATTCAGTTTTTTTTGTACTTAAAATGCAAACATATCACTCCAGATTTTCTTTTCCATTCAAACTACTCTTCTTTAGTAAACACTTGCTCCAGACAAATGTCATCACATATCATTTATTTGCATTTTTTGGAAACTTTCATCAGATTTAAATTCTATGATATCATGGCCTTCTCCATTTTATTCCATTCTTGTACAGATTATGATTTAATTCTGTTCACATACATGATTCATCAAAATATTTTAACCAGAATTCAAGATATTCTAAAACATAGCTTTAGAATTTCAATATTAAAATATATACACTACTTAAACTTTCATCATTTCATTCTCCTTTGCATTTGTAAGCATACATTTCAATATCCTTCCATGTCGAAGCTTGGTTTTCAAAATTTTAATAAATTAAAAACCTTGAAAGATAAACTTTTGGCATCCACTTATATAATAATAATTAAAACTTTACAACTGGTTTTGAACAAAAATCAAACAAAGTGTACAGGAAAAATTTATTTTAAAAAGACCATTGGCATTGGTTGACCTACGAACTAGCTCTACAATGACCAAAATATTTCTAAAAAACTATGTGATGACAAGAGGTGAAGAAATGAAATATGGACTGCCATACAAAGTATTTATTTTTTTGTGTGCTCAATATCATATTTGTGCAAATATAAAAATTTTGTAGATTTTAGTAGCTATAAATTCTGTTTCACTTGCTAGAATTCCAAAGCTTTTTTTAGATGCAAATATTAATCTTGTGTGCACTAAACCAATTCCATGTGCATTTGCCTTTCAGAAAATTCACAACTGATAGAAATATTACTTTTTACCATGATGGATTCAAAATGTTTTTCATCTTTTTTTTTAAGATTTTATTTATTTCTTTATTTGAGAGAGAGAGCATGAGCAGGGGAAGGGGCAGAAGGAGAAGGAGCAGCAGACTCCATGCTGAGCAGGGAGCCCTACTGATCCCAGGACCCTAGGATCATGACCTGAGCCAAAGGCAGATGCTTAACCAGCTGAGCCACCCAGGCACCCCACATTTTTCATCTTTAATATTGATGTTTTTAACTAAATTTACAGTAGTATTCACAATTGTATTAGCTGTGTAACTTTAATAAAAGTATTGTTTCAGTTCCATGTTCATCATTAACTTTCTTGAGAAATGGAAATGTCATACTTAATTTGTCATTAAACATGTGCTTTAGGTTTTCTACCTCCCTCTTTTTTTTAATATATTGTTTTCAAATGGCTTACTGCAACAAGAATATGAATAAATGTTGATACATTCTACAGTGTAAATGACAAAACCACAGTAGCTAGAACCCAGAGACTATTCTTAAACTCAAAGTCAGGACAACTCAGCATCATTTCTCTTATGTATTTAAGTCCTCATGTTTTCTATTTTCCCTGCATTGATGGCCTGGAAATTTTGTGCACCCTGGGGGCTGTGATGTGGACCATGGCACAAATAGTTGATATGCCAAGTGGCCAGCTAGGGCATTGGTGTCATATTCTTCTTTCACTACTACTTGGAAAAGAATGGTTTTAATTAGTTGACGCTAGTAACATGGGTCCTGGAGCATTTTATTTCGTCTACATGCCCCCTGCATGTTCCTAAAGAGACTTAATTAACTTGCAACTAGAAACTGCGACTCAGAGCATACTTGATACACTTTGCCATGATTGTGCTGGAGGTGGTTCATACTGGCTCATATGCCCAATTGTGCACACCTCTTCCAGTTCTGTATTCAGTGAGTTCATGCAGATATCTTGAAATTTATCATGGAGTATTTACATGGAAATTGGCAAATGATACAACCAGGGTTTTACCCTGACAGACAACTGGTAATTATTGACCAGCACACCACTAACTTAAACCCTATGTAGTTTCTTTTCTTTTTTTTTTTTTTTACATTTCTTCTTGAACACTTTATTTTTTATTTATTTTTTTAATAAATTTTTATTGTTATGTTGATCAACATACATTACATCATTAGTTTTTGATGTAGTGTTCCATGATTCATTGTTTGTGCATAACACCCAGTGCTCCAAGCAGAATGTGCCCTCTTTAATACCCATCACCAGGCTTACCCATCCCCCCACCCCCCTCCCCTCTAGAACCCTCAGTTTGTTTCTCAGAGTCCGTCGTCTCTAATGGTTCGTCTCCCCCTCCCAAGATTCATGAGTCTTTGTTAATGTTTATTCTAGCACAGGTCCTCTGGCATAAGATATTCCAGGGTATGATTAGTTAGTTTAATTAATTTTTCTCATTTGGGACTCTTAAATAGGGGATCCCAAAGTAAAAATAATAAAGATAATTGGACATGTCTAGAAAGTTATTTTAAAAATGAGATTTTCCCCACAACATCTAGTTATCTTCCAATCTATTCTCAAACTTTCTTCCAAATTAAATTTCTCATACAAATTCAGAACGTGGCACTATGCCTCTAAACTCATTAACTTCTTATGAAATCATGCTGAAACTTCTTCACCTTTGAGGGTTTGAGGGTCCTCAGTAGTCAGGCCTAAATTACCTGCATTGGGTCTGTTCTTACTACCTTCCTAAAGTATTTCTATAAGGAGAGAATCCATTTTTTCCCTGAATATGCTTTTCTCTTTCCCAACCAAGTGCTTATTCTTACCAGTCTTTCTGCCTGGAATGCTTTTTACCCTACTTTACCTCTTAACATTTAGTTTCAGTGATAACGTGTTAGCATGAAGTGATCTTTCCTTCTGGGAACTCCCATAACAGGTGATCCTCATTTTCTTTTTGGTATTTAACATCTACCATCGATAGTATTGCTTTGTACATGTCCTTTTTCTGGAAAGACTGTATTGTTTATTATCTAGAGTGTGAGACTTTTGAGAGTGAAAAGGAGCGGTCATACTAATTAGCCTAGAACATCATGTGTAACTTGGGACTCCACAGGCAGGGAGTAAAAGGGCATATAAGTCACTCTATCTTTAGGCTTCTTTCCCATAATCATAAACTTCTTTAAATAGTGACGAAATCAAAGAGTAGAGATTCAATACATATTTACTGAATGACAATTTAGCAGAATGCCTCCTGGTTCATCAGTTTTCTTCAAAATTAAAGCTTTTTAATTTTGACATTCTAATTAATTCTTCACATTAATTGGTTTTATAAAACTAATTTGAAGTGGCTCATACATAACAGAGATTTCAGCTTGATTTATAGACTTCTGATATCTACTAAAGGTTTCTATTTGGAGGATGGTTGGGCAAGACCCAACAGATATCATTCCATTTCTCATAAGTTTGGGAGAAATTCTGGAAAGTAAACATAATCTCCATTTTTGCTGGGCTGTATCCCAGTATATAAAATGGTGAGATGATTCCATATAAGTTTCCCTCTCAAGGGGCAGAGCTTTCTGGGAGAGAAGTGATCCTAAGGGAAGAACGAGCCAGGCATGATGAGTTATACCCAGTATCAAAACATTAATCACTGGAGGATAGTAATGCATCTTAGAATAGGATTCTAGCTCTTTGATTTGAATTTGGTCTCCGGCAAAGACCACTGGACCCTCCTATGTTCCACGGAATGAGACAGCCATAAGTAAACATCACAACACGGGTCCGTTAAACTCATTTAAGTATTCAACATGTTGCCTACTGGTGAATACTAATGTGTCACATTTATAAATCCCATGCTTTGAACACTTAATTTTTCACCAAGCAAAAAGTTTGTTTGATTTTTTTTCTCTTGGAACCTCCTCCTCCGATATTCTTGAACATCGCTGATAATGACTATTTATGTCACACTTTCTCATCACTTCAAGGGTCCTATGGGAGCTGATATGTGCATTGGGAGTCCCAGAGGAAGGACTAACTGACACATATATGATCATCACACATTCAGCTTGTACCTGCTGTATGCTAGGCATTGGTGTGTGCTGTGATACCATGGTATTTATCTTTAGTTGGTGACAATTAGACAGGTGTGTATTTTTTTGAGCCCTGTCTTGGGTTTAAGTTCTTTTCCACAGGTCTCGGTCCTCATGCAAAATAATTTATACTAATACAGACAGAAACCTCTGGGGTGTAAAGAAGTTCTATAAATAGTCTTAAGTTAGGATACTCTTCTACTTTAACTACATAGAAGACCTCAAGGAGATAGTGATACCTAATTCCATTGTCAGTTTAGCAGATGCTTAGCTCTGGTTTAGCAGGAAGAACCTGTTATGCAAACAAGATATCCCTTTCATCAGTGTGTAGTAAGAAAGGCTGGAGGGGGTATTCGTTTTTCCTGTCACTTTTATGCAATACTCTTCTTGATACATTTCTCCAGGTGTTAGCATGGTTAGACTCAGGAAATGGTAACACGGTACAGTGAGCAGGTGTGACCAAGAAGGAATGATTATTCCCAGATTCTGAGAAGGCTAGTGAGGTGTCAGCAGAAGCTGGAATGCTTACTAGTGAGGTAGAAGTATCTTTCAGAGAATGAGTGACTAGTGAAATCATAATGTTTGTGTGGGTAAGCTCTGGGGTTCAATATGTTTTGAGAGTACTCTAAGAGGATAGGGAGTCATGTGGGAACAATGGAGCGAGATACGGTAAAATATGGATTATTATTCATGATGTGACCCCACTGGATGCTTTCAGGGTGGCTAGGTCTAAACAACTTGATTGTAGAAGATTGTGTATTTTTATATTCAGAACCTGTTTCTAACTCTGCTCTCTATGAACCTTTAATAGCTTTGTCTGAAGATCAAATTATCTTTATCTAAGAAGCTTTGTAATGGCCTCAGGCCCAAAATGCTGGAGTTCAGACTTGTCCATTAATAATTAACACAGGCATCCATATATCTAAATCCTATGAATCTTCAGGCTGGTTAACATTTTTATTAAATATTACAAGACATATATATTGTTTTTACCTCTCGCTTACCACCAAATCAGATAAAAAATAATATGGGTCAGAAACTGCAGTTTTGAGAAGGAAGGAATTTAATGCACAGTAATAATGTGTCAAGAATTAGGGGGAATGCACACTAAATTTTTTTAAAGATTGATTGATTTATCAGAGAGAGAGCATGAGAGAGAGATTGAGCACAAGAAGGGGGAACAGCAGGCAGAGGGAGAAGCAGGCTCCCTGCAGAGCAAAGAGCCTGATATGGGACTCAATCCTAGGACCCTGGGATTATGATCTGAGCCAAAGTCAGACGCTTAATCGACTGAGCCACCCAGGCGTCCCCACACTAAAATTTTTAAATGTTTAAATGTTTATCTGGGGATTGGAATTGAGGGCATGAAGGGTAATTTTACATTTATATTATAATATTCCTTATTGTTTGAATTTTGATAGCTATTTTTTTCAAAGTAAAATGCAAACAAAACCAATAAATAATTTATAAATTATTTAATACATTAAATTAGAAAAATTCACTAGCTACTTGGAAAATATATTTTGACAACAGTTCATCATATTGTAATCTAAAATAAATTCCAGATATATTAGAGTTAAAGCTAAAACTATGACATGCACATGTCCTAGAAAAATATGTGTTTATCTAATATTGGTTGAAGAAAGCCTTGTAACCAAACATCAAAACAATGGAAGAAAGTAAAAGTCAATGTATTTGACAATGTAGGTGACATAATAATTGCAAACCACAGGTTGGGAAAAATATTCACAATAAATTGACACATAGGATGTTAATGTAAATATAAAAACTTGCATATATAAAGAAAAATTACCATGCCCCAATTAAAGGATGTGACAGACTTACAGAAGACAAAATGCAAATGGCTGATAAGATTGGAAATATTCAACATTATTAGAAGTGAAGATTAAAACATTTAATTCTAATGTTTTAAATATCTGGTAGGGCAAGACACATCTTCCCTTATAGGTTTTCTCTTATAGTATTTACCTATTGTTATATGCTTATTGGTTCATATAAACTTAGCATCAAATTGATTAGGTCCAAAATAGCATATTAATATTTTATTGGGAGTTTATGAATTTTATAAATTATCCTAAGACAAATTGGCATCTTTAGGATATTCAGTTATCCTGAGAACAGGGTGTCTTTCTATTTGCTCAACATTGTGCTTGTGACAGAAGAGTACTTAAACTTTTCATCGTATAGGTTTTTCACAGTTTATAACTTTATTCCTAAGTAATTGATCTTGTGTACTGCTATCGTAAATGAGGGTTTCTCTGCCATGATATCCTCTTTCTAGGTATTGTTTATGTAATCTATGCTAGTAGGTTAATTTTATCTTTTTGTCACCTTACCAAATTTTTTGTTGTTAATTTAAAATGGTGAGTTTTTTTCATTGGTTCTCCAGTGTTTCCTAGGTATATAATCATATTTTTGGTAAATAGAAATTGGTTTAATATTTCTTTTCCAGTTCTTAAGGTTCTAATTGATTTTTTTTCTGCTTGCATTGGCTGCTACTTTCAGAAGAATTGTAAGTGGTAGTGGAAATAGTGTGTATACTTGCCTTTTTTCTTATATTAGTGGAAAGTCTTTAGTTATTCTAAAGATGCTGGTTTAAGGATCAAGGTAAATGTATCATTTAAGAAAGCATTCCAAAAAAAAAATTACCAATTCTTATTTTACATTTTTTTAAGTTTGTATTTAAATTCCAGTTCATTAACATAAGTGTGCTAGTTTCATGTGTAATATTAATTTCAGGTGTACAATATAGTGATTTAACCCTTCCATGCAACACCTGGTGCTCCTCACCAGGGTCTTCCTTAATCCCCATCACCTATTTAACCCATTCCCCCACCCAATTCCCCCTGGAACCATCAGTTTTTTTCTCTAGAGTTAAGAGTCTGTTTCTTGGTTTGCCCCCCTCTCTTTTTTTTCCCTTTGTTCATTTGTTTTGTTTCTTAAATTCCACATACGAGTGAAATCATATGGTATTTGTCTTTCTCTGACTTATTTAGCTTAGCATTAGAACTCTCTAGTTCCATTTATGTTGTTACAAACGGCAAGATTTCATTCTTTATGGTTGAGTAATATTCTATATTCTTTTTGTTATGACTTTATCCATATATAAATGGATATAGATAGAGATGTAGTAAGAATGGATAAAGAATGGATAAAGAAATAGTGAGATATATATATATATATATATATATATATATATATAGCATTAGGGACTGTCTTTGAAAAAAAACTGGGTAGATTTTCTTGTAAAATAATCTAGTTCTGGTGTATTTTATCTTTTTTTATTTGTTCTCAGGAAATTGGTCTTTTTTCTATCTTTAATAGAGTTGATTTTCATAAACTGGTTTCCTAGGAAATTATACATTTCATCTAACTTTCCAAATATATTTACACAGAAGTCTTCAAAATAAGCTTCTTTTTATAAATTTGTTGTTTTAGCAACTATTTTCCCCTCTTCACTTCTTATATTGTATCCTTGGATTGTTTATGCTTTTCCCCCTTATGGATTGCATTAGGTAGTGGTTTGTATATAGTGTTAGCTTTACCAAGGACCAGCATTTTGAAATGACAATTGAAGCTCTTTTTTCTGTTCTCTACCTCATATTCATTTTTGCTTTTATCTCTGTTATTTCTTTTCTTCTGATTTCCTTTGGCTTATTTATATTTTCTGTTTATGATTTTCAGTCAGGATTTTAAGTTATTCATTTTCATTCTTTTTAATTAAACATATTTAAGATGACATTCCTCTGGTAACTACTTTAAATATTTCCCATATGTTTGGGTATGAATTGTTTTGTTGTTATTATTTTACATAGTTATGTAGATTTGGTTTGTATATCTTCTTTTAGCCAGACTCCCAGGTGTTATTTAATAGGCAAATTTTTTTAAATTTTCATGTTGACCGCCTTTTAAATTGCTATTGTCAATTTTGATTTTATTACACTGTAATCATAGAATTTGATTTTAATAATTCTACTTTGGGCACTTAACTCAAGCTTTCTAGTGATGTAATCTTTTGAAGGATGATAGAGATAGGTTGATAGATAGATAGGCAATCTCCATAATGACTATGTTATTATTTATGAGGGTTAAGTCTTCTTTATCCTCACCCATAATTTTGACCACTTGCCCTTTATTATAGTGAGAGAAATGTGTTAAAATATTTAATTATTAGTGTGTTTCTACTTATATCTCTTTGTATTTCCCAGAGTTTCCTGCTTTACAAAGGATGTGCTGTATTTTTCACTGTATGGCTGTTATATTTACATTGTGATTTGTAGCTTTTATTTTCTTTCTTTAATTCTTTTTTTTTTCCTTAGAGAAAGAGCATGAGTGGAGGGAGGGACAGAGGGGGAGAGGAGTGAGAGAATCTCAAGCTGACTCCTTGCTGAACAAGGAGCCAAATGTGGGGCTTTATTTTATGACCCTTAGATCATGACCTGAGCTGAAATCAAGAGTGGATGCTTAATTGACTGAGCCACCCAGGTGCCCCATAGAGGTTTTAGCCCTAAATATCATCCTTCTATTTCATTACATTTTCTGTCATAATCACCAAATATCCATATAGATGGTTGCCCCCATATTTTGGCTTCTCAATTCCTTGATTTCTTCTTCTCTAGTGATTTTTCTCTTCAACCCAAACTCAATGATTTACTCTCATGATCATCCCTAGAACTTGTCATTGCTAAAACCTGAACCTTGTATAATTTCTACTCCAAACAACTGTTTTCTTAATTTCAACTCCTACTGTTGCATTTAATTCTCTCTTGTTCCAAAACTATATTAATACTTCGAATTCACCAGGCTTCACAGTCCAATACCATCTTTTCAGCTTTCATGACTCCATAGCGTTTTTCCCCAGTCCTTTCCTAGTTCAAATTCCATGGTCCATTCATACACCCTCAATGACCTTAACCTTCTCTTGCCTTCTCGTGCTCCTGTGGAAAAACTCTAATTTTCTGGCTACTACATCTCTACTCCCAAACAGAGGAATTTGTCTGAAGGAAAACAGAGCACTATGTCGTCCATTTTCTTTATCAAATTATGGTCATTAATCCTAAATCAACCATTAGTGTCCAACAGTCCAATGAGTCTAGTTTCTTCAACTAAATGATTGTTTTACAGTTTTCTATCTTTACTCATTTATCTTGCACCTGTTCTTATTCTCACTCACAGAAGATGCCCATTCTCATTTCACCAGAAAAAAAAAAATAGATTCAGTTAGTTAAGAATTTAATCAAATTCTTCCTACCAGATTAATAAACACATGTGCATATGTACCTTCCCTCTTATTGCTAAAGAAGATCCACTTACATACTAAGTCCCATGTCCCCGTCTCTACCTAAGAACTTCAACCTAGAACTGCTCTGTTGTCTTCTTAGTTTTCCCATCTAAAAACACCCCGCCCATCTTCCATTACAGTTCTTTGCTATCATTTATGTGAAAAATTCTTGAAAATTTCATCTAAACCCACTTTTATAGTTTTTCTCATCTCATTTTCTCTTGATGGCTTTCATTCCATCTTTTGCCCCATCATTTCACTAAAATTGTTTTTTTTTAAATCATTTAGTGATTATGCAAAATCCAGGAGTTTTTAGTCCTCAGTTACTCATTCCTTCCTTGAAAAGTGTTTGCTTTTTGTTTTTTTTTTTTCTTACTCTGATTGACAAAAGACCACATTTCTTTGCCTTATTTCTATGTCTAATCTTCCATAGCTGGTTCTACTCACTGGGCGTAATGATGCTGTGATCCCCTGGGCAAGGTCCTGAGGCTTCATTGTTTCACTGTTTTCTCTAAATATCTTGGGTTTCATTGCTTGAATTGCCATCTATATTCTGAATACTCATAAATTAATATCTGTAGCCCAGACCACTCCTGTGAATTCTAGAATTGTATATCCAACTTGGACTCAAAATAACCACTTAATATACATAAATTTCAAATCTAACATGTCCAAATGGAACTTATGATCTTTCTTCCGTGTTCCAATAAACCCTTCGCGTTTTACTAAATGCCAACTCTTGTCTTTCCAGTTGCATAGGCTGAAAATCTGGGAGCCATCTCCTTCTTGCTTGCTTAACCTCATGCAAATAGATCATCAGCAAGTACTACATACTAGACATGATTTCTTATCAAATATACTTTTACCATTCTTTTACAAGCCATCACTTTCTCTCTCCTAGATTATTCCTAAAGCCTCTTCACTGATCTCTCTGTTCTCATTCTTTGCCAGCCAAAGCTTATTCTCAACATGTTAGTGGTGTTCTCGATTACAAGTCAAATAACATCATAGTGTCACTCTTCTGCTCAAAATCTTATCATGGCTCTCTGCCTCATTAGAATAAAAGAAACAACCTTTACAATGAACTATTATGTCCCTCATGAACTGCCTCTACAGCTCACATAATTCCCTCACTGGCCTCATTTTCTACTCATTTTCCCACATTCTTTGGACTTAATCCGCACAGATCTTCTTGCTGTTCCTCTGATACTCTAAACAGTTCCCTGTATCAGGCCTTTTCCTTTCCTGCTACTCTACCTTAATGTTTTTTTGTTTGTTTGTTTTGATTTTTGTCTTATTTTTTTTAATATTTTACTTATTTATTTGACACAGAGAGAGAGAGCACACAAGCAGGGGGAGCAGCAGAGGGAGAGGAAGAAATAGGCTCTCCGCTGAGCAGGGAGCCCGATGCGGGCCTCAATCCCAGGACCCTGAGATCATGACCTGAGCTGAAGGCAGATGCTTAACCGACTGAGCCACCCAGGCGCCCCAGCTTTTTGTCTTTATTTTTAACTTCAATTATCTCCAAATTCTATAAGATTCACTCCCTTGTCTCCTTCAGGTATTTATTCAAAATACTTCCTATTCAGTAAGGCTATTCCTGCCAACCTGCTTAAAAGTGAATCCAACCCAACTTGTACTCCCTATCATCTTTCCATTCTTTATGGTACTCTATAGCACTTTTCACCAGCCAATGTGATGTATTCACTTGTTTTATTAATTTCCTATGTTACATCACTAAAATGTAAGCTATATGAAGACACAGGTTTTTTTCTTTTGTACACTCCTCTATTCCTAGGCCATAGAAAATTATCTGGCACAGAATAGATGGTAAATATTTGCTTGGAATTAATTTTCTGATATTTCTTTAAGATATCCGTAGATAGGAGATTTTATATATATGTCTGTCTATCTTTCTATCTATCTATCTTCACCATAAAATCTTCAACTTAAGGCACAGGTTACCACTGACAGAATTTTTTTTTTCCACATTGACATGCTTCATACAATTTTCATACTCATCCTGGAACTATTTACTTTGGAAGATTCCACAAATATTATCTTCAGGATCTGTGCTCTAGTTATTAGAAGTTCATGCTCTTTCTGGGTTATGTATCTTGAAATCCCTTCAAGGCCTTTGAATTTCTCCTCCACTAATTTTTGCCATATTCCAGCTCATACTGGGCTGTATTCCCTTTGAATTCTCATAACATGTAAAGATTACCTTATAAATTTAGTTTTTGTTTTCTTTTCCATATATAAGCCTAATTTATATACATGCACAACAAATGATATAAAGGTAAAAGACAACATTTCTTATTTTTTGTGTATCACCTTAAAACTATCATTATGATGGGTATATAGTTGGCAGTGCTTAACTTGTAGGTTACTGATTCCCTGACTGCTGACTAATTGATTGACTGTGTAAGGAATTCTTTATTCACACTTAGGGAAGAAAGGCTGAAAGAATAATTAAGAGAGAGGTGGTCCTTGAATGCTTCAAAATGTAAGAAGTATTTTAAATATATATATTTATCCTGAATGTATATATTCAGGATAAAATCAATGTGGGAACTTAAAGTGTCTGATTTTACTGAATATATTCATAAAACACAGATTTTAAATAGTTGTTATAGCAAAGGTTTCTTTCTAAAACCAGAAAATGTTATCACCTAACTGCACTGACTTTCTTACAAAAGACTTTTTAATGATTCTAATGACACTTGTTTCTGATCTCTTATTCAGGAAACTTAGTCATTAATTGTCTCATGAATATGTTACAGCGAATTATATTCTTTTGTGGACATCTGGATTCTTTGAAGGCAGAGTTTACTTTAAATTCCAAATTCGGTAAATGCCAGAGATTTCCTGAAGGTGCCTACAATCTGGGAGGAATCTTATTAATTCTTTGAATATTTTAAACTTTTTCATATGAAACAAAAGAACAAGAAGAGTAATTTTATTTGACTTCCACAGTGTAAAAGTTATAGTTCTCCTTTTCAATGCCAGGATATTCATTTCCATGTTTCTCTTATAACTTCTATGGAATGATGCATTCATGATTGTGAGTGGCAAAAATGCTTAGACATGCATTTTTAAGTTGCTCATTCTGTGGAACTTCCATGTTACATTTGTATTGCATGCCTAATACAATAATTTGTATTAGCTAATTTAAGTTTTTACCACTAAATATGAATTTATTCAGTAGTGCAGTCATTTTATATATACTTATTCATGGATACTATATGCTAGTCCTCAAACAGGATGTTTGTTACTTAATAAGCATAAACAACAACAAAGAACCAGAACACCAAAAACCAAACCAAAACAAAAGAACATGAAGCCTATCTGTATAACTAGTATGCCTGAGTTTCCAAGGTGCTCTTTACTAATCATATAAATATTAAGACATTCTCATCTTTAATAGGAATATAAATAGAGGGTACTTTAGAATAGTGATGAAAAGAGAACATGAGTAAAAGAATTCAGGTTTATTCAAATCTTACTAGATGTGCTATCTTAATTGAATTATATATATTCTCAGAAGCTTTTATTTTTCATATTTAGAATTTGGTCAGTTACATATAACCTATTTGTTTCAGGAACTTTATTTTTTTTAAGATTTTATTTATTTATTTATTTGAAAGAGAGAGTGAGCAAGAGAGAAAGAACATAAGTGGGGAGAGGCAGAGGGGGAGGGAGAAGCAGACTCTGCACTGAGCAGGGAGCCTGACATGGGGCTCGATCCCACAACCCCAGGATCACGACCTGAGCCAAAGGCAGCCACTTAACCAACTGAGCCACCCGAGCGCCCCTTTACTTATCTTTTTTAAAAAACAATTTCAAATATATTTTGAACCGATCAGAACTAACTCAAAGTCATTATATTGAAGTCCCTAAGAGTCCTAACAGTAACTTTGTTCTTACACATAATTGAGAAGCTATAAAATATTTAAACATATGTAGTTCAGTGTACTATTCATATTATAAATATGACCTGTTTGGGAGCTTGGTCGGCTCAGTCAGTTAGGTGTCTGCCTTCGGCTCAGGTTGTGATCTCAGGGTTATGGCATCGAGCCCCACATTGGACTCCCTGCTCAGCGTGGAGTCTGCTTCTCTCACACTCTCCTTCTGTGCTCGCTCTCTCTCTCTCTCTCAAATAAATAAGTAAAAATCTTTATAAAGATGACCTAAACTCATATACATCTAAGTTTAAAAAAAAGTTGCGTGCTTAAAAAAACACACAAATTAATTTAGTCAATACAATAAATTTTAAAGATTATCATTTTGCTTCTTTTTTGGTCTATAGCTAATGTTTTGAGTGTTTACCATATGTGTGACATTGGAAGGTGCTTTCTATGTATTATCTAATTTAAAATGAAAACAGCCCTACCTACTATAGGATTGAAAAGTTTAGATAAATTAGTTAAATTGTGTGAGGTTACATACCCAGATAATGATAGAAATATGATGCAAATAGTGTTACATGACTTCAAAATCTGTATTTTTAGCTACTAGACTATTATGCCTCTTAAAAAGTAATCAGATGTTCAATTTTCATGAAAATAAAGCCAAGATAGCTGAGTAGACTCAAGTATCCTCCTCAATTTAAGTAATTGAGTGGGTGATCAAATCTATAATCTATAATATGAGTGTTCTTAAATTATAGGTAGTCACTTTTGCTTTAGTTGTTGACATTTAGTGAGATCTCATAGAATGCTAAGGATAAAAACTTGATTAAGAAGGTGAATAATATTGCTTTGTAAACAACTAAAATTAATGTGTGTGTGTGTATATATATATATATACACACACACACAAAAGACATTTTTAGTAATACTAAATCTTATATTCTGGATTTAATATAATGTGTTTTGATATTTAAAAACAATCAAGCTATACTTGATACAACATGGTATTTTGTACTTACTATACTTTTAAGAATAGCAAAATCATTTTAAAAAGTACTGATGGATATTGTTATAAGTATTAATACAAAAAATACTAACTTAGTAGTAAACAAAATCCTAAAGCATTTACAGAAAAAAAACACCATGACCAAGTGGAGATTATTCTAAGAATGCAAGGTTGTTTGAATGTTAGCAAAGCTGTTAATATACCATAATAATGTATATGGGGATAAAAGAAAACAAGGAAAGATGCTGGAAACATTTGGCAATATTAAACATCTATTTCAGAAAAAAAAATTATAGAATAGCTATTAGTGAATAGTGGTTATCATGAATATATCTATATCTTTTTCTACCTCAAATTCTCAATCTTTATCTACATACCTTATCCCTAAAGCCAACATATTAGTTAGTAGGGAAATAATAGAGGCATTTCCACTAATATCACCTACAAATAGCTATAGAGACAAACCAGCCATGGCCCCTATCTCTATTTCTCAGTGTCTCCTTCATATGGTCTCTCCAACATGGCAAATCAGAAACACTGGGCTTCTGTTGTGATGTTGCACACCTCCAAAGTTATGAGGATCTCAGACAGAAGCTGTATCTATAAAGACAAACGGAATCACTTCTGACATAGTTGTAGGTACCTCTACGTTCAAGAGTATGAAACAAAACCCCACCTGTCAATGGAGGAGTGTAAAACTCATATTGTAGGAAGAGGGTGTGGGGTAAGATATATTGGCATGGCCATCATTAGAAAATAAAATCTGTGCTAAACAGATAGAGGAATTAAAAGAGTACAAATGTCATCTGTAATATTAAGAAGATATAATACTTAGGAATAAATAACAAATATGCAAAATATACATGAGGAGCACTTTTCATGATCCTTAAAGATACAAAAGTAGCTTTGAACTAATGGGAAAACAAGCATTGTTCTTAAACAGGACAACATAACCTCCTTGATTTAATTTATAAATTTAATGGAATCTTAACAAAAATTCCTCAACAGCCATTTTTGTAGAGCTGAACAAACTGATACTAAAGTTAATTTGTTAATTTGTAATAATAAACATGTAAGAATAGTTTAGGGGTGCCTGGGTGGCACAGTCAGTTAAGCATCAGGCTCTTGGTCGTGGCTCAGGTCATGATCTGAGGGTCATGAGAACGAGCCCCATGTTGGGCTCCATGCTCAGAACATAGTCTGCTTAAGACTCTCCCTCTCTGCCCTTGCCCTGCACATTCTCTTTCTCTCTCTCAAAAAATAAATCTTAAAAAAAATAGCTTAAAAATTATTGAAACACTAAGTCTATAGGGAGAATTTCCCTACCAGATATTAAAACATACTGTGTATGTGAATATTATACTTTTTGCATATATATGTATAGATACATATTTTAAAATATGGTAGTGATGCATGAATAGACAAAGATACCAAAGGAATAACAGAGAGTTGAGAAATAGACAAAAGTATATATGAAAACTCAGTATATGACAGGAAGTGACATATCATATCTCTGGGGAAAATTATGCTTTTTATAATGAATGGTGCTGGTATTATAGGAATAACCATTTTGAAAATGGTAAATTTAGATCCATACGTTAAGCTTTTCACAAGAATAAACTTCAAATGGACAGAGGAAAAAGAGATCTAATTGTAAAACATGTATAAACACAAAAGTATTAAAACATGGATAAATTATTTATATTCTTAATATAGAGATTTTCTGACAATGACACAAAATTCAGATGGAATAAAAGTAAAGATTGATAAATCTGATTAGCTTTTTCAAAAATTACATGGACAAACTACCACTGGATGATCTCAAACAAATCATTTATGAGGCACATGATAAAAATATTTGCAATAAGTATTACTGATAAAAGGGCTAATAACTCTAACATATATACTTATATTTATGTATGAAATATATATGTATTGTATATAATATATATATACATTTTCAAAACTACTTAAAAATTGGGGGAAGATATTCTGTTTCAGCTCTGACATGGAAAAAAGTTTAGAAGTTATTACCTCCCTCCATACAATAAGAAAAAAAATCTGAACAAACTGAAAATTAACCAATTTTCTTGGACCCATAAAAGAATTGAAGTCAGAAGGCAAATCATCACTGTGGAATCTGGAAACAGGCAAACATGTATACTCACACCAAGACCAGTTTACCTGAAGCTGAAGGTGCTGGAGCCGTAATCTGATAGGAACACTTTAATGATAATTTTCATATATTGATAGAAGCTGAGTGTAGACTAGTTCATAGGTAAGAACCCCTAGGAGCCCAGTCTTCGGGAGGCCTTCACATTTTCCTGGACTTACCTCTAAGGACACCACCGGGTTCTCACTGTGAAGATCCAAGAAAAATCCCCTTGTGTTTCTAGCCAGGAATGAGTAACCATTCTGAAATAGACCCAGAGTGTTCTCCATAACAAAGTCCTATTATCCAGGGGAATAGACTTTACCAGATTTTTATCTCCCTGGAACATTCCTAAAGTTCATAGCCTAGAGCTTTGGTCTAATACCACCAAGGACTGGGATTCAGTCATAGGATTATAGTCTGTATCCCCTTCCCTATATCTTGCCACAACATCAAAAGCATTCCAGTGTAACAGTAGGAAAGTAAATGTTATCTTCAAAGAGTGAATGGGTACATGTTAAAAAGACACAGGCACCAGATGTAGGACAATTTCATCAAAATAAACATTAATAGTAATGGATTTTAATCAATTTAAAATAGCAATTAATCCATAATAATTAAAAATTAATGGGGCGCCTAGGTGGCTCAGTCGTTATGCGTCTGCCTTCGGCTCAGGTCATGATCCTAGGGTCCTGGGATCAAGCCCCGCATCGGGCTCCCTTTTCCGTGGGAAGCCTGCTTCTCCCACTCCCCCTGCTTGTGTTCCCTCTCTCGCTGTGTCTCTCTCTGTCAAATAAATAAAATCTTTAAAAAAAAATTAATGATAATTTATTTACCTAATTTATCCTCTCACTACATTATTTGCCCAATTATATGCTAAGCCCTTTATATTCTAAGCACTCATTTATTTATATAATAATTGATTTGCAATTAAGCAATAAAAGATAATGATTGTATTAATAATAGCACAACAAATAGTAAGTGCAGAAAAATGATGGTGTTAGAAAAGTCATTACTTGTCAAATATCATAGTAATTCTTAAGGGAAGAGTCATTAAAGTATGTTAATAATAGTAAATATTTGTTAAGAAATATGATATTTACATATGCTAAATACTTCTCTATAAAATACTTATAAATTAGTAAAAAAAAGTAACTTTACAGTAGAATAACCTGGCAAACACCACTTAATCCAGGTGAAAAAAGTTAATGTCAATAATAAGATAAACCTTAATGATTTGCCTCCACCTATAATGCACTGGGAAGGCAATGAGAACTCATGGTATTCCTGACAAAAACGTAGAACCTCTATCTATTATGAAAAAGATCAGAGAAAGAAGAATTCTGTACAATATAACTCATCTTTACTCTTCAAAAACTGTCAAGGTCATGAAGACAAAACAAACCGAGGAACTATTTCAGATTGAAATTCTAAAGAGAGACATAGCAATTAAATGCAATATGTATCCTAGACTGTATTGGATTGGATCTTGGACCCAACTTTGTTTTTGTTTTTGTTACAGGGGACATTATTGAGATAATTGAAATATTAATAAGGCTTACATTTCATAATTGTGCTATATTTAGTAAGAAAATGCTATTATTGTCAGGAGATGCATACCAAACTATTTAGTGTAGTCTGCAATTTATTCTCAATGGTTCAGAAAAAAAAATCATTGTATGTAAAGATACAGCAACTGATACGATAAAGCAAATGCGCTAAAATGTTCACAACTGAGAAATCTGTATGGAGGGTTGGGTAGGAGCTCTTGATATTATTGCAACTTTTCTTTGAGTATAAAAATATTTCCAAGTAAAAGTTTATGAAAAAGAAGTAATAATTATTTGTCAGTAGACATAAGACAGTTCAAAAAAAAAAAAACCCTTTAGATGAAGTGAAAGCTCAGATATCACTAAATTTAACTCAACCAACATTGATCCAATACCAAATATATATAGGTCTGTTATGTCTTAGAAAATATAATAAGAATTAGAATATTGTTCCCTTCTCCACAGTATAATTAAGCAATTAATTTAGTGAGGAAATAAATCAAGCAAACAACTTACTATAATGAAAGTCAAAGAAAATAGAAAGTACATGGAAACATGAACAATGTGCTGGGAGAATGAAAATAAAGAGATAAATACTAGAACTTATTTCAGCAAGAATGGCTTTGGCCTTACTGATAAGAAGGAACTTAATTAGTGATCAGTAAAGTCCAAAGATCTTGAATATTATTTTAGCTTCACTTAAAAAAATGTTAACTATTAATAAACATACTAATGAATTTCTATATCTTTCAAAGAAATATTTATTTATAAAGACAATTCTAGTGTACTATTTATATCTTGAGTTAACATCTAAAATAGGCTCTGAGGGGCGCCTGGGTGGCTCAGTTGGTTAAGCGACTGCCTTCGGCTCAGGTCATGATCCTGGAGTCCCGGGATCGAGTCCCGCATCGGGCTCCCTGCTCAGCAGGGAGTCTGCTTCTCCCTCTGACCCTCTTCCCTCTCATTCTCTCTATCTCTCATTCTCCCTCTCGCAAATAAATAAATAAAATCTTTAAAAAAAAATAAAATAAAATAAAATAAAATAGGCTCTGAGGTTTAGTTATTTCAAATAAATAAACCACTTACTTTATCCAAGTGTTTACAAATTCCAAGAATATCAACAAAATTGAGAAAATTTTAAATATTACTGCTCAGCTATAAATTTAAAAAGGAAGATCCCTAGATTTCAAATTGTTTAACTCAAGGAATCACAACGCACTGATTTTCTGTCACAAAAGTTTGGTCTTCAACAGTGTGTAACAGGCAAATAGCAAATAACAATTTAGGCCTTTTGTAGGATTAAGGAAAGCAAATTACCTATCTTATGCTTCTCAGTGGAATGCATGCACTATGAAGACAGGGACAAAGTCCATGTTTCCTACTGTGTCTTCTGGGCCTCACCTAGCATCTCATGCGTGATAGGTGTTCAGTAAACACACATTCAGTGAACATATAAACAGACATTTTTATAGTAGCAGCCCTCATGGACCCACAATGAATCATATCAGATAAAATCCCATTTTCTATTCTGTCCATCAAAGTCAAAATACAAAGCATGACTGAAATGACTGGGTGGTGCAGTAGGTTAAGCACCTGACTCTTGGTTTCAGCTCAGGTCCTGATCTCGGGGTTGTGGAATTGAGCCCTGCATTAGCTCCATGCTCGGTGCGGGTTCTTCTTGAGATTCGCTCTCTCCTGTTCCCTCAGCCCCTACTGCTCATGCTCTCTCTCTCTCTCTCTCTCTCTCAAATAAATAAATAAATCTTAAAATAAATAAAAGGAAAATATGACTAATGAATTCTATCTAAACAGCCAAATATTTTCCTACCCAAACCTTTTTCTCCAAAGGATCTAGGGTAAACTTGCTATTATAAGCTTCTAGGTGTAGAGTCACTAAAGGGAAAGGGGATGTTGAGGCACTGTCTCAGTTCATTCACTTGAACGTATACAAGTGAAGAAAAAAGCTTGGAGAGGAGGTGGGAAATGAGGGACGGGAGGTGGATTTCAAATCTTCAATTTTATTTCAGCGAAGTCCAAAATCTCAAATTTAAAATCATCACTTACAGTTAGTTATTATTTATCTTTAATATCTTTTCATCTGGGGATAATTTGTCTTTCTTTGTATTTCATGGAACCAATAATTTTGAAGAATACAGTGTATTTATTTTGTAATCTGTCCCTCAATTTGTTTTTGTCTGCCTTCCTTCGTGATTAAAGACAGGTTATATACTTTTGGCAGGAATCCCACAAAGGTGAGGTGGAATTATTCTCAATGAATTTTAACAGGATGTACATGCTGTCGATCTGTCCCTTTACTGGGAATGCTAATTTTGATCTTTAGGTTTTGCCATTGTCGGGTTTTGACACTGAATAGTTGCTATTTTATTCTTTTAGTCACTGTAATTAGTCACTGCCTTCCAGGGAAATATTTTGAGACTGTACAAATTTCCTGTTACTTCTCCAACTTTCACTAATGAGTTATTGCACCTTTTGATGATTTTCGCTTAATTGCCAAATTGTTAACTTAATTCCGTTGTTCCTCTGTATTCATTAGTTAGCATTCTACCGTATGAAAGAGGGTTTCCTTTCCCTACATGTATTTGTTTGTGTCAGTGCAGACTCCTACATTTTTACTTTAGTTAATAGGTTATAACTTTCATATCATTATTTTTTTTAAAGATTTTACTTATTTATTTGACAGAGAGAGAGACAGCGAGAGAGGGAACACAAACAGGGGGAGTGGGAGAGGGAGAAGCCGACTTCCCGCGGAGCAGGGAGCCTGATGCGGGGCTCGATCCTAAGACCCTGGGATCATGACCTGAGCCGAAGGCAGACGCTTAATGGCTGAGCCGCCTAGGCGCCCCTGCATGTTATTTATTTTGATGTTCAAATTGTCCCTAAGTACCCGGGTTCTGAGTCTCTTTGATAGACGCCAGTCATCTTGTGGCTGCTTGCCTGTTTTTTGGCACAAGAAGATATTTTATACTCATCTTGTATTTTCCCTGCTCCATCTGGGAAAACAGCAATTTTTTATGGTTCCTTTCCTTTGAAAATGGTATTAAGACAACAAAATCTGTGTGGTGGGTGTGTTCATTGAAAGTAACCCTTACAGTGGATAGAACTGGGATGCACATGGACACATACTTTGTGTGTAAAGAGGGAGAGACAGACATATAAATACAAAAAGAAAAAAAAGACACAGATAATGGAGAAAATCAACAAAACCAGAGATGAGTTCTTTGAAAAGATTAATGACTGATAACACATTTTCAATATTAGCCAAGAAATAACAGAGAAAAATGCAATATCAAGTATCAAAATAAGGAAATCAATATGACCATGCAAAGAAAAGATGATAATACAATGATTTTATTATCTTATGCCAATAAATTTGACAGTTTAGGTGAAATAAAAACATTCCTTGAAAAACATTTAACAAAAATGACAAAAGAAGTACAGAAATCTAAATTAAATCCTTTTAAAAGAAAAAATTTACTACCTATTTTAAAAATGCATATGTTATTTTTAACTTTCTCAGATTTCCTGATGAATTTCTCCAAATATTTAATTCCTGAATAATACCAATCTTAAATAAACTCTTACAGAGAATAGCAATTATAGAAACAATTCCCGATGTGTTTTATGAGACTAGTTATGGCCTTGCTGTCAAAAATCTATGGCAGGTATTATTTATTATAGAAATGGAAATGAAATTTGCATTCTGGACATAAAGGCAAAAATTCAGTATCATATGCTATTCAAATAAATGGATATGTAAAAATTATGACCTATCAAAATTAAGAAGGTAGAAGGCTTTAGAGGGATTGAAGCCAGTGTTCAATGAATGAGCAAAATGCAAGAAATCTTATATATATGATTCAAAGATAATTTGACAAAAGTACTTATTTGTTATGAAATGGCCAAAAATAAAACAGGAGGTTGTCAGAGAATGCATGTTTTTGGGAAACTCAATGCAATTTTATTAATGGAGCATTGGAATATATATATGTTCTTTGTCACTGAATATTGACTGATGGCTTTGCAGGATAGCTGCAGGTTTTAATTTTTAGGAGCAATGCTTAAGGATTTTTATATATCATCAACCATCAATAACATGTGATGTATATTTTTCTTTCTATTCCTTGCAAAACTCAGTGATGCAGATTGTCTTCCAATTGCTTTTATTTAGCATTCTATGACCACTAGGAGTTTGTAAAACTTACTACTTTTTCATTAGACTTTAGGCTTTCCTTGTCTAAATTTCTTTTGTATCATTTTCCTATTATTTTATTAGATATATTGCCACTCTCTTACTGATTTGTGGGAGTTATTTACATAATTCAGATTTGTATACCTTGTCTATTTTGATATGACATTTTCCCTGTCTGCCAACGATATTAACTTTGTCCGTGGTATTCTTCATTGAAGAATAGCTTAATATTCATACAGTCAAACATAACATAAAATACACAGTTCTTTTGAATCTTGTTTAAGAATTTCTTCTCTAGCCCAATCTCACAAAATATTCTCCTATGTTTTCTTTCATTAGTCCTGAATTTTTTAAAGGATTTTATCCATTTATTTGACAGAGAGAGAGAGAGAGAGAGGGAGAGAGAGCACAAGCAGGTGGAGCAGCAGAGGGAGAGGGAGAAGCAGGCTTCCTGCTGAGCAGAGAGCCTGACATGGGGCTTGAGCCCAGGACCCTGGGATCACAAACTGAGCCAAAGGCATAGGCTTAACTGACTGAGCCACCCAGGAGCCCAGTTCTTAATTTTCATATCTTAAATGTATTCTAACATCTATTTGACCTTCATCATTTTATATGGTAAAAAAGTAGAGATATAGAATTTTTTTATGTAGCGAGCCGTTTTCCTGTCTCTTACATCTTAGTAATATATATGTCCTTTCCACTTTTCTTAATGTATGTCATTATAATGTTGTATACTCAAACAGATTGGATAAAACCCATATTGATTTTTTAATCTAAATGGTCTTACTAACACATAGATTTTATTCTTTAATATACATTTTAAGATTGCATTGAATATCATGGGTGAAGGAGAGTGGGAGGGGCAGACTTCAATTTCTGCAATGAGTAAGTCCCAGGGATAAAAGGTAAAGCATAGGGAATACAGTCAAACGTATTATAATAGCACTATATGGTGACAGGTTGTCTCTACACTTGTAGTGAACACAGCATAATGTATAGATGTGTGAAAACACTATAACTGTACACATGAAATTAATGTAACATTGTGTGTCAACTATACAATAAATAAATAAATAAATAAATAAATAAATAAATAAATAAAATTAACTACTTTATATATATATGTATATATATATATATATATATATATGCCAGAACAAAATTGCAGAAGGGAATGTACCAAAATGCTCAGCTTTCTTTGTGTTCCCAGGCAGTGAGAAGGAGCCTAAGAGTCCATCAATAGGGAATATGTAAATAAAATGAGCTAGGTATTTTTTGCAGTTATCTCTATACTATTAAAAGCACCAAATTATTTGTGCACAAAACAATATGGAGTGATCTCCAAAACAAGTGTGAAAAAGAGGATGTATATAAATATGTCACATTTACACAAAAGCCTACACTACATATTTTGAAAGGACGTGTAGAAAATAAATTATATTGTCTATGGCATAGAGAGAAAATAATTGGAAATTATATTAAAACGGGAAAGAATGATTGCTGATGTTTGATGCTATGAATTTAGGAGTGGGGTTATCTCAATTCTGCACTGAATTCCAAAGAAGGAAAATAAAAAGGCAAACAGGGACACAATGATATGTAAAATGGGTTAGTATTTTCTAAATAGACAATAATTAAAGAAGACATATATCTGTCAAATATGAATGATATTGGAGAAATGTAGTTCATGAAATCAGAATACCAGATAAATCTAAATGTCCCCCAACAGGAAATATTGCACAAAGGAGAATGAGCAGCGCCATTTGCAAACTAGACTTGCGCAGCCTCAATATCTGGTCCAGCAGCTGCCACAAAACAATCGTGCAATAACTGTTAGTTGAGTAAAAATGGATAAATGACTGAATACTGCCTGAATTTTGTTAGCCAGTTGGTTAGGAAAAATTTGGTGAAAGTGCCAAAATATCAGATCTTCTTTATGATTAAAAGTAGACTTGCTTGGGAAAAAAAGAAAGAGAATGATCCCATCTGGCCACAAATACCCTGTGTTCTGACTGCATGTCTTGGGCTTGTAAACTATGGGTATAAAACAAAAGGCCAAAGTGCTGCTTACAACTGATCCAAAATTAAATAGTGCCATATTGGAGCTTCTGGAAGTAAAAGATGTCATCTTTTGGCTGTAACCATAGTTTTTTTTTATGTTATGTTAATCACCATGCATTACATCATTTTAATCTCAGCCTCAAAGTCAGAGTTTTCCCCCTTATTACCTGGCTCTGGATATTCACAATGTATATGACTCCCAATGAATAGAGAATGAGAGAAAAATGTCATAGTATGAAAGGTCTCTTCTATTTCATGTTGTCTTTATAGAACCTGTCTACATCAAAGGTGCAGTATGTCAACTGTCAGTCACATTGCTGTTTTCGTAAGTCTTTAATCCTGTGGAGATAGAAAGGTAATAAAGAATGCTTTTGCATTTAGACTCCAGGTTAGGAACATTTTATCACATTCTCTCCTTTCCCGACTGTCACCTTGCAAGTAGCCTTGGAGATAATATGCAGAATTGGCATCCACATATTGAGCTATACAAAAAATTTATTTGAAGAACCTATAAAATCATTTCAAAGGCTCACATTTTACATCTTGTACTACATACAATGTGATACCAAAATATTTTCTTACATCCATTTTCTTAATATTCCTATTTTTTTAAGAAGCTATTTATTTATTTGACAGAGAGAGAGAGAGCGCACAATCAGGAGGAACAGGAGAGGGGGAAGCAGGCTCCCCGTGGAGCAGGGAGCCTGATGTGGGGCTTGATCCCAGAGCCCTGGAATCATGACCTGAGCCCCGAAAGCAGATGCTTAACTGACTGAGCCACACAGGCACCCCAGTATTCCTATATTTGTTTACATTTTGGGATGGAATTTTGCATGTTCAAGGAACTGTGTATATCTCTTAAGCTATTTTTGCTTGAGATTCTCTCCCCCTCTACCTCTCCCCCACCCCCCGCTTGCATGCTCTCTCTCTCTCTCTCTCTAAATTAATGAATTAAATCTTTAAGAAAGTAGATTTGGTGGGAGATACATTTTGGCTCATCAATAATTTCTGTTTCTTTCTCCTCCTCTTCCTGCTTCTCTCTTCTTTTTGTCCTTTTTTTCTTTCTCCCTCTCTTTCTCTCTCTCTCTCTCTCTCTCTCTCTCTCTCTCTCTGCTCTCAACAACCACAGGTGATTGAAATTGCTTGAAGGTTTAAAATCACCTCCACTTCCCCAAGTAGTGTCAGAATTTTGGGGACAAATGATCATCAAACATAATAGGTCTTCCTTAAATACTTTATTCTGTCATGGATAACATAATCTCTACATAAAATTTGCTTTCTGAAAATGTGTTAAATAAAAATGAAAATGTAGTTCAGTTGTTCTAAATTTCTTCCAGAGGAAAACAGATTCAAAGCATTTGCAGGATTTTCAGTTGCTTTTTGGTAATTACTCTTCCTTACTATCTCACATTTATATACAATAATAATATTATATATATATGTATATATGTGAAATGCATATCATATATAATACAAGAATATATTTAATATACATATGATATAATTTAATATACATATGATATTTCTTACCCTTTGTTTACCTAGCTTATTTTGGCAACAGTAAGCAGTTACTGTTCTGCATTTAAGTAGGTTAATTAGATCACAAGCTATTTTATACAAACTATATTAATATTGCAGGAGACAAAGTATTTGTGTGGTTCTACAAAGCATACAATTTCCTGATTAATGAGAAGATTAAGGCCAAAATAGTCATAACTTAATTAAAATGCACTTTATCACTGAAAGAAAAGTTTTAATATGAATGTTATCGGGTGCCTGGGTGGCTCAGTCGTTAAGCGTCTGCCTTTGGCTCAGGTCATGATCCCAGGGTCCTGGGATCGAACCCTGCATCAGGCTCCCTGCTCGGCGGGAAGTCGGCTTCTCCCTCTTCCCCACTGCCCCTGCTTGTGTTCCCTCTCTCGCTGTGCCTGTCTCTGTCAAATAAATAAAATCTTTAAAAAAAATATATGAATGTTATCATTTGGGGGTTCTATATGCATATGCTCCAGAAAGCATTTTGATGTTTTCATTTCTTTATATGTTGCTTTAAAAGAATTAACTTTGTGGTTAATTTCTTCTGTGATCCAGAAAACACTTTTTGTGATCATTGGGGAAAATTAAGTGAGCATATAGCTGATTGTTAGTCACTGTTTCCAGAATACAGTGGCTAAATGATCAAGTTTCCAGGTAATAGCAAGTAGATACTAGCTTCTCCACTTTGTAACTTATGACTTGGGACTTGTTCCTCATCTCCCATTAGCTTCAATTTTTTCAACTGCAAATTAGGGATATTTTGATACTTTCTGACCTACTTTACTCAGTTCAGAGTATATAGTTCTATAGTTCGGCATACTGCAATAGCATTCTATTTAAAAGTGGCAAAATAAATGAAAAAATTGACACAATACTGATTACTAGCAATGTTATAATTATTGTCACTGATATGAAATTTTATATTTGCACAACCATAGAGCACTTAGGCATTGTTATACTATTTTCAGGATAAAAATAGTTGAGATTTTTAGCACATTAAGATACTTATCAAAATATGCTTTGCTACTAGGTGGTAATGCTATGACTAGAACATATATCTTCTTAATGGTGTACTAGCATGTTTGCTCAGACATTGGTGTGATGTGTCATATGATTTCATGATGTTTATGAACATATGTGATTTTATAGCTTTAATTCCTTTTTTAAGTGTTAACATATCAAGGTGTATATGGCATCACTATTGTTTTGTTCATTTTAAATGTACCTTGGTTTACAATTTCTTAATTACTTGAC
This sequence comes from Callorhinus ursinus, assembly GCF_003265705.2. NCBI lineage: Eukaryota > Metazoa > Chordata > Mammalia > Carnivora > Otariidae > Callorhinus > Callorhinus ursinus. Next base: position 24,317,862 of record NW_027397079.1, read on the forward strand.
TTGTATAAAGCATTTTCCAGTTATAAATAATTTTATTTCTTCTAACTCATAACTTCTATTGGCATAATATTTTGCTATGATGTTTCTGAATGTTTTTCTCGTATGCAGTATTCTATATTTTAAAGAATTAGCATGTTTATATCAAAATTATGATGTTCTAAAATTATTTGTATATTTTCCTATTATTTTGATAACTATTAAGCATTAGAAAGTACTACAATTTTTTTAAAAATCAACCTGATATTTTCTTTTATCACAGGTTAAGACTGACGGTATCAGAATTTTCCATTTGGGAAAAATATGACGCAAAGAGAAAAGTTAAATTAGTAGGATGTAAACATGTAAAATTTCAATTTATGAGTACAAATACAAATTTTATTTAGCAAATAACAGTAATTTAACGCACTCTAAAATGTGCTTACTTAACTTCTGTTCTACCTACTATATATCTTGGTGTGGTTTTCTTTGTGTTTATCCTGCTTGAGGTTTGCCGAGCTTCTAGGACTGCCAGATTTATGTATTTCAACTTTTTAGAAATTTCATCATTTTGTTTTCAAATATTTGTTTCTTCCCAAACTCTCTTCTTTTCCTGGTACTCTACTCACATATTGAATCATGCAACAGTACCATGTGAATTGGAGACTTTTTCTAGTTTTCTTCAGTTCATATCACTATCTCCTTACCATCTAGTAATTCTTTTCCTAAAGGTTTTTTGTTTGTTTGTTTTGTTTACTTCTAGAATTTACATTTTGTTCTTTTTGCATTTTATCTATTTCTGTGTTGTTTCCTGTTTGTTTCTTTCTGATGTACATATTTCCCTTTAAATCCTTTAAAGCATTTAAAAGTGCTGTTTGAAAGTCTTTGTTTCTTAACCCATTGTCTATATGATTTCTGGATCATATTTGTTTGTTTATTCACACTGATATTATGTCAGAACCTATGAATACTATATTGTGAGTCATCTGGGTTTTATTGTTTTTCTTCTTAAAATGCTAAGTTTTCTTTAGATGACAGTTAATTTACATGTAGATCATCTTGATTATTTCAAAGCTTGTTTTTAGGGTTTTTAAAAAATTTTTGTTTATGGGGCTCCTAGGTGGCTCAGCCAGTTAAGAATCTGCCTTCAACTAAGATCATGATCCCAGGGTCCTGGGATAGAGCCCCACATTGGGAGGGAAATCTCTGATCAGCAGGGAGCCTGCTTCTCCCTCTGCCCCTCCCCCTACTCATGCTGTCTCCCACACATGCTTTCTTTCTCTCAAATAAATAAATAAAATCTTAATTTTTTTTTTCCATTTTGAATGTGTCCGGAAAATTCATTTACTCTAGGCCTCTCCTATCCCTACCCTAAGGCATGACTTTCCTGGAGTCTATACTGATTGTCATGGTATCAATAATGTGGCTCATTCCAACTGACTGAAACTCTAATGTGTCTCAGTTCTATGTGATTTCCAGTACTTGTCCAATGTATAGTTCCCTGGTAGTTTTCCTCTCTTTATAAATTGCACTTAGACTGGTCTCAAGGAGTCTTGTCCTACAGATGTGCAAATTAGTATTTAGTTAAAAACTCAAGAGGAGAGCGCCTGGGTGGCTCAGTTGGTTAAGCGACTGCCTTCGGCTCAGGTCATGATCCTGGAGTCCCGGGATCGAGTCCCACATCGGGCTCCCTGCTCAGCAGGGAGTCTGCTTCTCCCTCTAACCCTCCCCCCTCTCATGTGCTCTCTCACTCTCATTCTCGCTCTCTCAAATAAATAAATAAATCTTTAGAAAAAAAAAAACTCAAGAGGATATCCATGTTGATTCAGGGATCTCCCCTGTTGTCAACTGTTTGAAATTTTCAAATTTTTGTCTAGTTTTATCGTTGTTTATGGCCGTCCCCTTATCATGGCCAGAAGAAGCTCTTTGTCGGTTTCTTTTTCAATAAGGTTTTTTAAAAGATTTACTTATTGGGGCACCTGGGTGGCTCAGTCGGTTAAGTGTCTGCCTTCAGCTGGGGTCATGATCCCAGGGTCCTGGGATCGAGCCCCACATCCGTCTCCCTGCTCGGCGGGAAGCCTGCTTCTCCCTCTCCCACTCCCCCCGCTTGTGTTCCCTCTCTCACTGTGTCTCTCTCTCTCAAATAAATAAATAAAATCTTAAAAAAAAGATTTATTTATTTGAGAGAGAGAGAGCGAGAACATGAATGGTGAGGGAGGGCAGAAGAAAAGAGAGAGAGAGAGAGTCTCAAGCAGACTCCTCGCTAAGCATGGAGACAAATGCAGGGCTCGATATCACGACCTGAAATCATGACCTGAGCAGAAACCAAGACCAGACACTTATCTGACTGAGCCACCCAGGGGCCCCAATTTCCATAACATTTAAAAATTTTTTTTCTCTTTAAAGTTTCTGTATCTTGTTATCAGTTATTTATTCCTATCTTTGTTATTTCTTGTTTTTTAATTTCTTTGGGCTTTTAATACTTTCCTTCAACATATTATATCAATCCCTAGCTATGATTTTCATTTTTTTATGGAATTTGAATGGGTTAAGTGACGATTTCAACAATTTCTATTTCTCCCATTTAATAAACAGGATTGAAAGCAGGTGTTTAACTCTGTAGTTGCTAGGTGCAATCTTGAAAACATGGTTTCATGAGAGACTATGTACTCTGAGAAACGGAGGGTTCTAGAGGGGAGGAGGTGGGGGGATGGGTTAGCCTGGTGATGGGTATTAAAGAGGGCACGTACTGCATGGAGCACTGGGTGTTATGCACAAACAATGAATCATGGAACACTACATCAAAAACTAATGATGTAATATATGGTGATTAACATAACAATAAA
>NW_027397079.1:24320783-24378131 GCF_003265705.2 Callorhinus ursinus
GGGGGAGAATTCTCTTGCTGCCGACTTCAGTGCTCTGCCAGTGTAGTCATCTGGCTAGTCTGTCTCTATCACTCCTTTTTGACTGTCGCTCACTTTCTTTATTCCCTCTCATTTCTCTCTTCATCATTTCTGCGGGCTCACTGCTTCCATTTCCTAGTAGCTGCTGCTTCCTGTCATCTGTCTCCATATTTTTCTACTTTTTACAATTTTACTTTCTGTTAAGTCTTTTTATATACATTAATTTAAACTCCCTATTAGAAATTATTTCATTGCATTTAAGATATAATTCAGAACCATAACCCCTAGAGAGTAGAATTCTCATAGCAGTGTAAACCACAAGGCTCTGGAAAACCATACATTTCTGTCATTGAGCTACAAAAGATTTCCAGCTTATGCTGGCCCAACTAGTATGGCAGGGCAGCATGGGTTCTATTACGATAATAATTTTAAGGAACTACTTTGGCAACTTATTCAGAAAGGGGCCAATGGGTGTGAGGCTTTCTCAAAGTATTATGTCCAATACAGGCACAAAAGCCATCATCTGTCTTCCACTTCTGTCTTATTCATGTTAACTTTCACCTTAAATAAATAATAATATTGATTTATGTGTGTGTGTGTCTTTATGTGTGTGTATGAGTAGGTGTGTGGGTGTGTGCATGTAAAATCCTCCTTTGTTTCTCAAATGCCTAACATTGACAATCTAACCTAATACATGTAAGAAATAATGAGATACTGATTAACTTAAAAATAGTTTCTCTTCTTGTGAATTTAATCTTTGTTGTTGTTGTTATTATTATTATTATTATTAGATGGCATAATGGTTAATAGCACAGACTCTGGATTCAGACCAGATCTGGATTCAAACATCTCTACCAATTTTTACCCTTCTTATTTAGGTGATGTCATTTACATATTCTGAGCCTTAATTCAACTTTCAGTATAAAATGCATATAGTGTATATGAACACAGTTTATACAGGGTCCAGGTTTGTATGAATCAAATTAAGCATCTATCTATATTATCATCACATTTTGTTAGAATCTCTCTTAATGAGACTAAAGAGAAAAAAAAGTGGTAATCAAGCTACTGTCCACATGACTTGATATCAAGTTATGCTGTTAAAATTATGTTAATTTTAATTGGGAATGTCTCATTTTTTAAAGTATGGAGATTATTTGATTAAATATGTTAAGGGATATCGCTATTAGAGCCACTCAGTTTAGCCATTAGATAAAGCTACCAAGATTAATTTCAGAGTAATTAGTGTTGCGTGAGAAGTAATATATTTATGCTCTCTAGTGCTGTAACACTTGCAACAAAAGCCACTTACCAACTTACTAAATTTTAAATATAGCTACTTTGAAAACAATCTAGGCTTGTGGGAGAAAGCAAAGTCCTCAATGACCTTAGAAAACTGAGTTGTTATCTCCATGAATATACAAAGATACAGTCAATGACTTTGTAAACTCTACTGCACTTTCATCGTCTTTTAAACTGATATCACACTGAGAAAAGCAATTAATTTGTTTGGCTTTAAGTAACATGTATTTTCTCCTTTGTTACCGATATCAGAAACCTATGTCATTTTAAGAAGGTAAATGTTAAATAAGCATAATTGATACCTTACTCCTTCAATGAAATAATCTCATCGAATACATGAACTGAAGAATTAAAAAAATATGTATCTGTACTGGCACAAAAGCAGTGATCTATCATTGCTAAAGCAAGACAGGGATTAGGCTGGAATCTGGAATAATCACTGGAATCTGGAAAGGCTCTATTGAGACTTTTCAGCCGGGGAAGAATGAATATAAATGTAGAGTATGGCCCTTGTTTGGAAATGTGTCCTGTATCCTTTAACATATTGCTCACAAAAACACTTTCAAAAACACCATAGTTTCAATTAAAAAAAAAATCATGTTTATAATATATTCAGACTGTAATTATGTGATTTTTTAAAGGGAGATATTAATAGCATGAATGTTATATTCCTGACCTCAGGAAACTATAAAACAGATGAGTTATTTACATGAGATGTCTCCAGGGTTCTATTTTCAAACTGATGCTAAAATGCAGTGGAACTACCATCAACTCTTTTATTTTGTCCTTACTTCATTATATCAGTGGTAACAAACATAATTATTTAATTTCAAAAACAGTGGTTACTTACAAAGGCTGTGTACTTGGGATTTAAAATGAACTTTACTGAAGACAAAGCATCTTGAAATCATTTCTAATTGTGGTAAATACCGGAATTATGATGGTTTCTTCCAAAGTAGTAGTATATCTTAATAAAGTTCAAGAACCAAAACATAATATTGTGAAAATGTTCAAAATATTTCTGTCATTTGAAATATAGGTAGCAGAATTAGTTGTTAAGACACCTTAAAGTATAATTTATGAAAAAAATTAAAGCCATTAAAGCCAATACCATAAACCATCTTATCAATGTACTGGAGCTCCAAAATTACAACTTTAAGGTATCAATGACATAAAATTGGCCCATTTTTCCCCCAACCAATGCCCCAATTCTAATCACCAGAGGTAGCAGCTATTAATGGCTTTTTTTATTAGTAGTTTTTTAAAATAGTCATCATTATGATTTTTTAAAATAGGTATTTTCTCTGTTGTCAAAGATATATTGAATATATAGACTTCTGACTGTAAAGGATCAGAAATTTAATTGATCTACACTGCCTTCTGTCTCTTTCACTTCCTTTAATTTCTACTTCAGACAGTTATTTTTAATATTCCAGTACTTGCCCTCAGAAGTTTAAATTGTATACTTATTTCTTGATTCATCAATTCTAGATAGCACTTTTTTAAAAGTTTTATTTAAATTCCATTTAGTTAACATACAGTGTAATAATAGTTTCAGGTATACAATTTAGTGATTCAGCACTTCCATACAACACCCAGTGCTCATCACAAGTACCCTCCTTAATCCCATCACCTATTTTACCTGTTCCCACCCCATCCCCCAGGAACCATCAGTTTGTTTGTTATAGTTAAGAATCCGTTTCTTCATTTTTCTCTCTTTTTCCCTTTGCTCATTTCTTTTGTTTCTTAAATTCCACATACGAGTGAAATCATATGTTATCTCTTTCTTTGCCTGACTTATTTCACTTAGAATAATACTCTCTAGCTCCATCCATGTTCTTGCAAATGGCAAAATTTCATTCTTTTTTATGGCCGAGTAATATTCCTTCACACACACACACACACACACACACACACACACACACACACACACACAGTTTCTTTGCTGGTTATTGGTCTATTCAAGTTTTCTATTTCTTCCTATTTCAGTTTTGGTAACTAAAATTTTACTTTCATTTATTTCCTTAGTTATCCTCCATCTCCCAACTTCTGCTGAGAATTATGTTTTTTATACACACACACACACACACACACACACCCCATCAGGGTTTATAATATTTACACGTTGTTTGTTAAAATTGTGTACAGATCAAATCTAAAAATTAAATTTCAGTAGAGATGACAATACATTTTATTTATACGTTAATTCTTTAACTCTAACATTTATATGTTAATTCTTATTCAAAACCAAGTTGTTATTGGGCCTACAGAGTAGTATTTTCAATGCTATTTTATTAATACTGTGCCATTGAAAAGACAACATTCAAAACATTATAGTCAAAGAAGTATTGCCTTTATAAATTTTATCAAATGCTTAATATCATGCCTTGAGTTAATGTGCTTCATACACACACACACACACACACACAGATTTTTCTTTTTTCCAGATTATCTTTATACCTGTGAGCAAAAAGAGAAAAAAAAATAAACCACCACAAACATTTGATTATATCTCATCATCAGAAACATCCAGATTTTTTATATCACACACTATGTGAAGTAAAGGCTATTTTCTTCTGGAAAACAATGAAGTTAGCCCTCTAATTTTATTGTCTCTTCCTTATATTATTTCTTGTTTCTTAATATACAGTATTTCCATTTGTTCCTCTTGATCTTTCTCTTTAGTCCCTTTGTTTTCCTTCAGGATCTAGGAATTTGGGGGAGCTTATTCATATTTTTAAATACATTACTCTATTAACAAATACTAGTAGCAAGGATTTGGGGTAACTGATATATACAGCTAATGACACCTCTCAGCCCTACTTATCTGTCAAAATAGAGAAGATCTGACACTGAACTCAGCCAATTTACTGTTTTTTACTTTTGGATACAATACATATCTTTCTCTGGACACTCCCTCAACTGATTCCCCTGACTATGCAAGACATTGGCTGACTGGCCCAGAACTTCCAAAGAGACCATTTTAATTAATAGCTTCTGTTAATGATTTTATTCATTTTCACAAGTCTTTATTGTGTTCAGTAGTTTCTAAAGATCTTGATTTACTATCCAGTTTTATCTATTTATCAAATCTGTCAAGTATAATGGGATGATTATTAAATTTTATGACTTAATCAATTAATCTCTTTACCAAGATCTTAAAATGCTGTATTTAGACATTCAGAAAATCTGCATGTAAGTCAAATATGCCAATTTTTGTTGAAAAATAAATGGAAGCCTGTTTTCTTAGGTTTGTGAACTTAATCATCATGAATAAGAGAAATCAGTCTTGCCACCACTCTTGGCATGATTAGCAATTAAATTATGAATTTATTTGGAATCAAGAAAATAGGGATAGACTTTGAGTTTTTTAGTACAAATAAAATTGTGTGCCTGTTTTTCTCCTTATTGAATATATAAATTTTCTTGCATTCTTGACATGGTTATAACAAAACATCTGCTTGTAGCTTATAAACCAACAAAGTACACAAACACTTGGGGAATAAATAAAATGTGCAGTAAAGATTGAAGAGATTGACATAAGTTAGATATAATAATAACATATTTGGATTCAAGAACAATGTTAGGACAAATGCCTTATTTGTTGCACTGGAATTCTAGCTTGCCAAACTGAAATTGAAATATACCTATAATTTTTGAAAACATTCAGCAAACATTTTTGTTGTCAATGTTGTACTATAGGAAAGTGCTTGGGAATAAATTCAGATACAGCTTAATTATGTCAACTTTTGGGGAAACACAGTTTTAGCATCTGGATATAACTTTGTATAATATGTATGTTGTTTTACTAACAAAATATTTAAACATGCAAGTGCTAAGAATTGGTCAATATATAGAACTTATTTTTTTAAAGATTTTATTTATTGATTTGAGGGAGAGAGAGAGCATGAGACAGCATGTGTGAGAGAGAGAGCACAAGCAGTGGGGGTAGGGGGGAGAGAAGCAGGCTCCCCACCAAGCAGGGAGCCCAATGCAGGACTCGATCCCAGGCTGCTGGGATCATGACCTGAGCTGAAGGCAGACACTTCACCAACTGAGCTACCCAAGCACCCAATAAACAGAACTGACATGAGAATTTAAAGTAACATTCTTTAGTTTCAGAAGTTCATGGAAAAATATTTTTTAGGAATTTTAAAAAGTAATCCATCAAAATAATATTTTATATTATATAGACACATGTTTGGGGATACATGAATATATACATATATGTACACATTTATTTAACAAGGATGCTTATATGCTTAGGAATTTGATACTACATACACACTATATGTTTTACACATTCGGTTTGTTTTGTCCTCGCTGATTGATTCGTATAGTATGTTTGTCTTCTTAGTGTGTTACAATATTAGCATACTATAAATATTAGAATACTAGTGTGTCAGAATATTATCTCTTTCCTAAAAGTAAGATCTATTATTCTTAATTTGTAAGACTCACTAATTTTTATTATATTTTATCCAATTTTCAATAGAAAAAAATCTGTGTTCTTATGTGAATGGTGGCATTATGGGAATTCTTTTCTTTTTACTGCTTTCCTATGTTTTCCATATTTTGCACAATAAAACATTACTTTCATAACAAAAAACAAAAGATTATTTTCTAATAACACTAAGTTCAGATTATTTTCTTAAAGTCAACACTGTGTATTTATTCAGAAAATATTTATTGTTTCCCTTTAGACATGCTGAATTGGTAATACCTGTGGAACATTTTGGTGGAGGTATCTTGTAGACAGTTGAACATAGAAGCCTGAATTCTAAAGAGAGATCTAGGTAGAAAGAGACAATGTTTTAGATAAAGTCATGAACCCAGGTTATATCACTAAGTACATGTATGAAATTCAAGAGAAGATGGCCAAAGATAGAATTACAAGGAAATGTCTTTGAAGGGTGGTCATAAAATAGAATAAAAATAGGTAATATTTATTTATTGGTTTCTCACTGTCAAATTTTCTAAATTTTTTGCTCATAATAAAATTCTCTCACTAATTTTGTAAAGAAAAAATATTCTTAATAGCATTTTGCTGTTAAAGAAACTAAGTCACAGAGAAATGGAGTAACTTGCTCCAGGTCATAGAAATAATATGTGTAAGAATGAGATTTCAAACTCAGGCAATGTGGCTTCAGAACCCATGGTCTTAAACACTATTCTCTACTAGCCTTAGAGGGTCCAAAGAGTTCAGAATGCTTAGAGAATAGTCCAGGAAGGTTATTTGGAAGCCAAGAGAATATTCTAGCATAGAAGCCAAGTATTTCAAAAGGTGGTACAGATCAAATGTTAAATTACATTCAGAAATCCACTAGGGTAGGAAGCAAAGTTATCCAATGGATTAAAATTAAAATTGACAGCATGTGTATTTGAGAGGAGGGAAGCCAGATAGCATTGGAGGCCAATGGGGAAAGGTTATGGACAAATATTGGAGATATTCCAATGTGGACAAGGAGAGAGTTGTCAGGTGAGTTTTTCTACAATTAGCTCTAGTTGAGATAAGGAAACTTCATGGTTTGTAAAGTTTGATCCATTTGTCACCTAGGCCAGAAGACACTTAAGCTTAATGTTTCTCCTTTTGCTTATTGGTTCCATTGGAAAATTTCAGTATGTCTTGCACCTGTTAATATTCAGTCTGATATCAGTAAGGAGAAAAGAGTATATTGGAACCCTGGGTCCGTCTCTTTCATATATCTGTTCATTTCAAATTTTCTTGACTTCGATATAACCACACAAGCTTAGTATCTTCCTTCCTTTATAATTTTCTTTCAATGTTGCCCTTCTTATGCCTTCTTTCCCTGACCTCCCAAAGCAAGATTTTCCCTCAAATTCACTTATCATTTTTATGCTATACTTCCTTTATGCACCATTTTTCTGTTCTTTTACTGAACTTTCCTTGCTTAGTAGCTGATTCCTAGATCAAACAACTAGCTTCAGGCTGGGAATTCTTAAAATTATATTTTAATCAATTTCCTGTCTAACCAAACTTGAGTTCCCTTGACTATTTTCTTTCCTTTTCCTTATATTTTAATCCCTATATTAAGCTTTATGTGCACAAATTTAATTTCATTTCTACTCCTCCCTTCTATGTTCCATTCTGCCCTCCTCCTACTAAATGCAAACTTTGAGACGGTAGAGTCCATACCTCCCTTCAATACTGTGGCAGCTAACATGTGTCTGGCAGATGTACAAGTTCCCTTTTCCATTCTCTAGTTATCCAAGCTCAATAGCAACATCTGCTGATTTCAAGTCTGTCTCTTATCCATCTTAGCTACATCAACTCAAATCCAGTTTCTCATCTATTCATGCCTAACTTATTTTAACAACTTATGTCTTGGTCTTGGTGAACCTTCACTTTTAATACCTTTTCTAATCAAAAGTGAATTGTTGTAATGAGTGTGGTGAATATCCTTCCAGACTCTTTTAAAAATATATATTAGACTTAGAGTTTTGAATTCTATATGAATTAATTATGTATGAATTATATCTGTCTACCATTTTATAACCTACTGTATTCATGTAATAATAGCTTTTAACTATGGTGATAAAAAAGATCAATTTTATGAATTTAACCATAGCTTAAAAATTTCCATTTTCAAATATACCACATCTGATCTGTCATTCCCTTACTGTTGTATATTGGGTTCTTTACAACTTTTCCCAATCATAAACCATCTTTCAAACACATTCTTGAGCCTATCTGCTTTCTCTAAATATTATTTTTAGAATTTTTCTGAAATAGATAGAGTAAGGCCATTTTCACTGTTGATAGATGGCCTGTCTTGCTTTCCAGGCTGGTTGTTCCAAATATACTTTATCAGAAGCATGTGAGAGAATTATCCCGCCAAAATGTCTAGCACATTTCATGCTAAAAACTGTTCATCAATTTGGTAGGTAAAAAGGTTTTAGATACATTACTTCAAAATGTCCATTTCCTCAATAATAAGGAGATAGTATGTCTTTAAGTTTACCCGCCACTTGTTTCTTTGAATTACCTGTTCATGTGCTTCTTATTTTATTTTATTATTATTATTTTCACCCACTTCCACTTCTATCTCTATTCTTCACGGTTTATTGAAATAGAGAAGGAAATACAACTCTTTGATTTATATTTTGCAAAATTTCTGAGTATATTGTTTTATTCTATGTTCTTGTAGCTCAAGTCCAGAGAGAATCAATAAACAACATATAAATGTGTGACAAAATCAGTGAACACCACAGAGGAAATATTTTAAGATAATTTAAAAATTATTTATAAAATAATAAGTCAATCAGAGTGAACTTAAATTTATTACTACTGGTTTACATTGTAATCTATTCAAAAGATAAAACCCAGGACCCAGTTTTTTTATAACAATTATTCAGATGTATTTCATTTTTTCACTCATTCCATTTGTACACAATAAATCATGAATGACTTTCCAAGTACACTGAAAAGACTTATTAGGAAGCATCATAATTATTTGCTTAATTTTGACTTAAAAATGAGAGTTTTAGAGGGACAATTTGATAGAAATTTATTGATTAACTAAATATGTTTATCAGAAATAAATTTTACAAACAAGTTCTAAAATTGCCCCTCCCATCTCCTCCATATAGTTAAAATTCTGCAAGTTTAATTAAATACATACCGCATATAGAGCCTTTTTAATCAAGTTTCACAAAAAGTTATGTGTTAAAACTCAAAGTGATTACCTTTAAGTCAGAGTGAGTTTCAGTTAAAATTAACAAATTCAATTTTAAGTAATTTCTAAGTGTATTTTCAGAAATTAGTATATTTTTAAATTAGTATCTTAATATTCCTATCATGCTACATGACAGGTAATTAAGAATAGAAATACATTTGTAAGTAAATTTCAGTATCTATAAAGCGATTGAAAATATTTTATTCCAGGGAACAACAGAATGAGAAGTTGAATACAGTTAACTTGACACTTACCTCTAATTAAACAGATGACTAGATTTGCATGTCAAAACCTTATATACTGGAGATTCATTATTTACCTACTTCCCCTAAGGCACTCTTCAGAACTCCAAACAAACTCAGCTGCCTGTTGGCAGGGAGAAACCTGCAGAATTCAAAATTTATGCACATATGGATATATGTATTGATAGATAGGTGGAGGGATTTTAAAGAGAGGTTAATTGAAGCACTTTTACAATAGCATGTATTAGGTGTTTCCTCCTGGAAACCTTTTTCATGTAATAGGTTCTTTATTATGAATATGTAGATGAAGAAACTCTCATCATGCATTATAACAAATTTTCCAAAATGTGTAGCCATATAAATATTTAATTAGATATAAGAAACAATTTAATGGTGATACTTTTTAAATTCTAGTAAAAACCAGTATTCTCCTAAAAATTATCATGTTCTTATATGGCATAAGAGACACTGGGTTCTCCCAGAAGTATTTTTCTTACTAATAGAAAAGGAGCCACAAGGTTCTGTTTGTTCTCTAGTAGAATATATTCCAGGCATGTACAGAAATCATCACTGTTAAAAAAAAAATTAAAAATTAAGAATGTAGTCCTGAGATGGAATTCATTGTTAATATAAGTTAAATGAATTTTTATTAAAAAAGACTAATTCTCATTAAAGAATATACAGTGCAAATAGCAGTACCATTTCTAGCTATCTTATCAGAAATCAGGCAACATGCAATGCATTTTACACATAGTATTCCAATAATTGTAACAATAAGCCTATATTGAAGACATTATTCATGTTTTATTTATGTGAAAAAATGAAGCTGGACAACTAGCTCATGTTTATATAAAAAGTAATGAATGGATTTGGGATTTTATTCCAGCTCTGTTTACTTAAAAGTCCAAATCCTTAACTTTTAAACATATCCCCAAGATAAAACAAAAACCAAAAGGAGACTTATTTGCCCATAATCAAGAAGATGTTGGAATAAACCAGCCAATTGAATTTAAAGGAATTATATAGAGAAATTAATCGTCAGTATTATCTCATGGGATTATTGACTTTCTTGATGTAAAAGCAATCTAGGGGGTGCCTGGGTGGCTCAGATGGTTAAGCGTCTGCCTTCGGCTCAGGTCATGATCCCGGGGTCCTGGGATCGAGTCCCGCATCAGGCTCCCTGCTCCTTGGGAGCCTGCTTCTCCCTCTGCCTCTCTCTCTCTCTCTGTCTGTCTCTCATGAATAAATAAATAAAATCTTTATAAAAAAAAAAATAAAAAAATAAAAGCAATCTAAATCCTTTGTATTTGCTTGGTAGTCACTAAAATGAAATGCAAATCAAAACCACGATGAGATATCACCTCCCACCTTTCAGATTGTCTACTATCAAAAAGACCAAAAGAACTCAAAACAAACAAACAAAAAATGTTAATGAGGATGTGGAGAAAAAGGAACCCTTTTGTGCTGTTGGTGGGTATATAAAATGGTGCAGCTACGGAAAACAGAATGGAGATACCTTAATGTTAAAAATAGTACTACCATGTGATCCAGCAATACCACATCTGGGAATTTATCAGAAGAAAATGAAAACACAAATTTGAAGAGACATATACACCCCTATGCTCATTGCAACAGTATTTACAATAGGCAAGATATGGAGGCAACCTAAATGTCCATTCATTGATTAATGGATAAAGAAGATGTGGTATAATATACAATGGATCATTAGCCATAAAAAAAGATGAGATCTTACCATTTGCAACAACATGGGTAGACCTAGAGGGTATTATGTTAAGTGAAATAAGTCAAAGAAAAACAAACACCATATGACTTCACTTATATGTAGAATCCAAAAAAACAAAGCAAATGAACAAACAGAAACAGACTCATAGATAAGGGAACTGTCCCTGGTTATTAGGGCCAGGGGGCAGGTGAAATAGGTAAAGGGGATTATGAGGTACAGACTTCCAGTTATAAAGTAAATAAGTCTTGGGGATATAATGTGCAGCATAGAGAATATTGTCAATAATATCATAACTTTGTACGGTGACAGTTGATAACTAGACTCATATTGGGGATCATCTTTGTCATGTATAAAAATACCAAAAAACTATGATGTGCACTTGAAACTGTAGGATATTGCACATCAATTATACTTTACTTAAAAAAATCTTATATGCCAACAGATTGGACCACGTAGAAGAAATGGATCAATTCCTAGAAACGTATAACATACCAAAACTAAAGGAGAAAGTTTGAACAGACCAATTACTAGCAATGAAATTAAATCAGTAACCAAAAAATTCCCAAAAAACAAAAAGTCCAGGACCAGATGGCTTCACAGGCAAATTCTACTAAACATTGAAAGAAAAGTTAATACCTATTCTTTTCAAACTATTCCAAAAAATACAAGAGGAAATAAAACTTCCAAAGTTATCCTATAAGGCCAATATCTATGAGGCCAGGGTATCACCCTGATACCAAAATCAGATAAAGACACCACAAAGAAGAGAACTACAGACCAATATCTTTCATGAATATAGATGCAAAATCCTCAAAAAAAAACCCCAAAAACCAAACTGAATCCAACAAGACATTTAAAGAATCATTCACCATGATCAAGTGGGATTTATTCCTAGGATGCAAGTGTGGTTCAGTATTTGCAAACAATCAACATGACACATCACATATTTAAGAAAAAGGACAAAGACCATATGATCACTTCAATAGATACAGAAAAGCATTTGACAAAGTATGACATCCATTCATGGGAAAAACCCTCTGCAAAGTAGGTCTAGAGGGAACATACCCCAACATAATAAAGGCCATGTATGAAAACCTCACAGTCAACATCATACTCAGTGGTGAAACACTGAGAGCTTTTCTTCTATGGTCAAGAACAAGACAGGGATGTCCACTCTAGCCGCTTTTATTCAACATAGAACTGGAAGTCCTAACCACAGCAATCAGAAAACAAAGAAATAAAAGGTGTCTAAATTGGTAAGGAAGAAGTAAAGGTCTCACTATTTGCAGGTGACATCTTACTGTATATAGAAAACCCTAAAGACTCCACAAAAAAAACTACCAGGACTGACAAATGGATTCAGTAAAGCTGCAGAATACAAAATCAAGGTACAGCAATCCATTACATTACTATACACTAATAATGAAGTCACAGAAAGTGAAATTAAGAAAATAATCCCAATATAATATCTAGGAATAAGCTTAACCAAGAGGGTGAAAAACCAGTACTCTGAAAACTAAAACACTGATAAAAGAAATTGAAGAAGACACAAAGAAATGGAAAGACATTTCATGCTCATAGATTGGAAGAACAAATATTGTTAAAATGTCTATAATACCCAAAGCAATCTACACAGTTAGTGCAAACCCTATAAGAATACCAAAGCATTTTTCACAGAGTTAGAACAAAGAATCCAAAAATTTTTATGGAACCACAGAAGACCCCAAATAGGCGGTCTTCTTGCAAAGCAACCTTGAAAAAGAAAAAAGAAAAATAAAATTGGAGGTATCACAATTCCAGACTTTAAGTTATATTACAAAGCTGCAATGATCAAAAAAAGTATGGTACGGGCACAAAAATAGAACCATAGATCAATGGAACAGAAGACAGAGCCCAGAAATAAACTCATGATTATATGATCAATTAATCTTTAACAAAGGAGAAAAGAATATACAATGGAAAAAAGTCTCTTCGACAAATGGTATTGGGAAAACTGGACAGCTGCTACATGCAAAAGAATGAAACTGGACCACTTTCTTTCACCATGCACAAAAATAAAATGGATTAAGGACCTCAAAGTGAGACTGGAAACCATGAACATCCTTGGAGAGAGCACAGACAGTAATCCCTCTGACATAGGCCATAGCAACATATTTTCTAGATATGTCTCCTAGGGAAGAGAAATAAAAGTAAAAATAAACTATTAGGACTGAATCAAAATAAATAATTTCTGCATAGTGAAGGAAACAATAAGCAAAACTGAATGGGAGAGGATATTTGGGCATATCCAACAGAGAGTATCCAAACATAGAAAGTATCCAAAATATGTAAAGAACTTACAAAACTCAGCACCCCCCAAAATAATCCAATTAAAAAATGGGAAGAAGACCTGAACAGACATTTCTCCAAAGAAGACATACCGATCGTCACCAGACACGTGAAAAGATGCTCAACATCAGTCATCATCAGGGAAATGCAAATCAAAACTACAATGAGATATCACCTCACATGTGTCAGAATGGCTAAAATCAACAACACAAGAAACAACAGGTGTTCATGAGGATGTAGAGAAAGGGGAACCCTCTTGCACTGTTGGTGGGAAAACAAGCTGGTGCAGCCACTCTGGAAAGTAGTATGGAGGTTCCCAAGTAAAAATTAAAAATAGAACTACCCTATGATCAGTAATCACACTACTGGGTATTTACCCCCAAAACACAAAAACACTAATTCATAGGGGTACAGGAATCCTTATGTTTATTGCAGCATTATTTACAAAATAGCCAGACTATGGAAACAGCCCAAATGTCCATTAACTGATGAATGGTTAAAGAAGAAATACCATATATATACAATGGGATGTTACTCAGCCATAAAAAGAAATAAATCATGCCATTTGCAACAACATGGATAGAGCTAGAGTGTATAATGCTAAGTGAAATAAGTCAGAGAACACAGATATCATATGACTTCATTCCTGTGTAGAATTTTAGAAGCAACACAAATGAGCAAAGGGAAAAAGAGAGAGAGGGAGAGAGAGAGATAAAGTGAGAAACAGTCTCTTAACTGTAGAGAACAAACTGATGGTTTGTTACGAGGGGGGAGTTGGGAAGGGAGGGTTGGTGAAATAGGTGATGGGATTAAAGAGTACCTTTATCATGATGATAAAAAATAACATAAAATAATGGAAAAAAACAAAAAAAATCTGAGTTTGATTATCATTTTCTACATAATCATACATGTATTTTATAAGCCATATTTTTCCAGAAAGGTGTTCAAACACCATTTAAGTGATATAGCAAGATAAAATAAATATTTTAAATTGATAGTATAACAATTATGACAGAGAAAAACTAGGGTAGGGAAGAGAAGATGAAGACAAGACTGAACTTTATACTGAAACTGTTAAGTAGAAATTTTCTGTGCATGCTAAACTAGGCTAAAAAATTGTCATTAGATTTCTCACAGCCAGTGCAAAGAAGGAAATATGATCATCTACATGCACCAATCTGTCCATGAGATAAAATCAACCAATTGCTCAGAATAAATTAACTACAAAATAACAGCAAGGCCTGATTTCCAATACCTGTAACAAAAGTGTAGCTGTTTTAGAGTGTTGATTAAGAGCAAAACTTTTACTTGATAGCCAGACTTGCTGGGTTGCGGCACAATAGCCATCAGTGAAAGTTAGGAAGAGGAACGTGACACATACCTCAATAAAAGACCACTACAGAAGTGTTGTTAAGTGTGTCCATAGGCAAAGTCCGATTTACAGCAGAAGGTAATTGAGAGGACTGACCCGATGTGGGTCATATGCACAGAGAAATGAACAATGAAAACCTCCGGTTTTATTCAACATAGAAAAGTTCCCCCAAAATATCAGCAGTGAATATTTTTAAAGCACGTGTGACCACATGACCTTACTTAGTCATGAAATAATTATAACAAAGGACCTTTAAACTATGTGACAATTAATAATGTAAATTTCTGGTATATTCTCACCCTTAAGTCATGATCCCTGGGAAATAGATTCTGAGATGGATTTTTTTGACCAGGAGGATTATTGGAAAGTGTATTCACCATCAGTAACTGTGGGAGAGAGAAAAAATTAGCATTGGACAGAGGGAGGAGTTGACTTGCCATGCAATTGTCCTAAAGGCCTCAGCTCTTCCACAGGAGTCTCTGGAGCTGGATGACTCCAGAGTAGACCCTCCCTGAGGCAACAAGGCCGCGACTCTGGACTCAGCATGTACCAGTCATTGGGTACATACCCCCACAATGGGATGTGTTATATGACATCTTCAGCTTGGATAATTCCTGGAGAAGGACTCAGCTGAGAGTCACCAGCCACCAACACTCTTAACAGCAGGGAAAATGAATGCTTCCACCCTAAAGGAACTGATCAGGGTGCTTGTTGTTCCACAGCATTCACTGCAACTCAAAACTAAGATAGTTGAAAAGCATGTCTGGGAAAAAAAAAGAATTTTTTTTTTTTTTTTTGCTATTTAAGATTATTACATAGAAGCTGGTTAAATGTGTAATGGTTTACAAAAGTGAGTCTGTTTCAAAATAATCCTGTGCATTCCTTCTTTTGGTTGTCATTCATAATCTGAGAGGGAGATTTTATAAAGCTATCCATAGTTTATGGTCATTACATCGCTATCATACAACAAAATGTTAATTTTGTATTTAATCCCTATTGGCAAACAGGGAAAAATATGTATTCCTGTCAAGTAAAAGTAGTTTCATCAGTAAAAAGATTTGAAAGAAATTCTTGGTCTGATTTCAGTTCTGGCAGAATAAAATCAGATAAGATGAAAAATATTCTGGCTCTAACATCTGGAAATGTTGGATAACAAGTGAAAAACAAACAAAAGAGCATTAAACCCATCAGTAAGTCATAAGTGAGGAAAGGAAATCCTCAATAAAGAGAAAGAAAGAGGAAACTGTAAGCCAGAGCAGAAAGCCCTTGAGCTGCCTCAGTGACATTTTCGCACTCACCCAGATAACTGGAGAAGAGCCCATGGGCTTCCATGAAAGAGGCTGTAGCTGTCCTCACTGCAACAAATTTAAGTCCTTGGAAGGATACATTTGTATGTGGGAAGAAAAAAACAAAACAAAACAAAAAAACAAACTGTACTAGGAAAAAGATCTAACAACCAGTTCAAGATGGCAAGAAAGCTTGCTGCATATCTGCCCGGATAAAGAAAAGGATAAGCTGATAATATCAAACCCCGGGACCTACCTGGGATTTTGAGCTTCCGTTTGAAAGCACTCTGCACACACAGGCGTGCACACAAGTACAAACACACCCAAGAGACTCAGGCAGAGACAAATCCTCACGTAGCTTCTCTGGGCCAATTGTAATTTCATCTGTTTATCCTGGTTTCACAAAGACTGTGATTTCCAGGATTCCAGCTGAATTTAGGGTCCTCAGTTCCATCTCCCTGCTTCACACCAGGCCGAAGCCATATTTCCCAGTGCCAGGATTGGAATTCCATTGCAGTATTAGCTGCAGAGACGATAGCTGGCTTTGCTATTCATCTCCTCATCCTTCCTAGACCAATTCAGCCTAACTACACTGTTAGCTTCTATTTTTAACACACACATCTGTTCTCTTTAAAGGTAAGCAATGTATTAATTTTACCCTTACATATTTACCCAGCAACTCTATGTACTTAACTGTGTGCGGTGGTGGGAGATGGATGTCAGCTCAGCCCACTATGCAGCCAGAATCAGAAGATCAGAGTCTACTGATCTCATTTCAGATGTTACCAAGGAAACTCCTAAGTGATTTTTTGATGCTTTTTTTTTTTCCTTTGTCTTAGTATCACTGCTGTCTTCCTTATTTACAAACAACAAACAACAGAGTTAACTGAGTGAAAGGCCATAGAATACACGGACCTTTAAAGGCTATTTGTCCTTACACTGGTCCAGGCACACAGTTTTCTACCCTCCAGGAGTTCTGCTGTTTGGGGGGTTTGGGTTTTCCAGGTAACTCTGCCTATTTGTTCTCAGTTGAAATGCCATTATCCCTGGTGGTTTTCCTTTCCATACACCTGCAGGAGAATTATTTTTAATGGGGTCTTTGTTGTTATTGGTTCTTCTACGTTTTCTCTATTTACGGGTCCAGGTCAAAGTTATGAAAAGTTAGAAATTATCTCGCTTAAATGTGATGAATCTTCTCATCAATTCTAGTCCTTCTGAGGACGTATTTTTGAAATGCAATGATAATAGTGCTTTCTAGCTAGTTTCAAGTTCTTGTTTGTCTTTTCTTTGAAGTCAATTGATCTTAAACAATGGCAAACCAAAAAAATTTGAGCCCTTAAAACTATAATTAGTATTTGGAAAATTGCTTTGATTTCATTGTGAAATTCAACTTTTCATGCCATAACAATATTATTTATTCTTTTTTCACTGTTTCCTTTCCTTATGTTGGCTTAGGAATGTAAAACTTTAAACAAAGGTAATCCACTTATCTTATCCTTATCTGTTGCTTATAATGTTGGTCATAATTGGGTCAAGATGATTATTTCTTAGTTGATCTTATAAAGTTTAATGGGAAAAGGTAAAGTTTATTCTAAAAACTCTAGGAAATCTCAGGATGCTGTAAAAAAAAATTCCCCAGTAAAAAATTTTCCCAGGTGAAAAGCATTTGTAAAAACAGACCAAAATTATAAAAAATATAACAATTATAACTAATCTATAAAATAAATTTATAATGATGAGATAATAAAACAAATTTATAAAATTTACAAAATGTACATTAAAAGAGTTGAAAGAAAAAAATATTTATATGAATTTGGTCTCTTATGGGCAATGAGATAATAATTTGTTTAACTCCATCCTATGTTCCACTGGTTCCTTTTTAAGCTACTTAGCTAAAAACTTCAAATATATTGCTTTTATGTACTGTTATAATTGCATTCAGATTCCTACATCCTTCGAGGTATGTGCCTTAATATCTTGATACCTCATGGCAATAAAACAAAATACCCCAATTAGGTGGATTCACTTGAGGACAGGGACCTTAGTGTAAAAGGCTTGCTTTTTTTTTAATTTATTTTTAATTTTTTAAATTAACATATAATGTATTATTTGTTTCAGGGGTACAGGTCTGTGATTCATCAGTCCTACACAATTCACAGCACTCACCATAGTACATACCCTCCCCAATGTCCATCACCCAGCTTGCTTTTTTAAGCTTTTTTGCTTAATTAAGCTTTTAGGGTTTAATGTTAGCACATTATTGAAAATAAGCAATCTATTAGTAAATAAGCAGAAGTCAAATCTCACCATGACTAGTTAGTTCTTTGTAACAATACTATACCCCTATGATAATTTAAATACTTCTAAATTCAGTGAAACCTCATTACTTGTTAATATTTTATTAAAAAACAAAATTTCAATTTTAAGTGTATCATTGAAAAAAAATTTCCATCCTTTACTCATAGCCCAAATACTGATTCATTGATTTATAAAGTAGGGCCTTATTCAAAAGCTCTTTGTTTAAGCAACTGAGCCATACCTGGGACTACCTGATCTCTCTCATCTATTGGTCTCTCTTGACTTAATTCCTCATCTTATAAATGACCAAAATGACTATCCTCAAACTTGTCTCTCCACATCAGTTTCTCAAAAACAACTATCTACCCATCCCTTCTCCCTATTATAAACTCTAGTTCCTTAGTAAATACATTCATGCCTCCAACTATTCACCTCTAGCTCTGAGGACTTTCTCCAACAAATATTTGAATTATTTTAGAATTTATTGCCAGCTCATAGGAGAAATTAGCAATGATTTGGTGAAGAAGTTTCCAAAGTTTTTGTTTGTTTGTTTATTTTCCCTAATACTACTTATGTAAGAGAGTAATATTATTTAAGTTTATCAGTAAGTTTGGGAATTGCTACATTAAGCACAGGTAAACATTTTTTAAGGCCACAGAAATTTGCAGAGCTTTTAATAATAATTATATATCAGTTATGCATCTCTAAAAGAGACATAGAATTTCCAATATATTTGATCTTAGAACTTTCTATGGCATATATAATTGGACTATTCCAGAAGATATGATTTAAGAAAAGCCAGGTGTATTAGAGTCATTTAGCTATTCTTAGGTTCATACCTTATAATTTCAGAGCTTTAACACAACAAAGTTTACTTTTCAGTCATTTAGGGGGTCCTATGGATGTATTCTTGTTTGGTGGGTAGCTTTCCTCTGTGTGTTAAGTCAGGGCCACAGGCTCTTTACACCTTGTTACTCTGTCGTTCCCTAGGATCCCAGAGTCCTTTATTTTCAGTTATTCAAAGACACACCTGCTTCTCAAAACTCCTGAGATCTACAAATCCCTTTTCTACTTACATTCCTTGGTGAGAGCTAGTCCTCAAATAACACTTTGATGTAGGAGAGAGCATGAGGAGAATCTAGTCTTTATCTGGGTAACTGTTTCCAAGCCACCCTGTATGTAATGAAAAGGAAGCATGATATATTTTGGAGAAACTATCCATTTCTGTTGCACTGAGTTAAAGGAGTTTCTTATCTTACCACATACTCTGCAATCTACCCACAATTTACAATGTTGTTTCTATGGAAAATGTACTTTGCATTCTTTGTAAAATTAAAATGAACTTTTGATGATGATTATAAATTTGGAACATTACTCAATATTAAGTTTTATCGATTTTTCCCAACTTGGTAAAATAAATAAATTCAGTAAAATGCTATGAATGCCTATATTTCTATAGCTTCATAAGTTCCTGAAAGCTTGTTAGTTAAAATTAAAAAGAAGAATCCAATTAAGAGTCTATGAAAGTTTAGAAAATGATGTTTGTATTTCATGTACTTGGTTGAGAAAAATCAATAATTTAACTTTTTATACAGGCTGAAAGATATATTCTAAGCCATCTCAGTATCTTCAAATACAAAAGGTTATACTTTTTTCCTACCAAATCAGTTTTTGAATTTTCATTTGTCTTAGATTTATCCCCCTAAATATATCATGAACTCCTTGAGAGAATATGTCATGCCTTTTATTTATTAACCATTTATTCATTAAGCAAATACAGGCTTAGCTTCAGCATGTGCCAAGTATTGTGCCAACAGTGGGAATTGATTGATGAAAAATATATTGTTTCTGTCTCAAAAATATTTCAATCTATTGTAATAGAAATAAAAATGTGTTACTAAATACAGTGTGATTAAGGATAGGTACACATATCTACTTACTTTGGAGAAAAAATCTGGGTACATTGTATTGTATTGTATGTACTTTTGTAAATTAATATTTACTGTTATTAATAGTAGTAGCAATATTATTTCATTTTAAAAGAAACACAGGGTAAAGAGGATTATGCAGATACGTAGGTTGTGTGCTTTCAAGGCAGGCATTTCACTCATCTGGAGCGGTAAGAAGGTGAGGGATGGAGGCGAGAATATCATTCCTAGCATAAAACACAGTGTTAATATCTTTATTAAAGATCTTTACTTTTATACTTTGTCTTATGAAGAGCCGCTGAATGATTTTAACCTTAGAGTACCATGACAAAATTCCAGTAAGTGCTGAAAAATAAGCTCTGGAAGCAGTATGGAAGATGAATAAGAGAGAAGCCTGAATGAAGTCAGAAAGACATGTCAGAAATGTACTGCAAAACACAACAGAAGTTTTTAGATTATGGCTGTGCCAATGTGACTGCACAGAAAGGGATTGTTTTCATAGATATATGAGGTTCACTCTATTGAATGAAATGAACAAATGGCTATAGAGGGTTATGACTATCACAAAATACCAAAAAAAATAAGATTGTGGTTCTCTTTGGTCAGAAGTAGAAAAGAGGGAGCTGTTTACAAAGAGTTGGATAGGTGGTATCTGGGGTTCTAGCAGGGATCTGTTTCCTGACCTGGCTGAGAGGGGGTTGGGGAAAAACAATGGTAGATAAAAATTGATGTGATGTGGCTTGTTGATTATTCTTAGAAACTGTCCATTCTTGGGGCACCTGGGTGGCTCAGTTGGTTAAAGCGTCTGCCTTTGGCTCAGATCATGACCCAGGGTCCTGGAATCCAGCTCCATATTGGGCTCCCTGCTCAGCGGGGAGCCTGCTTCTCCCGCTCCCCCTGCTTGTGCGCGCTCTCTCTCTCTCTCTGTCTGTCAAATAAATAAATAAAATCTTTTAAAAAAAGAAACTGTCCATTCATAAACATCTAGTTATATGCCTCCTGAAATGCATTTACTTTTGTACCAGCAGAAATACTCTGATTACTCATGGAAGTATTATTCTTAACAGCTCAAATTTGGAGACAATTCAAAAATCCATCAGGAGTAAAATGAATAAATAAATTATGGACTTTTACATAATGGAATGAATATATAGTATTGAGTAAAATAGTGAGTAAAAGAAGACAAACTCAAAAGAATCATACTAGAGACTTGAACTTCTACTTAAATCATACTATATACTTAAAGAATTATACTTAAACTTACTCATTTACATAATCTTCCGATAGGTGAATGTTATGTTTTCAGATGGAATTTTAGCTGGTAAAATCATAATATAAAACAAAGAAATGGTCCCCATAAGAATCATGTTTGTGGTAATCTTTAGTGGAGATGGAGAGGTTTTGAAGTTGAAGGGTTTTACAAAGGACCCCTGGAGTGTAATGATCTGTTTCTAGACCTGGGTAGAGATTACACAAATATTCCCTATTAAAATAAATTATTAGATTATGTTTTTATCAACTTTATGGATGTCTGTGTGTGTTTATAAAATAACATTAAAATACAATGAGTTTAATTTGGTAAAAGGAAGTGTCTTCTTTTAACTGATTTAGGTTAGTTTTTATTTTACTCTTTAAAGTACACCCTTCTTTATTAAATAGAAAGACTTTACATTAGTTTTTAATGTATATGAAAGCCAGGATTGATAAAGTTGCCTCCAAACTAGTAACTAATCATATTTAATTTTTAGTTCTCAGTGAAAGTCTAATGATTCTTGATATGAGAGATACAAAGAAGCAGAGTTTATTTACATTCTTTTGTCTTTGTGTTAAAGTATCTGACCAGTGGTGTTGCTGCTGGTGATTGAATGTCGGCACCTTGAAGAAACATCTAACTTACTAGACTAGGTAGAGCTGAGAGTCCTATGCAATGGTAAAAGTAGGTTAGAGGGTAGGTTAATAATGAAAGACATCAGTCTATGACAATAAATATTCAAAATTTTTTTCCAAAAGAAAATTCCTTAGAATTTTTGTTCACTTCTCAACAAATAATAGAATACCTGCATTCAATAATTCTCCTAGCAATTGTTATAGTCAGAAATATTATTAGCTCTAAAATATTATTGTAATTCTATCAAATTTTGTTGTACTGATATCTCAGTTACTTTGTAATGAAGTATGTATTTTAAACTTAAGTTCAATATTGTGCTTCAGAATAAAAAAATACAGTAACTCAAGATGACACAGTAGTATTGATGCAGGACCAAAGATTTTGAAAGTTAAAGAAACTTAAAGTATCCTCCATATATGTTAAAAGTCTAGATTTATTTGCATTTTTGGATTGCCTTCCAGAATCCACCCAGAGCAAATTATTTTCCAAACAAATCTGGTAAAATTTGTCCTAAGGGTCAGGTGCTTTAGAGGACAATGACCTAACTCATTGGCATTCTCTCCAATGACTTCCCAAAGTAAATTTCATATATGACACGTAGAATTTACTTTCAATCTGGAAATATATGCAACCAATTTGATGAAAATTATCTCATTTAATCCTGAAAGTTACACATATATGTTTGTATTATTTTTCTTTTATAAAAGAATTTACAATTGCTTATTTTATAAAGTATCTGTACTTGGATTAGAAAAGTAGAAACAAAATGTGTAGGGAAAAAAATATGAAGACCATGATAATTTTTTGTGACTAAACATAGTCTAGATGTGATAAACTGAAAAATGAGTAAAATGTAATAATTCAAATATGAAAACAGAAGCACACCATTTCCTAAGGAACACAACTTTTTGTTTTATTATTACTGAATTCCTAAGGAAGATTTTTACATAGGAAGAACAATAAAGGGCGCAATGGAAAATACTCTCAATAAAAATTTTATGGCAGTTTCAGAAGTGAAATTCGTGTGGCAGGTTATTTCAGGAATCCTCAATAAAAATTCAAGACATTGCACTGATGTTCACTTCAGCGCAGGAATTCTGCCAGTGGTTACACTCATATTATCTCAGTATGGAATTTCTCTGCTGCCAGACTCTACCAAATGATAGAATGTAGTCTTCTAAGAAAAATGAGTAGGTTTTTTTTTTTTTAATACTGTGTTCTTTAAAATAACATAATATCTCTCAGCTAGAATTTTGACAAGAAATTATAGCCTCTGGCAAGTGACCAGGGTTA
The DNA here is from genome assembly GCF_003265705.2 of Callorhinus ursinus. Lineage (NCBI taxonomy): Eukaryota > Metazoa > Chordata > Mammalia > Carnivora > Otariidae > Callorhinus > Callorhinus ursinus. Next base: position 24,344,180 of record NW_027397079.1, read on the forward strand.
ATATTCTCTATGGCTGATTATGGACAGATTAGTTTTCTTGAACAGGTGTTAGGCTTAGCATGTTTTTATGAAAATTAAGGAAATATACCTAATGGAAGACTTACTTACAAAGGTATTATAAAAAGCTTCCATCTTAAATAGTATCTTTTGATTGGAATATTTACAGAATGGAAGAAAAATAAAGGAAACAACCTAAACTGTATTCTTAGTTAAAAAAATTATTCACATGCACATATGTATGTACCATAGAGGAGGATAAAATATTTTTTCCAGACCACTACTCACAAAAATTACTAAATATATTAAATTGTGCTCAGTTATCTTTTTTGTAAACTCTAATCTTACCTTATAATCTAAACTAGATTGTTTTGTTTTATTTTAATTGTAAAACTTCCCATGTGATATTATGTGTTGTACTGAGATAAATGACAGATTTATTACTTAGTGCATTTGGCATTTGCCTATATTCAAAATATTTCATGAAAAATAAATGATATAACTCTATGGTTTGCAATAGTCAGTATATTCACCTGACAGTCTCCTTAATATCCTAAATTCACTTTTCATTTCCATATATTTTTGTTTTAATAGACTATTCTTTAGGGCACTTTTAGGTGCACAACAAAACTGAGCAGAAAATATAGAGCTTTCCCATATAGTTCCTGCCTCCATACGTGCATAGCCTCTCATAAATATCTTCACCAGAGTGGTGCATTTGTTATGATCGATGAAACTGTTTTGGCACATCCTTATCCACAAAGCCCATAATTTACATTAAGTTTCACTCTGAATGTTGTACATTCTATGTACTTGGAAAAATTTGCAATGTTGTGTATTCATCATTATACTATCACGCAAAATAGCTTCACAGCCCTAAAAATCCTCTGTGCTCTGCCTGTTCATCTTCTCTTCCAGCCTAATCCTTGGTAACCACTGATCATTTGTCTCAGTAGTTTTGACATTTCTAGAATATTATATAGTTGGAATCATGCAATATGTAGCCTTTCCCAATTTGTTTCTTTCACTTAGTAATAGTCATTTAAGTTTTCTCCAAGTCTTTTGATAGCTCTTTTCTTCTTATCGCTAAATAATATTCCATTGTCTGGATGTAACAGATTTTTTTTTATACATTCAGGTACTGAAAGACATCATGGCTGCTTCTAAATTTCTGCAATTATGAATAAAGCTGCTTTCAATTTGCATTTCCCTAATACCATATGATGTGGAGCATCTTTTCATAGGCTTATCTGCTACATATATATATATATATATATATATATTCACATCTTTGGTGAAGTGTCTGTCAATGTCTTTGACCCACTTCTTCAGTGAAGTGTTTGTCAATGTATTTTTTTATTGTTTTTTTTAATTATTGTTGAGTTTTACAAGTTCTTGGGTAACAGTTCTTTATCAGATATTTTACAAATATTTTCCTTTATAAGTATTTTCTTCCAGTCTGTCTTCTCATGCTTTTGACAGTGTCTTTCACAGAGTATACAATTTTAATTTTAGTGAAGCTCAGCTTATCAAATCTTGCTTTCAAAATATGATTTTTTCACTGTATTTTTTAATGTCAAAATTTTACTAATCACACAAGTTAAAATAAAAGAATGCAGAATCGGTTTTTTTAAATGTATGATCCTTATTTCTTAATCTAATTTAATTTCTTTTAACTGTCAAAGATATTAAAATACTAGAGTTTTTAGTTTTAGAGTTTTAGGCTTACAGAAAAGTAAGCATAAAGTACAGAAAGTTTCCATATACCTCCTGTCTGCCCACCCCAACTTTCCTATTATTAACACCTTGTGTGTGTTAATTTGTTACAATTGATGTGGTACATTTTTTACAGTTGATGAGCCAATATTGATACATTATTATTAACTAAAGTGCATAGTTTACATTAGGGTCCCCTCTTTGTGTTGTGCATTCTGTGAATATTGACAAATGTGTAATATGTATCCGCCATTTACAGTATCATATAGAATAGTTTCACTGCCTTAAAAAAATCTTAGTGCTCTATTCATCCCCTCCCCCTTCCTGAATTCCCAGAAACCACTGATCTTTTTTGCTGTCTTTATGGTTTTGTCTTTTCCATAATGTTAGGGAGTTGGAATTATATAGTATGTAATCCTTACAATTTGACTTCTTCCTATAGTAGAATTTTTATGTCATTGTTCAACAATATTTAGAATAAAGCAGGTTTCCCAGATTCCTTAATATATCTGAGAAAAAATATGCCTTGAATGTATAATCATAGAGATGTTTATAATATTTTAAATGGCCAAACATATTTTTGAAGTGTTTTTATTAAGGAAATAAGCTCTCTAGCTAATATAGGTAAAACCAAATTTAAGTCAAATGGAGCCATGGTTAGATGAGGTGGTGATGGTTAGTTAATAAGAGATAAAGAGCCAGAGGAAGGATGGAATTATCATTTGAAGAATAGCGGTACATTTCTGCCTGACCCTGAAAAACAGATTGTGGCGTCATAGGAGGTTAGGGTAGAAAATGAGCCAGGAAGTTGTTTACTTCTATTTCCTAATTAATAAGTCAAAGAACTTGGGATTCAGAAAGATTTTGTGATTCATGCATGAGGAAGGAGTGGAGCTTGGTCTAGAACCCAGGTTTCTGAAGTTGCAATAACCCTCTTCTTTCCACTGAAGCCGGTGATAATAAACTTCGTAATATCTGGTAGCTTAGGCTAATTCTGAACATTTTCTCTCTTTTTTAAGATTTTATTTATTTAACAGAGAGAGAGAAAGAGAGAGAGAGAAATCATGAACAGGGGGAAGGGTAGAGGTAGAAGCAAACTCCCCGCTGAGCCGGGAGCCTGATGCGGGACTTGATCCCAGGGCCAAGGGAACATGACCTGAGCCGAAGGCAGATGCTTAACTGACTGAACCACCCAGGTGCCCAAGGTTTTCTCTTTTGTAACTAAATCAGAGAAAAGCACACAGAAAACCATACTAGAGACAGTGTAATAAAACTTCTGGAAAACAAAAAGAAAGAGAAAATCTTCTAATCAGTGACAGGAAAAGAAGATATTAACTACAAAGTAACAACAGTCAGACTGGTTGCTAGCTTTTAAAAATAAATAATAATCATTAAAACATAAAAAATAACATCTCAAAGATACAAAGTAATAACAGAAACAAATGCCCACTTACAATTTCTAACAAATCAAAGTAGAGCCTTAGCCAATGCAAGAATGAAAGGAAAACAAAAAGGGGGTAATTTGGAAGGGAAATAAAGTTTGCAACATACAGATGACCTAATTGTGTATGTAGATAATCTAAGTAATGTACAGACAAATTTTTGGAAATAGTGCCATTAGCTAAATTGCTAGCTGAAATAGTCAGTTGTGTTTTTATAGATGAGAACAACTAGAAATGCTAATTAAGACTACAATAAGATACCAATATGAACCCATCAGAATGACTGAAACTACAAAAAAATTGATAATGTTAAGTTTAATAAAGAATGTAGCAACTGGAATTCATATATATCGCTGGTCAGAGTATAAAATATGTTGCAACAAATTGGGGGAAATTTTTATTGTAATTTCACTTGTAGGCAATAATAAAAGCATCAGCAAAATAAAAGCATGAATACAAGTACACACACACACACACACACACACACACACACTACTCAGAATCTATAAAGAATTCCTACAAAACAGTAATACAGCCAATACAATAAAAAATGAGCAAATGAATTGAAAAGCAACCTCACAGAAGAGGATATCCAAATGTTCATAAAGTTATGAGAAAGTGCTGAACTTCATTAGTAATCAGGCACATGACAATTAAAACTGGGATGTATCCCTGCACATTCATTAGAGTGGAAAATAAAATTAAATGGCAGTACCAAGTATTGGCAAGATTTTGAAGCACCTAGAACTCTCATATGTGACTGCTGGGGAGTACATTTGTACAATCACTTTGGGGAAACTGTCCGTAGGTCTACTCATGCTGAAAATATATACATTCCCTGATCCAAAATTATACTCCTAGGAATACTCTGATTTAGTTGCATAGATTTTCTTTAATCTGTTACTGGATCTTTGGTAAATTTATCATCCATATTCTTCAATGAAAGTACCTTAGATATTTTCTTCATGGTCTACTAGTTTGTTTGTTTTCTTTTCTGAACCTATTATTATTATTATTATTGCTGTTGCTTCAATCTGCATCTTTACTAATGACCTCTTACTCCCTTCATTGGTTCTCTCTTCAGCTGTTTCCAATATCCTGTCATGCCTATCTGTCAAGTTCTTAATATACATTATAAAATTTTTCAGTTCTAGAATTTCCACCCCATTCTGTTTTGTGTGTGTCAGTTCCTTGATATTATTTTTATCTAATCATATATTTTCTTGAATATATGAATCATAATTATTTTGAATATAGATCTGCATTTTCAAGCAATTGGATCACCTGTTGTCTGTTTGCATTAGTTTGTGTTTCCCTTTGGTACTTATTCTTAGTATGATTGGTATTTTGAGTCAATTCTAGACTTGGTGTCTGAAAAATTATAGAGGCTTTAGGTGATGCTGTATTTGACCATAGAGGAGTTACTGTAAGCCCCCTACTGAATAAAATCAAGATAGGAGATGATTCAATGCCAAGATTTCGATGTTTTGAGTCTCCTCTGAGGATGGTTTATACCCTCTTTATGGTATAGTCCTCTGTGGTTCCCAAATGATCTTTGCAGTGTTTGCCAGGGCCCCCACCCCCAATTTGTTAGTGAGTACTAAAGTCTGATTTTTCTTTTCCAGTATTATACAACTACTGAAAGTTTTTATGAAATTCTCAGATGTTTTTAGTTCAGCTTCTTAGCCTGCCCTAAGCAGCTTAATAGCCAGCAAATAACTTGAGGAAAATCCTGTATAGAATCCTACCTTTCTTCACCTATCTTTTCTCTGGTATGTTAGTTCCTCAAGTGTCAGCTACTTTGACAAGACTGGATTTTAATTTTTGTCTCTCTAGGACCATGAGATTACAGAGAGCATCCCTGCTTCTCTACCACTTATCTATTTTCTACTAGCTTCTTAACCTCAGCCCCATGTCTTGAGCTGTTTAAGTTGGCAAGTGCTTTGGAAGGAAAATAACTGAACAGGAGACTGAGCCATGAGCATCTATTCTTTCAGCATCTTGCCCTTCAAGTCTAAGTACTTCCAACATATGTTACTCCTCTTCACACCCATTAGGAGAGTTGCTATATTAAAACACAAAACAAAACAAGAAAAAAGTGTGTTGGTGAGGATGTGGACAAGTTAGAATCTTTGTGCATTGCAGGCGCCTGGGTGGCTCAGTTGGTTGGGCGACTGCCTTCAGCTCAGGTCATGATCCTGGAGTCCTGGAATTGAGTCCCACATCGGGCTCCCTGCTCAGTGGGGAGTCTGCTTCTCCCTCTGACCCTCTTCCCTCTCATGCTCTCTATCTCTCATTCTCTCTCTCAAATAAGTAAATAAAATCTTTTAAAAAAAAAGAATCTTTGTGCATTGCTAATAGGGATTTAAAATGGTATAGACATTGTGGAAAATAGTATAGGGTTACTCAGAAAATTAAATATAGAATTAGTATATGATCTAACTATTCCCCTTCTGGGTATATACTCCAAAGAATTGAAAGGAGTGTCCCAAAGATATTTGTACACCCATGTTTTTAGCAGCATTATTCATAATTGCCAAAAGGTATAAATAAACCAAGTGCCCATCAACAGATGAATGGACAAATAAAATGTGGTATATGAATACAATAGAATAGTGTTCAGCCTAAAAAAGGAACGAAATTTTGACACGTGCTAAAACTTGGATGAACTTTGAAGACAAAACAAAAACAAGCCAGGCACAGGACAAATATTGTATGATTACATTTATCTGAGGCACCTAGTGTTGTCAAATTGAAAGAGAAATAGAATAGTGGGTACCAATGTCTCAGGGATGGGGTATTGGGCAGTCATTATTTAGTGACATTATTTACTGAGTACAGTTAAAAATGGTGAAAATTATGACCTAGTGTTGATGGTTGCATAAAAATATACTTAATGCCACTGAGGTGTATACTTAAAAATGGTTAAAGTAATAAATTTTATGTTGTGTATATGTTACCACAGCAAAAACATATAAAACATGTATTAATTTCAAAGACAATTGGTTTTGCACTTTAATTATGACATATTTTGTAGATATTTCAGTGGATGCATTAGCCTGCTATGAGTTACTCTGACATAAGCATTCTTAATTACTCATAGATATTCTAAAAATGCATTTTTTAACCTCAATTGATGTTTATCAAGTATTTGCAAGTATTTATGCTTGTATATACGAGTCATTGTGATAAATTCTGGAGATAAAAAAATGAAGAAGTGAAATAATAGAAAATGTATATACTGGTTTCTACTCTCAGTTCCTGGCACAAAACTCCTAAAAGCCTTATGATTTCCTAAGTAATAAGAGCATTAGAGGTTTTTTTAGTTAAGATGGCAGAGTTGTAGGGAGACCCTATGCTTGTCTCATCTCTCAGACACAGGTAGATAAATGTCAAATCATTCTGAACACCCAACTAATCAATATGAGGACTGAGAGAACAAACTGCACAAGAGGGAGAAAAGAGTCCACATTATGGAAGGTAGGAGGTACAAAGGTGTGATCTGGGGAGAAAAGAATCATAGGTACTGTGGAGGGGAGGGAGTCCTGACCATGAAGAGAGAGAGGGAGAGAAAGCAAGACAGAGAGAATAGTGCACAGGGGATTGCACAAGAAAAAAAAAACACTTCTCCAAAACCATTAACTGGGAAAATGAGAGGGGCTGATTATCATGAGTATTTTACAATCAGCAGAGCTCAAAGACTGGTTTTAGATGTCTTTGCAGTGGTTAGGGTGGAGCGTGGTGGGCATAGTGGTACTTCTATGGAAAAGGAGGGCAGAGGTCCCAGGGAGCAGACAGCATGGTCTGAGGATCCCCTGGGTTGCACTAAGAGAGACAGTTCACCTTCTTAGGGTACATTTGGGAGAGGTGGCACTACTTTCCAGGGGACCAAAGAGCTGGCAGGTGCCATTGTGCTGCCCTGTTCATTAGCATAGGGACAAAGACACCTACTGAGGGCAGCTAACTTGAACCTCAGCTTTTTCCTGCACTTTACTCTAAACATCAAGTTCCTCTGTGTTTGTGTGACTGCCTTTCTGGGACAAACCAGCACCAACCCATGTGGCAATACCCTCCCCCAGAGAACCAGTGTGGGTCCCTTCAGCACCAGTTCCCTAAAGTTCAGAGTTTTGAAACTCAGCAGGCATGCCTGAGATAAAATCCAAGTGCACTGTGCTGCCAGGTGGACAGATGGCCCAGACATGGACAAGGTAAAGGCAGGCATCTGAAGGATGCCTGGAACACGAGGCAAGATTGTTTGCTCTTCTGTGAGGGCTTCTTAGACAGTGGTGGGCCCTGACTTCCCTCTCCAGGGATGAGAGAGTGGACTGGAATGATTTTTATGCCTGCCCATCAGCATAGATGGATTTCAGTGAGCAGCACAGTGCCCATAGTGGAGCAGGAAACATAACAGGCTTTCCTAAGACATAGAAGAAGACAAAAACCTAGACAAAATGCCAAGATGGAGGAATTTATCCCCCCCAAAAAGAACAAGCAAAAGTCACAACCAAGGATCTAATCAAAACAGATATAAGTAATATGCTTGATTCAGAATTTAAAACAACAATCGTAAGGATACAAGTTGGGCTTGAGAAAGCATAGAAAACACCAGGGAGTCCCTTACCACAGAGATAAAAGATGTAAGAACCAGTCAGGCTGAAATAGAAAATGCTGTAACTGAGATGTGGAACTGTCTAAATGTAATGACCACAAGGATGGAAGAAGCAGAGGAATGAAGAAATGATATAGAAGATAAAATTATGGAAAATAATGAAGCAGAAAAGAGGGAAAGAAAAATATTGGATCACTTAGGGAACGCAGCAACTCCATAAAGTGTAATAACATTCGTATCATAGGAATTGCAGAACAAAAGAGGGAAAAGGGGGCAGAAGGTTTATTTGAGCAAATTATAGCTGAAAACTTCCCTAATCTGGAGAAGGAAACAGAGATCCAAATTCAGGAGGCCCAGAGAACCTCCATCAAAATCAAGAAAAGTACATCAACACTAAGACATATCACAGTAAAATTTGCAAAATACAGAGATAAGGAAAAAATCCTGAGAGTAGCAAAGGAAAAGAAATCTCTAACTTAAAAGGGAAGACAAATAAGATTAGCAGTAGACTTATCCACAGAAATTTAACAGGCCAGAAGAGAGTGGCATGATATATTCAATGTGCTGAATGGGAAAAATATGTAGCCAAGAATACTTTGTCCACCAAGGCTGTCATTCAAAATAGAAGGATGGATAAAGAATTTCCCAGACAAAAACTAAAGGAGTTTGTGACCACTAAACCAGCTCTTCAAGTAATATTAAAGGGGATTCTTTGAGTGGGAAAGGAGGAACAACAGTGACAAAGACTAGAAACGAACAGAGAAAATCTCCAGAAACAATAGCTTAATGGGTAATACAGGGCACTAAATTCATATCTATCAAAATAATCACTCTGAATGTAAATGGACTAAATGCTCCAGTCAAAAGACATAGGATATCAGAATGGATTAAAAAAAACAAAAACAAAACAAGACCCATTGATATGCTGCCTATAAGAGACTCACTTTATACCTAAAGCCACCTACAGACAGAAAGTGAGGAGATGGAGAACATCTATCATGCTAATAGACATCAAAAGAAAGCCAGAGGAGCTGTATTTATATCAAACTAGATTTTAAACCAAAGATTGTAACAAGAAATGAAGAAGGGCACTGTATCATAATAAAGGGGTTTACCCCCCATGAGAAGATCTAAAAATTGTAAATATTTATGCCTCCAGCTTGGGAGCACCCAAACATATGAATCAATTAATAATGAACGTAAAGAAACTCATTGAAAATAATACAATAATAGTAGGGGACTTTAACACCCCACTTACAGCAATTTACATCTGATCATCTAAGCAGAAAATCAACAAGGAAATAATGGGTTTGAATGACACACTGGATCAGACAGTCTTAACAGACATATTCAGAACATTTCATCTGAAAGCAACACAGGACACATTTTTTAAGTGCACATGGAAGACTTTCCAGAAAAGATCACATACTGGGTCACAAATCAGGCCTCAACAAATACAAAAAGATTGAGGGCATACGATGCATATTTTCTGATCACAATACTATGTAACTTGAAGCCAACCACAAGAAAAAATTTGGAAAGACCACAAATACATGGACGTTAAATGTTAAAGAATATCCTACTAAAGAATGAATGGGTCAACCAGGAAATTGAGGAATAAATCAAGAAATACGTGGAAGAAAATGAAAATAAAAATATGACAATTCAAAACCTTTGGGATGCAGCAAAACTGGTCACAAGAGGGAAGTATATAGCGATATACTTACTTCAAGAAGCAAGAAAAGTCTCAAATACACAACCAAACTTACACCTAAAGGAGCTAAAAAAGGAACAGCAAATAAAGTCTAAAGCCAGCAGAAGAAGGAAAATAATAACGATTAGAGCAGAAATAAATGATGTACTATATGTTGGCTAACTGAACATAATAATAATAAAAAATCAAAAAAAAATGCTATAGAAACAACATTAACAAACAAACAAAAAAAAAAACCCAGTAGAACAGATCAATGAAGAGTTCATTCTTTTTTTTTTAAGATTTTATTTATTTATTTGAGAGAGAGAGAATGAGAACCAGAGAGCACGAGAGGGAAGAGGGTCAGAGGGAGAAGCAGACTCCCTGCCGAGCAGGGAGCCCGATGTGGGACTCGATCCTGGGACTCCAGGATCATGACCTGAGCCGAAGGCAGTCGCTTAACCAACTGAGCCACCCAGGTGCCCAAGAGTTCATTCTTAGAAAGAATAAATAAAATTGATAAATCCCTAGAGAGTTTATCAAAAAGAAGAGAGAAAGGACCCAGATAAATAAAATCACAAGTGGAAAAAGAGAGATCACAACCAACACCACAGAAAAATTATAAGAGAATATTATGAAAAATTATATGCCAACAAATTGGGCAATCTGAATAATTGATAAATTCCTAGAAACATGTAAACTACTAAAACTGAAACAGGAAGAAATAGGAAATTTGAACGGACCTGTAATCAGCAAAGAAATAGAATCAGTGATCAAAAAACTCCCAACAAACAAAAGGCCACATGACTTCCCAGGGGAATTCTACTAAACATTTAAAGAGTTAATACCTATTCTCAAATTGTACCAAAAAAGTTGAAATGGAAGGAAAACTTCCAAACTCATTCTATGAAGCCAGCATTCTCTTGATTCCAAAACCAAAGACCTCACTAAAAAGGAGAATTATAGGCCACTATCCCTGATGAAGACGGATGGAAAAATTCTCAACAAGATACTAGCAAAGAAAATCCAACTGTACATTAAAAAAAAATTATTCACCACAATCAAGAGGGATTTATTCCGGCCTGCAAATGTGGTTCAATATTCACAAATCAACCAATGTGATACAACACATTAATAAAAGAAAGAATGAGAGCCATATGATCCTCTCAATAGATGCAGAAAAAGCGTTTGGCAAAATACAGCATCCATTCTTGATAAAAGCCCTCAACAAAGTAAGGATAGAAGCAAGTACCTCAACCTCATAAAGGCCATTTATAAAACAGCCACAGCTCATATCATCCTCAATGTGGAAAAAACTAAAGCTTTTCCTCTATGGTCAGGAACAAGACAGGGATATCCACTCTCACCACTGTTATTTAACATCAGAAAATCTAGTCTCAGCAATCAGAAAACAGGAAGAAATAAAAGGCATCCAAATCAGCAAGGAAGAGGTCAACTTTCACTGTTTGCAGATGACATGATACTCTATGTAGAAAACCCAAAAGACTCCACCAAAATATTGCTAGAACTGATACACGAATTCAACAACATTGCAGGATACAAAATCAATGTACAGAAATCTGCGACACTGATATATACCAAAAATGAAGCAACAGAAAGAGGAATCAAGGAATTGATCCCATTTACAATTGCACCAAAACATAAGAGGCCTAGGAATAAACCAAACCAAAGACATGAGAGATCTGTACTCTGAAAGCTATAGAACACTATGAAAGAAATTGAAGATGACACAAAGAAATGGAAAAACATTTCATTCTCCTGGATTGGAAGAACAAATACTGTTAAAATGTCTATTCTATCCAAAGCCACCAACACATTTAATGCAATCCCTTTCAAAATGCCACTGGCATTTTTCACAGAGGTAGAATAGATAATGCTAAAATTTGTATGGAGCCAGAAAAGACTCTGAATAGCGAAAGCAGTCTTGAAAAAGAAAACCAAAGCTGGAAGCATCACAATTCTGGACTTCAAGCTCTATTATAAAGATGTAAGCATCAGGGCGCCTGGGTGGCTCAGTTGGTTAAGCGACTGCCTTCTGCTCAGGTCATGATCCTGGAGTCCCGGGATCAAGTCCCACATCAGGCCCCTTGCTCAGTGGGGAGTCTGCTTCTCCCTCTGACCCTCTTCCCTCTCGTGCTCTCTATCTCTCATTCTCTCTCTCTCAAATAAATAAATAAAATCTTAAAAAAATTTAAAAAAAGATGTAAGCATCAAGACAGTATGGTATTGGCACAAAAACGGACACATAGATCAACAGAACAGAATAGAAAACCCAAAATGGATCTACAACTATACGGTAAACTTATCTTTGACAAAGCAGGAAAGAATAATGCAAAAGACAATCTCTTCAACAAATGATGTTAGGAAAACTGGACAGCAACATGCAGAAGAATGAAACTGGGCCATTTTCTTAAACTATACACAAAAATAAATTCAAAATAGATGAAAGACCTAAATGTGAGACAGGAATCCATCAAAATCCTAGAAGGGAACACAGGCAGCAACTTCTTTGACCTTGCCTGGAGCAACTTCTTATCAGACATGTCGCTGAAGACAAGGGAAACAAAAGCAAAAATGTACTATTGGGACTCCATCAAGTTAAAAAGCTTCTGCACGGCAAAGGAAACCATCAACAAAACTAAAAGGCAGCCTACAGGATGGGAGAAAATATTTGCAAATGACATATCTGATAAAGGGTTGGTAGCCAAAATATATAAAGAACTTATGAAATTCAATATTCAAAAGACAAATAATCCAGTTAAGAAATGGGCAGAAGACATGAATAGACATTTTTCCATAGAAGACATCCAGATGGCTAACAGAAACATGGTAAGATACTGAATATCATTCATCATCAGGGAAGTACAAATCAAAACTACAGTGAGATACCATCTCACCCCTTCAGAATTGCTAAAATTAACAACACAGGAAACAACAGGTGTTGGCAAGGATACAGAGAAAGGGGGGATCGTCTTACACTGTTGATGGGAACGCAAACTGGTGCAACCACTCTGGAAAACAGTATGGAGTTTCCTCAATAAGTTAAAAATAGAACTACCCTATGACCCAGCAATTTCACTACTAGGTATTTACCTAAGGGAAACAAAAATACTAATTTGAAGGAGCACGTGCACCCTGATGTTTATAGCAGCATTATAAGCAAAACCGAATTATGAAAAGAGCCGAAATGTCTATCGACTGATAAAAGGATAAAGATGTTGGGTATATATACAATAGAATATTACTCAGCCATTAAAAAGAATGAAATCTTGTCATTTGCAATGATGTGGATGGAGCTAGAGTATATTATGCTAAGGAAAATACACAAGTCAGAGAAAGACAAATACCATATGATTTCATTCATGTGGAATATAAGAAACAGAACTTGATGGCTCAGTTTGTTAAGCAGTTAAGCGTCTGACTCTTGATTTCAGCTTGTGTCATGATATTGGGGTTGTGAGATCAAACCCCACATCTGACTCTGTGCTCAGAGGGGAGTCTGCTTGAGATTCTTTCTCTCCCTGCACCTATCCCACTCATGCACACACTCTCTCTCTCTCTCTAAAATAAATAAATATATCTAAAAAAAAAAAAAAAGGAAACAAAGAGATGAGCATGGGGAAGGAAGAAAAAAAAGAAAGAGAGAGGCAAACCATAAGAGACCTTTAAGTATAGAGAACAAACTGAAGGTTGCTGGAGGGGAGATGGGTGGGTGATGGGCTAAATGGGTGGTGGGTATTAAAGAGGCTACTTGTTATGATGAGCTATGGGTATTCTATGTAAGTGATGAATCACTAAATTCTACTCAAACCAATATTACACTATATTTTAACTAACTGGAATTTAAATAAAAAACTTGGAAAAAATAGCATTAGGAACATTTTTTGCTCTATTTGGTCTTTGACCCTGGCTCCTGACACAAAGCTCCTAATCTCTTGGAATTTCCTAAGTTATAGAAGTGTCTTTTGTCCTAATGAGGGGACTCTTCCTGGGCACTTGGAGGCTTCAGGATAGGGGCTTGTTACCGAAAAGATCAAGCCATGATTAGAAGCTTGCAACTTTCAGCCCCATCCACCTCTCCAGAGAAATGGGAGAGGGGTTGGGTCTGAGTTAATCATTGATATGATGAAGCTTATCATAGAGGCTTTATCATATAAAGCCTCTATAAAAATCCCCAAAATACAGAGTTTGGAGAGCTCTGGATTGATGGACATGTGAAGGTGCTGGAAGACAGGTGCCTGCAGAGGGCATGGAGGCTCTTTGCCCCTTCCCACATACCTAACTGTATGCATCTCTTCCATTTGGCTGTTCCTGAGTCAGATCCTTTTTATAATAAGCCAGTAATCTAATAAGTAAAATGTTCCTATGAGTTCTGTGAGCCACTCTGGCAAATTAATCTAACCTGAGGAGGTCATGGGAACCTTCCATTTAGCAGTTTGGTCAGAAACACAGGTAACAACTGGACTCACAACTGGCATCTGAAATTGGGGAGGAGGCAATCCCATGAGACTGGACTCAACCTCTGGAATTTATGTCCGGGTAAATAATGTCAAAATTGACTTAAATTATAGGGTGTCTTAGAGAATTGTTTGGTGTCTGAAAAATCCACACATCTAGTGTCAGACATATCATGAGTGTAAAGTAAAGTAAAAACACAGGAGTATTTTTTCCTACTCAGAAGACATAATACGTTCTCTCAGTAAACTCAGACCACAGGAGAGAGTTGCCAGTAATCAATGAATTATAATGCATTGCAATAAATACTTGAATAAAAGAACAGTTGTTATGGAAACAAAGAAAAAGGAATTGGATACATTGTGGGAATGTTTGCAAAATACAGCTGTTGTTATTGGATCATAACTTACCAGAATATAGTTCAGAATATGAATGGCATTTTTTTAAAGATTTTATTTATTTATTTGAGAGAGAGAAAATGAGAGAGAGAGAGCACGAGAGGGAAGAGGGTCAGAGGGAGAAGCAGACTCCCTGCTGAGCAGGGAGCCCGACGTGGGACTCATATCGGGACTCCGGGATCATGACCTGAGCCGGAGGCAGTCGCCCAACCGACTGAGCCACCCAGGCGCCCAGATGGCATTTTCAAGTTGAGTTTATCCTTGGACACTGATAAAACAAGCTTCACTTTATAAGAGGATAAGAGCATCAGCAATTTGAAAGAGGATTTTAATTGGCTACATTAAAGAAAATGGACACATTTAGGAAACTGGTATCGTAGTATAGGCTGAAAGTGAAAAAAGAAAACTGAATCAAAACAATAGCAGTGAGGATAAACAAAGGGGATAGGTGGAATTGACCATTCTGTAGCAGATTTTACTTTGTTTTTATATTCAGGCAAAAGATTGAGATAGTCATGCCCATCAGTTTATGGAACATTATCATCATCAGTCCCTGCAAATTCTGTCACTAACTGTTTACCATTTATCATTTATTTATTTGTTCTCTCATTTTTTAAATTTATATCTCCATTTCCATTTCCATTATCAACACTTGCCCTCTCTTTGTAGTCAATCATTCTGTTCTTTACAGTGACCATTTTATTCCTGTGTGTTCTGACAAATGGATTTCATCTGTGTTATACATGCATGTTTAATTAATATAAATATTCTATTTCTTACTTTTTAATTTTTTAACTACTGTTGCTAAGTGTGCATCTAGTCATTTGCTGCATATTGCATGATACTCCATGGTGTACATGCGCTGTATTTTACTCATCCACTATTCCAGGGATGGATACTTAGATTTTATCCAAGTACATCCCCCCAAAAAAGACCATACTTATATACAAAAATTCTACATAAGTCTGCCCTCCAACATATTCATAGGATATGGGAACTGATTCATTGTGTGGAAAAACAAAAAACATTACCATAACTCTGAATTTTGTACTAAAACCTAGAAAGAAGATGGATAGTAGAATCACTATCTACCATAACTTTTTAACTAATATTCTATCCAACATCATATTTTATCTCTTAAGAGTTTTATAAATGTATAAATTTGGAAAACAAGTTCTAAATTTTGATTAATGTGCATGTAGAGAAGAGATGTTCCTTCTCTGGCTTCCAGGTACATAGGAGCTAACTTAGATTTACATTATTTGTCTGGACCTGTGTAATTATACAAAAATTCCATTGTTCTTAATCAAATATTTTAAGAAAGTCTGTGATAATTGAATTACCATAGAGAAAAGCTTGAAGTACAAGCATTAAAAATGAAAAAACTTTTCTGGTGATGATGGTACATTAATTAAGCACTCTCTAGAGGAAAAAAATTATCATATGTTTGAGTTGTCAGTATGAATATCATCTTAGCCTACTGTCTTTCCACTAGGCAGCAATATTAATGTTCTGATTTCTGCAATATAGATTAAAGTTCATTTTCATTTTTAGCATCAGTCTTACCCTTGCCTTAAGACTTAATTTAATTTTTAATTTAATTTTAATTTAAAAAGTATTATGGACTTACTGCATTTTGATAAAATGATTTCTCAATAATCAAATGATAACATTACATCAAGGGAGCAGGATTGAGCAGAGAGAGGAAAGAAGTCAGGTGTGATGGAGAAGAATGGCAGCCTTGATTGACCCCACCAGGGAGCTCTGAAGCTAAAATAATCCTGAGAATTGCCTAGAGTAGGGATATTATAGCTGGGCCCTTAAATCTTCACATCGATCAGTTGATCATGGACATGATGACTCCTTGCAGTTGAGGCATTTCTTGACAGGACTGACAGCTAAAGATTTTCTGCCATTGATGGTCATGTCAGGTGGGGCAAGCCCTTCACTGAAGTAGGACCTGACTTTTGCTTGACTTGATGGCTTACCTGGTAGACTGACTAAAATCTTCATTTCTCAGGGGTCTCACTCTAGGGTGATTGCACTTGTTCATTTATCAAAATCTGACAAGGGAGGTCAGTGGATTCTGGATCAAAAAATTGGCTCATGACCAAATTGGGCGAGGAATCATGACCTGTTTATTGGGACAACTGCCTTCAGCCTGCTATTCATTCATCCTTGATTTGCATTGATACTCCACATTGAATAGTGCCCTTGCTGCTTAAACATCATTTTTGCTTCTTTGGCCACCAGATTTATTGGCCATGTCCACAACATTCTGGAGTTGCGCCCTGGTTGCTCCTCCAACCTAGCCCCTCATTACCAAAACTGTGTTAACCTGGCTTCAGGCTACCATTTGGCCTTTATTATCTCAGGGCCCTGCCACCTCCATTGATGTGAGTGAATCTGATTTTATAATGGTTTTTTCTGTCATCAGCCTTGATCTACAGAGGAGAGCTAGCCCTGAACTTAGTGAATCTTGTATCCCTTTCACCAGTGATTCCCTCTACCTTGGTAAATGGTGTATCCTGTGACTTTCCCATAGATGGTAATGGTTTGACAGGTCTTCTGAACTTACATGCTTTATGAAGTCCAGAAGATTCACTTCCCTGAGATGTTAAGTCCCTGCTTTCACCACCTGCCATGAAAATCCAGTTTGCAGGTTACTTGACATGGGTCATTGCATTTTCCATGCTTCTAGGAGCCATCCTAGTAATAAGTTTGCATAATCTTTGAGGAGCCTTTCCAGATGTAATATTCTGTATCCCAAATTGAACTCTGTTCTGACCATATGATAAAAAATCCTCAGAAAGTAATTGCCTTCCCCTTGCTGACACATGCTGGCTGGCTGGATCTTGCTACTCCTTTGAAATATAGCCTCTTTCTCTTTATCACTAACCCCCCTTTTATCCCATCTGATTTATGTTTCAGATAAACACAGATTACCTACTCTCCTTGCTTCTAGCCATTGGGGCAATAAGTTTTTCCTGTAAGGACTGTCTGTATAGTACATCCCACTGTGCCAGAGCAATACCAAAATGAAGGCAGGTGGGTAGGGCTTGGTAACTGATCCATACAGATTTCTATTATATAAGGATGATAATAATTCTTTGAGATAAGGAACACATCATAAGAAGCAGTTCATGTTGGAGGATTATCACTTTTGTTTGGAATAGGCTTGGTTTGAGATGCTTTTGATATTCCAGGAAATAGTAGGCAGCAAGTAGACGAATACCTCTGTCTAGAATTGAAAAGACAAATTTGAGTTGTAAATATCCATCTGTAAAAATAAATCATGGACTCAATGGTGAGCAAAAAGATGTGGTACCTGCCTATAATAAGCTTACAATTTGATCGCAGTTGTAATTAAATATTAACACAAAAACAATGTGAACTGATGCAAACTCTGAGAAGGCTCTTGAAGGAACTGTGTCTGGTGCTGTGATTCACAAAGGTAACAGTTCCAAGCTTGTATGGGAAGATGCCCTACAGGAAAGATGCCTTCTGTAAGATATGTTTGAACTGCTGTACAAAGGATTAGACAGATATAACCAAATGAAGAGGGAAGAGGGATGGAGAGAAGGAAAAGAATATACAAAGTTCCAGTGACAGAAGCTTGACTTAAGTAAAAGAATTTTAGTCTTGGAAGTGGATGTGGTCACCACGAATAAGTATGAACATACAGAGCAGAGAATCTATTGGAATGGATTTAGTTGTTCTCTTAGTAAACAAGTATGTAGTTTAAGGAGTTGGAAGAGAGAGGAAGAGAGGGATAGGGAATGAAGGAGAGAGAGAGAAAGAGGGAGAGAGAATTTGTGAGGTCATGATACGTAAGGAAGTATTGGAAAAAAACAATCTGAGAAGGATAGTTATACATGTGGGCCTCAGGAGCAACAAGAAACAAGTATGTTTACCAAGTAGAATTAGCTTCTATTCTCTCTTGGCCTCTCTTAACCTAGGGAGGGATATTCTGCCTTTCTCTATGTAACTGAAAGTATGGTCACCATAAACTCCCACTTTTACATTCAAATAGATTTTGTTTAATTGGTGGTTGTTCTTAATTTTGAGTTCAAAATATGCTAGTCAGAGGTATCTGATTGGCCTAGTTTGGGTTTAGTTATTGACTCTTACTTGAATTATCTTCAGCAAGCACATCAGAACCAGGTAGAGTTGGCAAAGGGGAAAGGAGGCAGTTCACACAGGAAGGCTTCCATTACAGGCTGATGTCTGTCTGTGATATAACAAATAGTAAATAAAACATGGAAAGGATGCCATTTGGAACTATGATAAAGTATAATAGATACAATGTAGAAGAATGAAATCTTAGTAAATACTTTCCAAGTGGATAGTTAATAGTATTCATAATGGAACATACATAAAAGATGTGATGCTAGACTACATGTTGTAGACAAAAACAATCCATCCTGGGTGAGCCTGGGTGGCTCAGTCATTAAGTGTCTGCCTTCGGCTCAGGTCATGATCCCAGGGTCTTGGGTTTGAGCCCCACATTGGGCTCCCTGCTGTGCGGGAAGCCTGCTTCTCCCTCTCCGGCTGCCCCTGCTTGTGTTCCCTCTCTCGCTGTGTCTCCCTCTGTCAAATAAACAAATAAAATCTTAAAAAAAATCCATCCTCAAAACTTGAGAGTGAAATAGGTGGAAACCTCTAGTATCCTTCAAGGAAGCTTATAGCATCTTTTAAGATTTGGCTGAGAGATGACCCATTGCATTTCTGCGTGGGTGAGAAATGCATTTCTCATTGATGGTGAGAAGAATCTTCAGATATAAAAACATAAGTGACATCTTTAGTTTAAGAGGCCAAATGTTACAGCTCTATAAATTCAATGTTGTGTTTGCCAACTGCTGTGGGTTATTGCTAAGCAATCCAAAGTCAGACAGCTCTTACCAGTGGTCCCACTTTCTGGTCCCACCGAGAGCATCGGCTTGCTCATATGTGTCTTCATGGGATTTCTTTGCTGTCTCTAGTGAGGATCACCTGATATCCCCTCAGTTCCAGGATAGTAGGATAGCTACAATTTTAAGTTTAATAAATTAATTTTTCGTACTCCTCCTGTGAACTAACCTCTTCTAAATACACACACACATGCCCGCATTACTGCATGCATGTACACATAACTTAGTTTTATAGGATGAGGGTAATCACAAAACAACTCACAGGAAGAATATGAAGTGGTGAATGTTTTATTTATCACAAATACTGTTTTGAGATTTCTTTAAAATGTTTTATGCTTGAACAAATATCAATAATTTGTTCCTAGTACTTCATTTTCAAGGTAAATTTTATAATCATTTGGAAACAGAGTTTTTTGTCTTACCAGAACTTTTTCAGAATACCATGATTCAGATCTGAACCAAAAGAGAAACGTATGCTGGTACATGAAGTCAGTTAGAGAAGGAAGTTTTTTAAAAATTGAAAAGGTATACAGTTTAAGAAAGAAGAAGTGATATCAATTAACTCAAATAATAATGAAAAATATTAGGACATCCTTATTGGAGTTCATAGTAAAATAAATTTGACTTATATTTTCTATTTCTATTGTTGCCTAGATTGATTAAAAGTAAGAGGACTAGGAGTGCATGGGTGGCTCAGTCAGTCGCATGCCTGACTCTTGGTTTCTGCTCTGGTCGTGATCTCACGGGTGGTGAGATTGAGCCCTGCAAGGCCTCTGAGCTCAATAGGGAGTCTGCCTGGAATTCTCTTCCTCAGCCCCTCCCCCCAACTCGTGCTCTCTCCCTCTCTCTCTCTCTCTCAAATAAATAAATCAAGTAAGTAAGAGGACTAGACTTTGGGCTAACTTACTAGCTGCATAAGATCCACTTAACCTCTCTCTCTCTCTCTCTCTCATTGGTGTTTTCAATAAAATGAGAACAGGGTGGTGATGTGCCATTGACTCAGTGTCTGCTAAAATGCTCTATGACCTAAGCTATTACAGTTAATTCCATAGTGAAGGTAGGTATTAAGGTATTGTCTTGGGAGTTTGGAAGGAATTCTTAGGTAAAACCTTACCGTGAGGACTACCTAGGTAGGGTTACTGTACCCTAAGGTCTTATTCTTAACTTATAGGTCCAAATATGTGATTTTGTTCGAGGCAAAAAGTGATCTTTCTTTAAGGAAATAAATTATGCTTATGGTAACTGGCAAATATATGCAAAAAGACCTGTGCTCAGCATTACCTCTCTTTCACATTTCTTACAGACAATAAGAAATTACATCTGTGAAGCAGACCAGATTCCTAGCAGTGTTCAGCATATTTTCTCTAGTATTTAAAAAGAGCTGGGAAGCCAAACTATAAACAGAGTTTAGTGGTGCTATACATAGGCTCTCAATAAATATTTGTGGAGACGTGATAGCTTTTAACTCTTTTAATCACTTCTGTGCACCACTTTGTTAATAGGTCTTCCTTCAGAGTTTATAAAATATAAAAAACTAGACCAGTATTTGTACAATGTGTTCAAAGGGACATTATTCCACCTATTCCTAAATTTCACTGAAAACAGAACTTTTTTCCACTGGGTTTATTATAATCCTAGTATTCTATTTATATTTTGGGGAAGACAGACATGTTAACAGTGAAACTGTAGGCTTTATACCCTTGTTACAATGATTAAAATATAGTGTTCCTCAGTCACCCATTTACAGATGACAATCTTTAGGGAACATAACATTATTACTAATTCATTGTTTATTATTTCCCTTAAGTCAAATGCCTGAGGTTCTTTCCAGTTGTTTCCATTTAGCACTGAGATGATTTCTTTGTAGTGGCAGGCTGGGTTTTCCAATGGCGCTCCTCATTAGCCAGTGTCTGTCGCCTGCCACAATTGCTTATCACATTCTCTGGGTTTAAACTTAATTTCAAGTTAAGATGGTGCAATGCTGGTGCTTCCATGCACATTTAAAGTTGTTTTATACAATAATATTACATTATTAGATGGAGCCACACCAATAATTTTTTCCTGATAGTGATTCCAAGAGAGATATCCTATAGGAAAATATTTTTCTTGAGAATATTGGGCATAAAATGCCTATGTGTTCCACATGTTCCTACTATGATCCGTTCTCCATATAAATATAGCTATAATTTATTCCCCATTATATTATGTATATATATAAATATATATTGCATTATATATATACATATATATATATATTTTGCTGGTCTTTTATATATAGTCTCATTGGATTTATTGAACCCATCCATTTTTTTTCTCCATTTACTGGATGATCGTGATCCTATCTGCCATATCAGATTAACGTATTTTTGGTTTTGGCTTTATTTTGTTTCAGCATATTTTCATCCTGATGATTTTCTTAGTAAGCAATTACATATGCTGTATGAGGCTATTGATATGTAGATTGTTCGAAAAATAAGGAAATGCTTGTCAAAGAATTCTATTATCAGTAGAGAAAAATTTGGAAAACAAATTGAATTTCATTTTATTATGCTTTTTAAAAATAATTCACATAGTTAATAGAACACTAATACAAATAAGAGATACAAAGTGCAATATTTATTGTTGTATTTAAATATGAATACATTAAACCCTTTTCACAATGCTGACAGTGACATATAAATTATGAAAGTTGGAACAACTATGGGCTATAAACAAAAGTAATAAATGCTCCAGATGATAAAAGATATGTTATTAACAACAATTTCTAAAGATGTTTCTATACAAGCTGAATTAGAGGTCACATTCTTAGGTCTATCAGTTCTTATCACTGTAGAGTTTATTTTCTAATAATAGACAGGACTAAGGCAAGCCAATTAAAATGAAAATAAAATACAAGCTTATAGTGAACAACACAGTAAAAACGTACATATAAAGCAGGCTGTCAATTTACATTTTGTTTGTTCTTTCTCTTGTGCTTGGGGAAAAACAGCTCATTACAAGTTATAAATAACATCCGCTTAAAACAGGAACGAAAAAGAAAAAAAGAGAAAATGCTTAAATATTTTAAAGAGAATTTCTTCTTTAATTAGGAGTTGGGAATTAAACAATTTTTAACTCATTTAGCATACAGAAGAAAATAAATAATAAAAAGACATTTAAAAGTCGTTTGTAATTGTTTTTAAACAGCCTAATACTTCCATCTCCTTGTATGGTTCTTTACTTTATTAAAAATATTTAATCCCCAAGGTCTCACAAATAATTTATCATACTGGGCTTCAGTTCGTCTCTAAATAGCCTCTTTCAGGTCATTTCCTCAAGCAAATTGAAATATAGAATGAATATCATTAGATAATCAAAGCCATCGAAATACATATATTTATCTCCTTATCTAATCAGTGTCTTTTGAAATAATGCTAGTAATTTGCAAGAAATTTACCTTTGGTTTTAACCAGAAAAAATATTTAAAACCTATATTTAATTATCTTCCGGCTACTAGATTCAACTTTCTTTGAAAACTTTTTTTTAATAATTAATCAAGCACTTGGGGCGCCTGGGTGGCTCAGTTGGTTGAACATCCTACTCTTGATTTCAGCTCAGGTCATGATCTCAGGGTTGTGGGATCAAGCCCTGCGTCAGGCTCATGCATTGGGCCTGGAGCCTGCTTAAGATTCTCTCTCTCCCTCTCCATCTGCCCCGCCCCAGAATTCTCTCTCTTCCTCTGCCCCTCTGCCCTCTCAAAAAAATTAACGAAGCACCAGATTTTATATATTGTTTAATAATCACCTCAATTTTTAAATTTCTTCTCAATTCCATGTCAACATCTTCATTACTTTGAAAGTTATATTTGCCTGTTAAGGCATAATTCAAATTCTGAGGGTAGCCACCATCTAAACAGCTCTCCTAATACCGGATAGCTAAGCATCATAAAGAATCTTGTGTGAGTACAGAGTGCACTAGGATAAGATCACTGCAAAGTTATGAGTGTGGATTTTAAATTAAAATGACATGTCTATCAACATTCTTTGTTTACATTTATACCTATTATTTATTTTAATGTCTATTTCTCATAATAAATTCCAAAAAGAATATTTCTCAACAAAGTATCTTCCACCTTGCCCAAAAAATCAAGTTCATGAAAAGTATAGTAAAGATTGTTTGCAGTTTCTATAGATAAATTCTATGGATTTTGGTGATAGTATGATTTTATAAGCACTTTCATTGTTTATCATGTAAAGATCTAAATTCTACTGATCAATTAAATACTCAAGCATTCAGTATATACATACCACATAAAACCACTGTTGGAAAGACTGTGCTGGAAGAAGGGGTAAGTACATACATAAATAAGATCATTTACCTTTTAAGAAGAGTTAACTAAAACTATAATCAGAATATGATACATTTTATCAAAAAATACAAATATAGCAGTTTGGATATAGAGAGTAGAAAGTTTCAAATCCAAGCTGTCTGGCTCCACATTCCCTTCTAAAATGTTACTACACTGTCTGTCAAGAGTAGGTAAGTGATTTGTGAGATTACTAGATGATGAATAATGGCATCATAACTATAATGATGATAAAGCTTGATGTAGCGTCTACTGAAGCTCAAAGATAATCTCTCTGAAAATAAACAATATGAGTTTTATAATAATGATATGAGACAAAAATTTAAATTATTTTTGGTAGAATATTAATAATGGTTAAAGCTATTGAATACTTCTATATAAGTAAGGTATTATTGTAAGCTCTTTATATCCTCATGCAATCCTTGCAATAAATACGTTAAGTTGTGTTTTTACTGCTTTTACTGGTGATAAATTTAAGGTGATAAAATTATTTAAAATAATTATAAAAAAACAAAGAAATTAGTTAAGTTCAAACCTACATAGGATGAAAATGACAGAGACAAGGTTGAGGTCTGAACCATAGGTATATCAAATTTGTTATTTTCTGGTGTTTTGGCAATGTCATCCTTAGAAGCAAATCCGGAAGTTATTTTCTCCCTTTTAGATGTTGAAGGGACCAAAAATATAGTGCATCAAGAAAGTATAGTGACAGTAAGAATAAAATCACTTTCTAATGCTCCTGCCGAAGAGAAACAAGATGATTTCACCATCTCATAAATTATTAATGGGCTTGGTACGTGCATGTGAAGATCGGTTGACTTCACTGAATATATTATGCCCCTCTATGTATTTTATAACTACATGTAGATAGGATGAAAGATCTAAGAACTTGAGTATTCATTTTTTAATTCAAAATAGGAGAAATTAATGGAGGGACAAATGGATATAGTAGAGTGAGGTTAGATTCCAAACACAATACTGCCCTAACACTCCTATATTTATACAGGGTAAATCTATTCATCTAATTAAATAAAATAGATTTATATGCCCTAAATCGTATATTGTGTAGAAAATATAAAAGGAAAACATTGAGTTTGACTCAAAACTTTCCAAAATTAAATATACATATAGCATAAGTAATATCACAGTTAACATTGGATGCCCAGTTCTTTTATTTCTAATCATCTCATGAAAACATTTTTAAAGATTAATGTTGAACTGGGAATTATGATAGAATTTATTTCTATTGTTCTAAGTTAGACTAACAGTTGCCTTAGATGTTTCCATAGCAACTTCAAGGGGGAACATTTCAGAACACTTCCTTCCGGCAGGCATTTGAGAATATATATATGGACCGTCACTGTGTGAAATTTAGTCAAGAAACTCTCTCAGGGGCAAAATAATATTTTAAAACCATGTGTCACTTTGTACATTCTTTCTGAATTACAAAGAGTTTGGTCTCCACTCTGTTTCTGCCCACTCCTCAGGTGTTCTTCAGGCTTCATGATGTCTGGAAATTTTTTTACCTTCAAGATCTCAAAATCTGCCAAAAAAAAAAAAAAAAAAAAAACCTCAAAATCTGAAGTTCTATTTTCTGATGATAAACCTGTGTTAACATTTCTCATATTTCTTAGCTCCTACTGAATTCGATCATTAATTGATCATCAGTTGCCATTCCCTAACCCTGTGCTATTTTTGCTGTCCAACATTGGTGTTCTGGCTTTACTTATCTCTACCCAATGAGAAAAATTATGGTCAGCCATTTGAGGATCATCATTTTTTGCTATTTTGACATGCCACCTACTTACGACCTTCTGCCATTCCTGCTTAGCAGATCCTCAGTTTTGAGTCTCTCCCTGTTAATTCTGCCAGTTTCTGTTCCTAGATAGGTATGATGTTGCCAAATGATACTAATTAGAGTGAGCAAATGGGTGACTATGTAATTGATGTCTATTTTTTTTAAGATTTTATTTATTTATTTGACAGAGAGAGACACAGCGAGAGAGGGAACACAAGCAGGGGGAGTGGGAGAGGGAGAAGCAGGCTCCCCGCCGAGCAGGGAGCCCGATGTGGGGCTCAATTCCAGGACCCCGGGATCATAACCTGAGCAGAAGGCAGACGCTTAACGACTGAGACCCCCAGGCGCCCCTGTAATTGATGTCTAAATCAGAAACACTTTTCAATTTTGAAAGTGAAAGAGGATAATATAAAAGTGGTATAAACCAGCTCTGTCTCAGAGAAACTGGGGTGTGTCATCCCCAAAAAAGTAGACCTATTTTCTCATCTGAATAAGTCTTCAGTGATGCCTGAAATTCTTTTTAAATTTTTTATAAATATTTAGTCAATTCCTTATTAGACATTTCCAGTGTTAGCTCTAAGTTTGAGTCCCAAGAAATGAATCCTTTCGGGCGCCTGGGAGGCTCAGTTGGTTGGGCGACTGCCTTCGGCTCAGGTCATGATCCTGGAGTCCCAGATCGAGTCCCGCATCGGGCTCCCTACTCAGAGGGGAGTCTGCTTCTCCCTCTGACCCCCCCCATGCTCTCTCTCTATCTTATTCTCTCTCTCAAATAAATAAATAACATCTTTAAAAAAAGAAATGAATCCCTTCATCCATCCCAAGTTTAATTCAACCAGAATTCATTACTCTGTCCTTCCATTAGAGGACTGAAACCTCACCATGTCAAAATATCTTCAATAGTCATTTTCCTTGTGTGATTAAAAAAAGTCCTTTAATTCTTACTCAAAGTTCTATTCATTTCTTTTGGGGAGGATTGTGGGGCCAGGTGGTAGATGCTGGGTCCATCATAATTTCTTAGTTTTCTTCACTGATAATAGCCTCCCAGGATGTATGAAATGCTTCTTTCCAACCTGTAGACCTGGTCATTATCTAAGAGTTTCTCTGTGGTTTTATAGACATATTTCTGTGGAGGACTTACTCATCCATTATAGTAGATTCAAGCTTGCCTTAAGCAATTGTCACTCTCCAATCCTCTTTTTTACAGATGTGTTAGTTGATGGACAAATATCTGAATTTTCAATGATACCTCAAAGTTAGGAAGTCTAAAGCTAAACTCATTTTGCCATTGAGTGTACAAATTTCATTATTCCAATTTAAAAAATCACTGCATTTCCTTATTGGGTCATAGTCACAAACCTGGGGTTAGTCATAAATGTCCCTGTGTCTAGTATCTCCAGATAAAATTAGTCACCTTGTCTTGTAGGCTGTTCTTCCACCACCCTCCTTACACGTATTACCAAGTTGTGCCTTCTTACTGATATTCTGTCAGTTAGCCCCACATAGTGCTCCTACCACATTAATCTTAAAGCTTAACTCTGATCATTTCAAGCCATTGAGCTATTCAAGAACTTTTTATGTTTCTTCTTCTTTTGATGTAAGTACAGACTCCTTACCTTTGCATTCATGGCTTTCCTTTCACTGGTTTCAAAACATACTCCCAGTTGTTTTTTCTCACAATAGTCCATTTATTAGCAAGATTGGATGGCATGCTATTTCTTAATGTTACAGAACGTTCATTCTGCAATGGACATCTATGTTGAAACATCCATCCCTCTATGGACATCTCCTGTTGAAACTCCATATTCTTAAGGCCCTTCTCATAGTTAATCTCTTCCATGAGGAATTGTTCACTCTCTTATCAAATTTGAAATCTTTCTTTAATTCCTATTAGCACTCCATTCTTACTTTTTAAATTTATTTTATTCTATCTCATAAATGTTATTTATGTACTTGTTTTATCCTCCTTATAGAGTGTTGTTTTCTAAAGGAGAGGGTATCAGATTTACTCATGGTTTGAATACAGGAACACCAAGCTTACGCTAGCCAGTTATTAAGTACTTGTTGAAATCATTGTGCAAATCTGACTATTTGACTACTGTAGGAATATGTGATAACTGTGATGTAAAAATATTGTTAGAACTCTCTGCAAGCAAAGTTGTTTCCAATAGTCAGATAGCAAGTATCATTATACCCCCAAAATAGTTAAACTGGCTGATACGTGAAACAAGTACAGGATTTTTTTCATGGACAAATCCTAATCTCTGAGAGAGCTAAGAAAAGATACCAGGTCCTTAATATACCTCTTTTCCTGTTCATTTTAAACAGAGCCCTTTATATGCATGCAAACTGCTGCAATCATTTATTAAGTAGATTCAATCTCTCATTTTCCTTAAATCATCACTGATTTGAGCTTACTGTTTTCTCAATTTAGCCCTAAGAAAATTATGGCCAGTTATTCATTCTCTAATTAACCTAAAAGTGAACTATATTTCATTGCTTGTAGGATGGTATGGGAAATCTGAGAGTCACCAAGAAGGGAATCCGACTTGAAGGTATATCTGAGTTTCTACTTCCATTGTATGTGAAAGAAATTCATTCCCGAAAGGTATGTGATACTGGCTTTGGCTTACTGTAAAAGATAATTTAGAGGTTATGTTTTAGCTTGAAATAGGAGGCTAAAACCCCCTTATCTCTTCAGCATGTATTTAGTTTCCTTAAGCTAAAGATTGATTTGAAGAAATCAAAACAGTGAAACAATTGAAAAACCAGTGGAGAAGGTTAGTTTTAAACTGACAAATTAGAGAACCATTTTGAATTAAACTGCAATGTTGCTTTAGTCTATAAATTTGCCCCTCTATTGTTCAATAGAAGTAAAAAATACACAATTATAGTAATTTCAAAAGGGGCATTTGATACATCTTGAGTAATTTTTGCAGGAAACATTGACTTGAATAAATGGTTTTATTTTAATATATTATAAATCTTTTTAGCTCAAATGAACATGCTTTTTCTAAAAAAAGATGAGGAAGTGTCTTAGTATAGAAATTCCATTTATTTCTGGATGAACATTATTTAAAACAAGTAAGAATATTTACCCTTTCAAATGTGTGCGTGTGTGTATGTGTGCCTTATGGGTATTTTATCTCACTGAGCAGCATGCTAAAAATCAAAAGATTGTAGCTTAATCATTGTGCATTTTGGCTTCAGTGTGTTACTTTTCAGAAAGTAGCAAGTATTCTTGGGTACATGAAAATAAAACTAGAATCTTTCAAAATCTATTGGGCATATGTGTGTATGTGTGGAAATTTAGTAAGTCAGAAAAAATGAAAATCTTGTTATTATATAAAATGTGGAAAGATTATTAACCTTACTTCATAAATATGAAAGTCTATTTTAGACTAGTATAATTTTTAAATACCAATATAATGTATTAGCAAATGGGTTTCATAGTAAGCCATAGTTTAATAATTTGCTTCAAAGCTATTTTTCCCTTAAATATCGAAGTGAAAACAAAACAGAGGATTATTTTTATAAAACTTCTAATTAGGTTAATTATATTAACTTTAAATTTTATTTTATTCTGTATGAACCTGCAGAGCTTCACAAATACGTTATATTGATTGCCACTCTAGGTACTAGAATTTTACATTGAGGGATTACTTGCTGGATTTTGGGCAGATGAATAATATGATAGACACATGTATGAAAACCTGACCTTACTATAAAAACTTATTAAATTTAAAATAAAAAAGTTGTATTTTTGTTTTATTTTCTTTTTATGAAAACTAAAAGACTAACATCCATACCCAAGTTAGTGCCTTCCCTCCGACTGGACATCACCACCACTCACTTATTTACTGGCTTCTTCTTGTGGTTGGCACTAATAAACGGTTTAGTATTTGAGGAAATGAAAACTCATGCATGGAAATCAAGAAATTACTTAACACAGGAAGGTGAGAGTAATCATAGGCAGGAACGTCTTCGAAAATACATTCCACTGATAAGTCCAGGGATAGCAAAGATTTACCTTCGAAGCCATTTTAGATCAATTTGGAGTGGCTGCCTGGGAATCCAGGTTAGAGAAGGGTTGGTAAGCCCTTCGCCAGCAGGCAGGTCATAGAGTTTATCTTCCCAGCCAGAACATTTTTGAGAGTGTAACAACAGCTGTAAACCAGGATTCTCCTGGGAAACTGGGATATATGTTTACACCGTTAGTGGACCAAATAAGAGAGTCCACTAATATGTTAGCTTCAAAGTGTGAGCTGGTGGCCGTCAGGCTCTCTAACCTTTATCCCTGGGGAAGTTCATCACCTCAAGTTCATAAGCATTTCCAAAACTCACTGTGTTGATTGAGTTTTGCTCCTTCCACGTCCCAGACCTGTTGCTTGTCCTCACATCTCTTCTCTAATCGTTTGTCTCTCGGTGGTGACTGCAAAGCCTGGCACAGTGACAGCAGGTGGGACCATGTGTCCTCAACAGTCAGACAGGAGGCTAGGTGTGACAGGAGAAAAAATAGAGATTCATTTCCTCTTTGAAAATTTCTCTACACACACATTATGAACACAAATAAAGAGAAAAAAATGTCTTCTATAAACAGTTCCCGGGTTAGGATTCTTTTGTCCCTGAATGTATGCAGTTGTTCATTCTCTGCCATAAAGCCTATTCACTGTTTTAAAAAGCCAGCCACAGTTTCCCTGAGCCTGAGTTTTCTTAGTAATAAAGTGAGTTTTGTAGAAACTTATCAAAACACTTAATTCTTAGATTAAGAAAGAATACCAAAATTTCAGTAATACTAGTAGAAATGAGATTTTTCAAAACCCCATTATACATTTCAGTATTTACACACATTTTTGTGTATTCAAATGGTTTTTATGATAAAATATTAAAGTTCCTGTAGGTCTAAGTTAAAGAAATCTACTCAATTCAAAAGATACTTATAGAGATTCAGTTAAGATGAGAAAAATACTACTATTGTGTACAATTTTAATTTGTGTAAATTTTTTTCCTGCAACTTGATTTGTGTGTGTGTGTGTGTGTGTGTGTGTGTGTGTGTGTGTGTGTTCCTGAATTAATGTCAGTGGGTAGCTTTCTTTATATTTAGTTAGTATTCAACTCTGAAATAAAGAATTTTTTTATTTAAAATAACTTCCTGGTTATGTAGGAATTTAATCCCATACAACTAGACAGAATGATCTCTATTAATCAAAAAATGCAGTTGCCCACAGACACACACATCTAGCCTCCTAACCTAGTAAACCATGGGCTGTTTCTACTCTATGCTGACTCATCCCCTGCCCCTACCAGCAGATATCTATAGATATTTGAAGTTTATTATTATATATCACAGTTTATTCTCTTCTCCATGCTTTTAAGAAAGCAACCTTTTTAAAGTGGTCCATTATTTTCAGTACACAGGAAAATATTATATTCTATGTTTGAAATATCTGAAGAATCAATGTATCTTTCAGAATTAGCAACACTATTTTCAGGGAGTAAATACTTACTAAACATGAGTGAAGTTAAATATATAGTTTTCTTCAAGTAGGAAAAGTATGAAAGATATGGGATTTGGGACTACCTTACATAAATGATAATAATGAAAGTAAGATTTTGAATCAATATTCAATGCACATGATCTAACATGAGCTCAAAATCTTTGAACTGTCAGGAAATTAGGACGTGTAATCATCAGGCTTTTTTTTCCCCAGCGTTTCATGAGTCCGGAGAACTAAGGTGGTTAAATTACCTACATTTCACTGATTCTTGCCCGAAAAATTTGCATCATGCAGTTCTCTGGAACTTTTTGTGTTACCCAATCTCATCTGATATTAATTGGACAGCTTTCTTATTAATTTTTGTCTGTTCAAGTGTTCTTAATTAAGGTGATACCTCACTGTTGAACCCATCCCAGCATCCTTCGTGATGGACTGATAATTATGCAAGAGAACTGCTACCAGATAATTCCAATTCCTGTAACTCCACAGCAAAACAAAGTGAAATTTGAGCTCTTGGGACTCCTGTGTTAGCAGAGCTGGGAGTAAGGCCATGCTCTCCCCTTCATGTACAGTCATTTCACTTGGCCTCAAAGCTGGGATTCTCAGTTCTTGGTCACAACCAGTTTTTGGCCTTGTGTGTTCAATTATTCTTTATAGAGTTCAGACACAAAGCCATGGGGCCAGACAAACATAGCAAACTTCTTCCCTGCTTATTCAACATACCCAACCCCTGACCCTGTATCTTTCAGGTACCTTGGCAAATCTCCTCCATGCAAATAAAGGAATATCTGCAAGTTTGTGTAATCATTTTATTATCATCATTATTATCATTATCATTTTATATTTAAGTGTTTAATTGTGTATTATTTTGCTATAATGTCTTTATTCAAGTTAAAAACACATATCACCCCCAAAATTTTTACATTCAGAAAAGAAACCATTAACATATGATAAACATCATCCCAACTAGATAATTACACATCTGCACCAAAAAAAAGGGTAAGTATAGAGACAGACATGTACATGCTATTTTAATTAATATATATTTAATTAATATATATTTAATTAATATATATTTAATTAATATAATTAATATATATTAATATATAATTAAATAAATATATTTAGTTAATAAATAATAACACATGCTTTAATAAATGAAAAATCTGAAATTAATGGGAAAGCATTGCCGAGCTTAAATATTTCTTTATCACAAGAATTTTTTTTAAAAAAACTTGTCTTTATGGTTAAGATTAAAAGACTGAATATCATTAAGAAGCTGGATGCATTAACTCCAGTGTTCATTAACTCCCTGCAGTGCAATGCAAGGTGATTAGCTCCTCTCCAATTTGTCCTTACCCCTCTTCATTTTCAATTTTTTTGATAATTATATTATTTTAACTTTGTCAGTATTCATAATATTTACATTCTGTTCTGCAACTTTAATTGCGTTGGCACTTTGGTCTTAGTTCTACAGATAGATGGCTGTGGTACTAACCATCAGCTCCTTTTATTATGGCTTCTTCATGACTGAGTTCGTTATTCCAATCATTTCTTCCTTACTTGTATTTCATTGTTAATTAGTTTTGTTTGTTAACCCTTAAAATATTTCAGGCTGAAGGTGTCTCACTGATGTCTTTATTCTTTTCTGGGAGTATTATTAATGGTTCATCCCTTCTTTTCCTGTTAACTGATTGCTCTCTTCAATTCCACCACTGAATATTGCCATAAAAAGTTTGTGGGCCGCCTGGTATGTTTCTCCTGCTGATGACATGAACTTTCTGCCTAGATGCCTGATACATATTTGCCATTTTATTTTAGGGAGATGTTATCTAGTATATCACTCAATATCTTTCATTTTCATTTGCTTAGAGCTTCAATTCAGAGAAAGCAATAATTCTTGTGTTGGATCATCTTTGTCATCCACAGCTATCATAATTCCTTTAATTATTTTTAAACTATTGTTCCTCTGAATGCAAGTAACTGTCATTATCTGCAGTCTTTCTTCCATATCTTTATTTTTCCTCACATGAATTTTGCCCTTGCTCTAATTCTTTTATTTTATGTATAAGGGTATTGTTCTGATTATTGGAATTTTCCATACATCCATATTCTCCTTGTAAATCATATTTTATTGTCTTTGAGCTATGGTTTTGTTAAAATTAAAAATTTATCATTCTAAAACTTAAAGCACTTGCCTGACCTAGTTTGAATGATCTCCAGTGAGTCACAATTTGAGTTAGGGGAATTACTGTCTTAGTTACTTTGTTTCACCAGCGAGATGGTTGCTGGGAAGAGGAGGATAGAGGGGGCTTTTTTTTCCCTGTCTGAAGTACCACAAAATGACATGCCAACCAGATGCAGACAGTTTTAATTCTGTGGGTCTTACCGGCCCTCTCCGCCTGTGAATTCTTCCAGTGGTACATATATTCTTGGTAGACTTTATTCAGTACCATCTACTTTGCCACCATCTTTTCCTCTATCCACCTAAGTTTATTTAGGTTAGACTTCTCTGAAATATATTAACACTCCTTTTCTTTCTGGTGATACAGATGAAAGTAGGGTAGGGATACATGTTATAAGGTACTATGAAGTAATTGCTTTCTTTTCTTGGCTTCCACTTTTTCAAGTTTATAGCATAAGGTTAAATCAAAATTGTCAGCTGTTGCAAGAAAAAAATAATTTTTAAAAGAAAGATTTGTGGGGCGCCTGGGTGGCTCAGTCAGTTAAGTGTCTGCCTTCAGCTCAGGTCATGATCTCGGGGCTCTGGGATGGAGCCCTGCATCAGGCTCCATGCTCAGGAGGGAGTCTGCTTCTCCCTCTCCCTTTGCCCCTCCCCGCCACCCCCACCATGCCGCTAATGCTCTCTCTCCTACTCTGTCTCTCTCAAATGGATAAATAAAATCTTTAGAGAAGAGAAAGAATTATCGTTTAATTTTTTAAGCAGTGAAGGAGAGAAGGTTTTGAAAACTTTTCTATTTGGATGTATAGTATTAGGTAAAATCCTCCTTCCCTCCTTCATTCCTTTTTCTTTTCTTTTCTTTTCTTTTTTCTTTTCCTCTTCTCTTCTCCT
>NW_027397079.1:24378231-24389954 GCF_003265705.2 Callorhinus ursinus
TTTCTTTCTTTCTTTTCTTTCATCATGGCCAATAGTCCCTAATACTATAATTTGAATAATCCATTTGTCCTATCACTGATTTGAAAAATGACTTTCTCATATGCTACATTCTTCAATGTACATGGATTTATTGCTGGTCTCTCTGTTTTGTTCTATTGACATGCTTAGACTAAAACCAAACTTCAAGAAAAATTTTTTTTATAACTGTGAGAGCAAGTTCTTTTTTATTACTCTTTTTCAAAAGTTTTTGCCTATTGTACATTTTCTCTTCCAAATGAACTTAATAATCAGCTGTCAAGTTTCATAAAAATTCCTGTTGAGAACTTAATTATGGTTAATATAATTTGTGGGAAATTGACATCTTTATAGTTTCGAGTTATCTTATCTAGGAACATGGCTTCTCTTTTGAATTTTTTTTAGAACTTACTTTGCGTTGCTTAGGAACATTTCTTAATATCGTTTTCATATAAGCATTACAAATTTGTTGTCAATCACATTATGGTTCTTACTGCATATAGGAATAATGGCTTTTCCATTCACTTTTCTCATCGGCATTTGTGCTTATATAAAAAAGCTGTTCTTTTTGATGTGGATATATTCTGACCATTTTTTTAAAATTTTATTATTTCTATTATATTTACAATCATTCTTGGCCAATAATGATTTTTAATAATAACAGCTAACAATCAGCTTACACTAGAACTCTAGAGTCAAATTCCTGGTTTCAAATCCTGGCTCTGTGAGTTAGCAGTTTTGACTAATTACTTTATTTAACTTCTCTGTGCCTTACTTTTTTCATGTCTAAAATAAGTTCATAGTAGACCCTAATGCTTTTATTATTAAAATAATAGTATTGTCCAACCCTACTAAGAGAAATATTACTTTTAATAAAAGTCAAACATTACATTAAATGCTTTGCATATTTTAGCTCATTCATCCTTACTATGTGATATGTATTATTATGAAAGAGTGTATTTTGAAAGTAGAGTTTAAGGATTTGCTGACACACTATAAATAAGATGTAATAATAAGAGATAATCTAATATTATATCAAAATTTTTGTTCTGAGTTGCTATTAACCGATTGGGGGAAAGTAGGGAGTGGGGGAAGATTGTGAGCACATTTTTGGAACTGTTAATTTGCCTATTAGGAGAGCATGGATTTCAGGTTATACAGGTGGATCCATGAGTCTGGAGTTCATGTTGGAGGTGCAAGTTAGAGATATAAATTAGAGATATTGTCTGTCTCTATCTGCCTGCCTATGTATCTATCTACCTGATTTCAATACATGAGATTAGACAAGGATATCAAGTAAGTGAGTGTAAGTAGAAAATTTAAGGAAGTTTATTGAATGAATCCTTGGGCATCCAAAATTGAATAGTTTGGAAAGAAGTGGAAGAACCAAACACAGACTAAGAAGGAAAGGAGTTTGAAGTAGGAGGAAAACCAAAAGAATGTGGTATCTTTGAAGCAGAAAGAAGAAAGTGTTTCCAGGTTGATAGAGTGAAGAACTGTTTCTGATAGGCCAACTAAAATGAAGACTGAAAATTTATCCTTCCATTATTAGCTTGATTATGCCTTAATCAGAAGGTTTTTTTTTTTAAACTACTTATTTATTTTAGAGAGAAAGAAGGCATGAGCAGGAGGGGTGGAGGTAAAGGGAGAGAGAATCTTAAGCAGACTCCCACTGAGTGTGGAGCCCAATGCGGGGCTCAATCTCAGGACCCTGAGATCATGACCTGAACCGGAAACAAGAGTGGGACACTTAACTGACTGCACCACCCAGGTGCCCCAGAAACAAAATAGTTTTTATCACATTTTAATATATCTATTAATATGACTTTTATTTTTTAACGTATTGATTGAATTTCATGAAAAGATACTCAAACATCAGAGCACTTTTTTATTACTGAGACAATCTCTTTTTTTTGTTCATGAGGTAGCAATTTTTTGTTAAACAATCCTGAACATTAAACTTTGCACTTTATAAACCATCTTTATACATACTAACCTTACTTAATCCATTCTGCTATCCGTGAGGAGATTTTGTCTTCATTTATATACGGCACTCCAGCTGCCTTAAACCACACAACAAAAATCTTAATACTGTGACTAGAATCTCAGTCTTCCTATCTTGAGTTACTGCTTTTAACAATTCATCAGACTCTCCAAATTAATCCTTTTTTACATATTCTCCAGGAAACCCATATTTCTAATTATGTATGTGGAGTGCAGGGCTGGACCCATGGAAGAAGGTATGGGGACAGTTTGAGCACATTGGGTAGTAGACCTTGTTTACGAACAAGAGAAAAAATAATAATACCATGGTAGGAAATTATCATTAAACGGGGAGACAGTTTGACGTTGCTGCCTATGTAAGCATAGGTGAAATTACTTGTCAAGGAAAATATTCCCTGGACTTAGAAACAACAAAAACAACAACAAGAAAACCTACAGGGAGAGTCCAAAAAATACTGTATTTTTTTTTAGGGATTTTCTGTGACTGTCCTCTCACTAGTGTGGTCTCCCAGACTCCACTGAGGCCTTGCAGAGAAATCAAGATTTTCTTGTCACCTCATACTTCATCAGCTACCTTTATAACCAACATGTAAACAAGTTACATGGTTCTCTTCTCTACCAAGACACACACACACACACACACACACGCACATACACACAGCCCTTCACTTACTACTTTTCAAGAAAATATGTGAGATAATGACACAGCAAACCCAGAACAAAAGAGAAGCACCCATTAGCTCAGGTTGCTGTTACATACAGAATCAGAATCTTTTTTGGGGGGGGCAATCTGTTGCAGAGAACCTGGAACAGAGATATAGTAAACATAGAGTAAAATTGAGATGCTAGTAAATATTACATCTTTTAATGCCTTACAATAATCTGATATAACAATATAATTCAGTGTTAGGAATTACCTGCCTGAAGAAGCACAAATACTTAAGCATCAAATACCTGCTCATTCATCTCCAATAGCTCCTGCTACCAATTATTAAGTACTTTCCATATGCTAACTGCTATGTGAAGGACCTGGTATGCATGCTTATCTAATTCTCACAGCAACCCCCATGAAGTAGACATTATTACATTCACTTTACAGATGAGAAAAAAGCACGTGGCTCAAGGAAGTTATATAACTTACCTGAGAGTCACAAAAAGTTGTGGGACAAGGATCAAATACAGGTTTGTCAGACTCTTATAACCATGCCCTTAACTACTGGGAAATCTCTACATCCATGAGCGGAATAAGCTAAGTCTTGTCAGGAAGAAAAGGTGAAGGGGATTTCTCCAGAATTTTATCAGTGTTCTATTTATGAAATATTGCATACTTTCTATAAAGTATGTTTTCTAAAATCCTTGCTATAGAGTTTGTTTTAAAATAGGTACTTAGGCCCTTTAAGAATTTTTCTTGCATGAGATGAAAAGTAGATCGTTGTTATATTGAATGCCACTTTCTATTGAGTGGGATTTTAATGAAGTATCAGTGTCATTTCTTAAAATGGAACTAAAAGAAATTGCACTCCAACTGGATTTCTTCACTAGCCCCAAACTTACATATCTACATGAGCGTGTGGGCACACTATTGGTATATAGGATCATCTTAGTCATGATGAGGAAAGGGATTTACTGAAAATGTCTAGAGTTCTGGGAGCAGACCACAGAGAAAATATTAGCAACACACCTATTAATTCAGAATTTTTCAAACTTTTTTGAATATGAACCACAGTGAGAAACAAATTTTACATTGTAGCCTAGTATACACTCCGATTTTTTTCTAATTTAATATATTATAGCAAGGCCATCCTATTTTAATTTCGATTGAATTAAATAATTAATTTTTCACATATATATATATATATATATATATATATATATATATATATTTGTTGCAACCCACCAAATTGATTTAATGGCCTTTCAATGTGTGTGATTTGAAAAACACTGCCCTAGCTATTAGCTCTTCAAATATTATGTTCAATTTGTCAAGGTATTTTCTCTTTTCTTTCACGTGTCACAGATGTAATGGATTCTACAGTGGGGAATGTGTAACACTTTATTTGAATTTCAAAGGAAAAAATACAAAAGGTGTAAACACCATGAAGGTGACAATCCTATGTTTTGAGCACTTCCTACAACTGTGTCTGCTAGATTAAAAGCCCAGTGAATTTTTTAAACTTATTAGTATGTGTGCGTACTGAAAAATATATACATCTTAGTGAGTGTTTATTTTACTGAGAGAATGAATGGTTAGTATATTCAAAAAATATAAATTAAAATCACACAAAAAGATGTTTCTCTGTCATATTATACAATTGGAATAGGCAACCCTACTAGCCCTAAATATTCTGTGTTTGTTTCACAAGTTTTTAACTAATATAAACATGTGGTGAATTAGATCCTAGAATTGCCATATATAGCATAAGAAATAGTAGCCATATTAACATCACACTCATAAAGAAGCAAAGTAGTTCTCGCTTGCATTCTCTAAAAAGAATTGAAAAGAACAGATCTAATTTTGAATTTTCAGAGCTTTATGTGTTTATTATGATCCTGTCTGTACTTGAGCCACAAAATGATCTGCCTTATGTTTCTTATGCCTATGATGTTGGTAGATAAAGTTGTTTGCATTAGTTTACACGTTATTTTTTTTTTTTTCTCTAGTTCTTTGTCCTAGATGTCTGCCCTGGGAGCTGAGTTTGGGAATAATCTTAGTGACGATATTTTCGCTTTGAAATGGGTCTTCCACACTAGATTAGTATCTATGGATCAAGCTGGTACACCTCCATAGGAGAGAATTTCAGCTGGGCTTTAAACAATGATTGATTGGGGCTTGAATTTGAAATTACAGAGTTTTTATGAGCAAGAAAATAATTTATAAAAAACATTGTTTAGAAAACAGTAAATAGAACAGTTTATTTTGATATGAGGAATCATATCAAATCCAGGCAGGCACATCCTAAGTGTGTCTCAAGGCTTTCCAGTGGGTAACAAGGCGTGGAGTTATCCTTTCTAGACTCTCAAGTTTCATATGCACTCTTTCCTAAATTTGATCTCCCTGAGAAGGGCCCTGTAGCAGCTACTTCTCTTTTTCCTGCTTCTCTACCGCTACTACTCTTCGCTGTTTTACAGAAGTAAAAGACTGTCATTGGTCATTTTTTTTTTACATTTTTAAAAATATTGTTGAGAATATAAGAAGTTTAGAGTGAGGGAGAAGTGGTTGGTTAAGCAATAAAAAAAGTTTGAAGATACACTGCCCAGGAAGTAAAAGTAAAAAGTTGATAGATCGATTGATAAGTCAATATTAAATGTAAAAGCAATAGAGATTGGAAAAGTATCAGTGGCTGGGTAAGACTGTTGAAAGGGCAACATATGCATTCCTCCAGACCATAAACTCATGGCAGAAATCTCTCTTTTAGACTTACAAATAAAAAATAAGGTAGTCATCGTGGGATAATATTAATATATTTATTTGAAACGTAACATTCAAACATTTTTTTGATAGAAAGTAAGACTGGTTTTACTGATGATTTAGGTTAGATGGCAGATGTGTTCTATCATTTGGATAAGCTCAATGTAGAACTCCCCAAAATTGGAACATTCCACAAAATACATTTAAAATATATATACAATAGATAGTGCCAGATAGTTTATCCCTTGTAAACATTAAACTTCAGATGACAAAAATATTTCAAATGTCAGCTTAAAAGTATTTGAGGGGACATAGTTTTAAAAATATTTTAGGGAGTCTAGTGAGCAAAAACACATTTGAAGAACAAAGATAGAAAGGATCAAGGGAACACTGATTTGGAATGCAGCTTATGGCTTTATACATGCAGGCTTTGAATGCTAAGGAATTTGGAATTTATCCCTAAGGCACTGACACTCTAAACTGTGATATTATCTTACTTTTGCTTAGTATACTATATTTCAAGTTAATGAAATGTATTTCTTTAAAAACAATAAACAGATTTTTCATTAACTGGAAAAGCTCTTCGTTCTTACCCATTATTTGGGGTTGCTGTATTTTAATGTGGTAGACAGTCATTCTTTTAAATATTTCTGAGACATAGAATGTTAGAAATTTTATTAGAAGGCATTAGACTGAGCCATAGATAAAGATATATTTTTAAACAGAAATACTCAGTATCTTAATACTAAAATCTGTTACTCTTAGTTATTACCAATTAAAATATTCATATTTACTCAGTTGATGGTTTATAAATGATTTCTAGATATGAGATTGTTAATTCAAATGAAATCTTGAAAAAAATAAAAGCAATATAATGCAAATGGAAATGGAGATCTGGCCCATCCATGAGAAGAATCTGTTGGATCTCTGGTATGCCTGCATTATACCTGGAAAAACACTGGTTTTGACCAATATTTTTAGTGTCATCCTACACTTCATTCATTGTACACTCAGGAGAGCTATCACAATAAAATCCAATTACAGATACAGTAACTACCTTTCTGTCCATATTTTATCATTGTATGCTTCCTAATCATAAAAGCTCATACTTTATTATAGTCACAATTTTTGCTTTTTCAGATACTTCCCCCTTCTCTGATTTTCTTTTGATTTGCATTAATAAAATAATTGAAAGATTTAAGGTATAATCTCTACTTGTTAACTTTCTATCTCCATAACGATTGAAATCTCTTTTGAAGTAAAAGCAGCCTCCTATAAATCAGAACCTGCTTTAAATAGCACGTGTGGCAAAATAAGTAATCTTTATCACAAACTTATTAAGACATATCAAGATCCTAAAATTTCCAGAGACTAAGAAAAGAGTAAGTTAATTCGATGTAATTTTGGTTTTATTAATGTTATTAATGCTAAGTGTAACATTATTATTAGAATGAATCTATATATTGCCCTTGGTCATCCTGCTTTTTAGAAACTTAAAGTTATATCCTGCAACTTTACAAATTTGTTTGGTTCCAACAGTTTTTTTGGTTGAATCTTTAAGATTTTTTTTATATATAGCTTCAAGTCCACTTATAAGATTTGTATGGATTTCCAGGGAACTTAGGTCCTCTGGCTCCAATTTTCTGTCACTATTGAATGTTTTGATTTGTTTTTCCCCCTGTATCATATGAAAGATTTACTTCTGCTATGATATTTACCCAAATATGGATTTCTGTCATTTCCTGAATTTCCCTATTTTCTTAATCCTCTAAAATGAACAGATATATTCACACATGATTTTTTTTTTAATTCTGTAAAGACCTCACTAAAGTTTTAAGGAGATGGAGTATTTACATTTTGATATGCAATGTGATAAAATGCTTTTATTTTACAGGAAGTCTAAAATTTCATTTTAGAAATTGTTTATACATAGGTATTAAACATCCTCTAATATAAAAGCATTTTATCATACTGCTGAGTCATTCTTGCATTTCTGTCTTATTTTTCTTTCCCTCCTTTTCAAGAACAACTGAAAAATTCTTCTATGTGAATATAGTTTGTGTATTTTTTATAAAAAAAGGAAAATATGATGGAAAAATGCCCACCAATTTGTTAGTAGAATTTATATTAGATAATGAAATGAAACATGAGAACAGAATACAAATTTAATTAAGACACTTCAGTTTTTTAAAATTATTATAAAAAGCATATGTCACAGGCCAAAAATTTGAAATCATTTCAAGGCCCTAGTTTTCACACTATCCCTCAAGATCCCAGAGGATATTGTCATTTTCTCTCTTTTCTTTTTAGTTAAAAACCTAGAGAAAGGAGTCTTTCTTGCTTTAAAAAAAAAGGCTAGGTCAATCTACATAATTCAGGAAAGGAGAAAAAATGGAGAGAGGGAGAGAAAAGCTGAAAAGTACAGGAGGCATTTGTCAGATTCTATAAACATGGATGGGGCAGAAAAATAATTATGTATTCAGATTCTTTTCATAGATTTTGAGATATGCAAAGTAAGGTTTTGAACTATTAAAATTTACTTTGTGCTGTAAATTGTTTCTTTGACCCTGACACCACTCTAAGGATGAATTACATGGTTCTAGTCTTTAACCAGGTCACGAAAGTATTAATTTAGAAAATTAAATGTCTGGGAAATAAGGAAGGAAACAATAAGAGGAATGGCTAATTAAATGTCATAGCTCTTGTATGCCCTGTAGTCACTGCATCATTGCCTACCTATGCAGTAGTTATTAGTTAAGTAAAAGTTATTGTAGTGGTATTTTTCCCCGATAAATATTTAGGTTCATTTTACTATCTCTTTCTTATTTCTTGAAATATAAATTATTGCAAATAATGGTCTTCAATAAATTTTAGGTGTAATTAGTAATTGTCTGCCATTGCATTTCTTGCCAGGAAGTGTTTGTGAAGTGAATTATATTTCTATTATTCTTACTTTGTCTTCAAGTACAAAAGGAGAAATTTAACATAATTTATACAAATGCCTGCATTTATTGCTTTTTGATCTTTTTAAAATCAGTGCTGAAGTACCACCATGTCATTCTTGCCCTCTTCATCTATGATTTGCAATCAGCATTTCATGTTGCAGTTCACTCAGCTTAATACAGTTTCACCATCTTGGCTTCTTCTTCTGATCATGAAAATCTAAAGGAGGGAAATAGAGTCAAAATACTCTTGACCGTACCAGATAACAGAGTTTATTAGAGAGAACTTGGGAAATCATCCAATATAGCAAAAGGCTTTGCAGAGAAAGTAATTCTAGTATTTCCAAGTGCTTTACACTACATTTGGAATAATGTTTAATTAGCTGAGTATTCAATCAAATATCTAACCTTGTATGTTATTTCAAAATTCATAAAATTAGTGGACAGGCATATGGTTTTAATAGGGAAGTATATAAACTATTAATTTTGGTTAATTAAGAATTTTGTCATACGATAGTGTCACATTTAACTTATTGTTTGCTGTAATCATGTTGTTTATTAGACTATTTTTTGTTATAATAGTTATGAAAAATAGTTTAATTGCTTAAAAGCAATATTTGAAGACTGATTCAGATAGCTTTTGCTAAAAAAAAAGGCTTTAACACAAAACTTAACACCTTAAAACCATAAGCATTTATTATTCCTCTCAAATTTTTGCATATTCAGGCAGTTTTTCTAGTTTGTACTAACGGGCCTGGGGATGGAAAATCTAGACTGTCCTCAC
This sequence comes from Callorhinus ursinus, assembly GCF_003265705.2. Lineage (NCBI taxonomy): Eukaryota > Metazoa > Chordata > Mammalia > Carnivora > Otariidae > Callorhinus > Callorhinus ursinus. The sequence continues at coordinate 24,387,386 of NW_027397079.1, forward strand.
AGGTATTTGTCAGTTGGCCATGATGGCTGAGATGACATTACATATGGTCTTTCATCATTTAGGTTAGTCACTGCTTGATCACATGAAAACACAATGGCTCGCAGCAGCAAAAGAAGGCAGCCCCTGTGTGCAAGTGCAACTCAAGGCTCTGCTTATAGTCAGTTTGTCCATGCCCCATTAGCCAATAAAAGTCACAAGATTGAGCCCAAATTCATTGGAGAAATTGACTCTATCTCCTGATGGTAAAACAGTAAAGTCGGTTTACAAAGGACATACACCAATGGGAAGAATTTGTGGTCACTCTATAAGCTACTGCAGAGGCTATCATTATTTCTGGTCTTAATAATTTTATAGCACTTTTTGTAGTTTTTTTGTAGTTTACCAGTATGATTTCCCATGAAAGATTGAGTTATATACTTTACATTTGTTTTAAAAGTAACATTTTAAATTAAACTTAAGATGAATATTTTCACTTAAAATCAGATAAGATTCCTAGATTTTTGCTATTTTATGCTTATGACATTGAAGATATGGAAATGCTGCTTATCAAATTGTTTTAGAAGTCTTGGTTTGGGGACACTGAATCTTTCCTGCAATTTTTAAATAAGCAATATAAATCTTAGAAATGTTGGATATTGGGCGCCTGGGTGGCTCAGTCGTTAAGCGTCTGCCTTCGGCTCAGGTCATGATCTCAGGGTCCTGGGATCGAGTCCCACATTGGGCTCCTTGCTCCGCAGGAAGCCTGCTTCTCCCTCTCCCACTCCCCCTGCTTGTGTTCCTGCTCTCGCTGTCTCTCTTTCTGTCAAATAAATAAATAAAATCTTTAAAAAAAAAAAAAGAAAAGAAATGTTGGATATTGTGATCATATCAACAAATGTAATTTATGTGGCATTATTATGATTTACAAGGCATCTATCATGCTAATCATTACCCATCTCTTTGAATTTATGCAATTATGTTTTTCTTATGATAGTAATATTAGTAGATTAGTTGTTGACATTGATTATCCTATAAAGATTTATAGCTTAGCATTATATTATATTAAAATAAACACCAGCAAACATATGTGTCAATCTGTTTGATCTAGGATCTTTATATAATAAAACACCCTGAGCTAAGATAGATTATTATAATGCTTTTTATGTTCTGCTTTTCTCAAAGTTGATTTAATGAATATTACAGATTTTGATGTAATTATCAGAGTCTATATTTCCTAATTGTTATTAATTGATAATTTCACTGAGGCTAAAAATCTCTAAACTTGGTTCTCTTTAATTTTCTATATCAAGCCATGTCTTACTGCTATCCTATAACCAAATTGTATTTATAATTAATGTGAAAATAGGTGTGCTATTTCCAGACTTATAATTGAATGGCTATAATTTCCTTTCTTATTGAAGTATAATTGAGATACATTATATTAGTTTTAGGTTTGCAACAATGATTTGACATTTGTATACATTGTGAAATGATATCTACATTAAGTCTATTCACCATCTGTTCACCATACAAAGTCACAATTTTTGTTCATTTGATGAGGACTTCTAAGATTTACTTTGTTAGCACTTTCAAATGCAATACAATATTATTAACAAGAGTCCTGGTAATACATATCCCCAGGATTTATTTATTTTATAGCTGGAAGTTTGTCCCTCCTGATCTCCTTCCCCCATTTTGCCCAATCCCCCAAACCTCCTGCCCTCTGGCAACCACAATTGTGTTCTCTGAATCTATAAGTTTTGTTTTGTTTATTCCTTTGTTTTATTTTTTATAGATTCAGGATATAAGTGAAATTATTAGTAGAAGGGAGGAAATGATAAAAATCAAGGTGAAAATAAATGAAATATAGACTAAAAAGACAGTAGAAGCGATCAATGAAACTAGGAGTTGCTTCTTTGAAAAGATTAATGAAAATAACAAACTTACAACTAACCTCACTAAGAATAAAAGAGAAGAAGCTCATATAAATAAAATTAGAAATTAAAGAGAAGTTACAACTGATAGCAAAAAAATACAAAAGGCTATAATGGACTACTATAAACAAATATACGCCAAAAAATTGGACAACCTAGAAGTGGATACATTCCTAGAAATATATGATCTTCCAAGACTGAATGAATCATAAGAAATAAAAAATCTGAATAGACTAATTACTAGTAAGAAGATTAAGTCAGTAATCAAAAACTCCTAACAAACAAAAGAACAGGATCAATTGGCTTCAATGGTGAATTCTACCAAACATTCAAAGAAGATTGAATACCTGTCATCCTCAAACTCTTCCAAATTTGAAGAGGAGGGAACACTTCCAAAGTCATTTTAATGGGCCAACGTTACCCTGATACTGAAACTAGACAAGGACGACACACACAAACAAAACTGCAGGCCAATATCACCGATGGACATAGATGCAAAACTTCCAACAAAATATCAACAAACCAAATTTTTTTTCTTTAAATATTTTGTTATGTTAATCACCATACATTACATCATTAGTTTTTGATGCAGTGTTCCATGATTCATTATTTGCATATAACACCCAGTGCTCCATGCAGAACGTGCCCTCTTTAAT
>NW_027397079.1:24390054-24502058 GCF_003265705.2 Callorhinus ursinus
TTCCCTTCCTGCTATCTTCTCCTTCTTCTTCTTCTTCTTCTTCTTCTTCTTCTTCTTCTTCTTCTTCTTCTTCTTTTTTCTTAACATATATTGCATTATTTGTTTCAGAGGTACAGGTCTGTGATTCAACAGTCTTGCACAATTCACAGCGCTCACCATAGCACATACCCTCCCCAATGTCTATCACCCAGCCACCCCATCCCTCCCACACCCCCACCACTCCAGCAACCCTCACTTTGTTTCCTGAGATTAAGAATTCCTCATATCAGTGAGGTCATATGATACATGTCTTTCTCTGATTGACTTATTTCACTGAGCATAACACCCTCCAGTTCCATCCACGTCGTTGCAAATGGCAAGATCTCATTCCTTTTGATGGCTGCATAATATTCCATTGTGTATATATACCACTTCTTTTTTATCCATTCATCTGTTGATGGACATCTTGGCTCTTTCCACAGTTTGACTGTTGTGGACATTGCTGCTATATACATCGGGGTGCACGTACCCCTTCGGATCCCTACATCTGTATCATTGGGGTAAATTCCCAGTAGTGCAATTGCTGGATCGTATGGTAGCTCTAGTTTCAACTGTTTGAGGAACCTCCATACTGTTTTCCAGAGTGGTTGCACCAGCTTGCATTCCCACCAGCAGTGTAGGAGGGTTCCCCTTTCTCCGCATCCCCGCCAACATTTGTCGTTTCCTGACTTGTTAATTTTAGCCATTCTGACTGGTGTGAGGGGGTATCTCATTGAGGTTTTGATTTGGATTTCCCTGATGCCGAGCGATGTTGAGCACTTTTTCATGTGTCTCTTGGCCATTTGGATGTCTTCTTTGGAAAAATGTCTGTTCATGTCTTCCACCCATTTCTTGATTCGATTATTTGTCCTTTGGGTGTTGAGTTTGATAAGTTCTTTATAGATTTTGGATACTAGCCCTTTATCTGAGATGTCATTTGCAAATATCTTCTCCCATTCTGTCAGGTGTCTTTTGGTTTTGTGGACTGTTTCTTTTGCTGTGCAAAAGCTTTTTATCTTGATGAAATCCCAATAGTTCATGTTTGCCCTTGCTTCCCTTGCCTTTGGCGATGTTTCTAGGAAGAAGTTGCTGCGGCTGAGGTCGAAGAGGTTGCTGCCTGTGTTCTCCTTTAGGATTTTGATGGACTCCTGTCTCACGTTTAGGTCTTTCAACCATTTGGAGTCTATTTTTGTGTGTGGTGTAAGGAAATGGTCCAGTTTCATTCTTCTGCATGTGGCTGTCCAATTCTCCCAACACCATTTGTTGAAGAGACTGTCTTTTTTCCGTTGGACATTCTTTCCTGCTTTGTCGAAGATTAGTTGACCATAGAGTTGAGGGTCCATTTCTGGGCTCTCTATTCTGTTCCATTGATCTATGTGTCTGTTTTTGTGCCAGTACCATACTGTCTTGATGATGACAGCTTTGTAATAGAGCTGTAAGTCTGGAATTGTGATGCCACCAGCTTTCAGCAAACCAAATTTAACAATATGTTAAAAGCATCATACACCATGATCTAGTAGGATTTATTTAAGGAATGCAAAGATGGTTCAACATACACACATTAACAAAATAAAAATTAAAAAAAACATGATCATCTCAGTAGATGCAGAAAAAAGCATTTGACAAAATTTAACATCCATTTATAATAAAAACTCTCAACAAAGTGGGTTTAGATGGACCATACTTCAACATAATAAAGAGCATATATGACAAGCCCACAGCTAACATCATACTCAATAGCAAAAACCTGAAGGCTTTTCCTTTTTGGGAACAAGACAGGGATACCCATTCTCACCACTTTTATTCACCATAGTATTGAAAGTCCTAGCCAGAGCAGTTAGGCAGGGAAAAGAAATAAAAGACATTCATATTGGTAAGAAGTAAAACTGTCACTACTTGCAGATGACAGGTTTTTCTATATAGAAAATCTTAGACTCCACCAAAAAAATTGCTAGAACTAATAAATGAATTCAGTAAAGTTGTAGGGTACAAATTCAATATACAAAAATCTGTTGCATTTTTATATAGCAACAAAGAATTTTCAGAGAAATTAAGAAAATCCCCTTTGCAATTAAATCCAAAAGAATAAAATACCTAGGAGTAAATTTAACCAAGGAGGTGAAAGACCTGTACACTGAAAAATATAAGACATTGATGAAAGAAATTGAAGAAGACACAAATAAATAGAAAGATATTTCATGTTCATAGATTGGAAGAATTAATATTGTTAAAATTCCATATTACCCAAAGCAATACACAGATTCAGCGTAATTCCTATCAAAATTCCAATGACAATTTTCACACAAATAGAACTTACAATTTTCATTTTGGCCACATTTTTAGGAAGTAAAATAAAACCCAAAAAAGGATACTGCTTTACTACAGCAAAAGGGTGTACTTATGAGATATAAGCATTTTAGATTTTTTTCTGATATAAAAATACTCTCATATTTTCATTTAGGAAAATGATATTGTGATATCATTTATTGGTGACTTTATGATTTTATTCATCTTTTTTTTTCACAAACATTAAGCCAAATTAAAAATATAGCAAACTAAAAAAAAAAAATATATATATATATATAGCAGACTGTATGCATAATGATTTTCATCATAGTGTTTCTGAGAAATAGTAAGAATAAATTAGGAAAAGAATAAATGATAATTTGGATAGAAATTAGGTTTTTGATGTCTTATAAATGTCTTTATTTATTTTAGAAAAAAATCCATAACTGCTTGGTTAACTAAGGGAATAATTTCCCTCTCACCTATGTAGATATACTGCAACTCCATTTATTATTCTAGTAATAAAAAATAAAAGTCTCTGGCAATATTGTAATTCCAAATAAAGGATTGAGTCAATAATGAAATGAACATAAAGCAATTCTTATTTTTTTATTTTTAGAATGCAAAATATACTGATTGATATTTTGCTACTTAGTGTAATTGGTTATCCATTATTTCCACTGACAATCCAGAAGACTCTGATGTTTCAGTATGTCACTGTTGATGTGTTATGCTTCATTGGAAGTGTTCTGGAATCATTCAGTTGTAACAAAAATATACATTTGGAGTACATAATTGTAGGTTTTCACTTCTATGAATCAAGTGACTCATTGTTCATTGAAGCAATATTTGGTTTTCTATACAAGGATTTAAATAAGAGGACTTGTAACCTATGAACATCCAGCTAGTGTGTGTGTGGGGGGGAGGCAATATTGGTTTTTAAATAAATCCATGTCCTTTACATTTAGAATTTCTAATCTTAATATTTTTATAAGATAAATGGAAAGTTATATTTTATTTTTAAAGTAACTCTATCTTTTGTATTAATGTATTTGTCTCATATGTTTTAGCTAGGATTAGTTTCCATTATGTAATGTTTCTTATTATGATTTTGCTTTTCAGATAATTTGAGAATACATTGCAGTAAATTATTCCTTGTAGAAACTGGTTCCAAAGTATGTTTAGAGGTTTTAAATAGGTTTGTTTTACTTTATTTTTAAGATCTTTTTATTTCCCAAATTATCTCACACAAAAGTGCCGATCAGATATCTCAGGCGGTTAAGGACCTTTGATGAGGGTGTTCAAAGTTGACAGAAAAAAAGGTCATGCTAGACAGAGGGAAAGAAGTACAAACATGGCTGAAACTGGAAAAACTGGGGGGTCATGTTAATTGTCTCTCTGAACTTGAATCACAGATTGAGATTTTACTGACTGAAAAATAGAGAGCCATTAAATGCTTTTTGAGCACTTAAGTGACTTAGGGTTTTATTTGAGAATAGGATTTTGGTAGTTATATACAGAATGAATTTGATGCACGAGGATATTAGGGGAAAATATTTGTTACAAAAATAGCATCAGTTTGGGACAGGTGAAGCTTGAGTTTCCAGAGAGACATTTTGATAGAAATATTCAGCAGGCTTTTGGCAAATAGAAGCTCAGTCAAACATAAAGCTGGAAGGACAGATGAGGAAGCCAGCACATGGTGAAATGGTCAAGCTCATTAAGTGAGTGGCAATTGAATGAAATTGGAGAGAGACAGAAATACCTGATATAGGTCAGAACTTTCAGAATGATGTTTTTGTCGGAGGAGAAAGATGTCCTTACAGAACAATGGTTAAAGAAGTAGGAAAATTAAAGTGTGAAACAAACAAAATACAAAAATTTTCAAAGTACATAGTAGAGGCTTCTCTGGAAAAAAAAAGGGCCAGGCAGGTAAAATATACCTGGTTTGACAAATAGAAATGATAACTACCTGTTATAAGGATAATCTGGATCTGTAAAATCATATGTCCAATCAATTCAGGAAAAAATTCCAGATATCCAACTAAATGTTTTCACAGAAGTTTTTAAATTTCATGTTAGAAGGTAAGTTATTTTTTTTAATTTTGGAGAAATTATATAAAATGCTTTCTAAGTTTTAAGAGCTGGATTTAACTTACAAAGTTAAAAAATAGTTATTAAGATGGTGTAATAGATTCCTTCTCACATTTTGGTCCAATTACAGTGATGTGTATGCCTTTAAGTTTTAATCTTAGAGAAAGAGAAGATATTTTAGAGCTGTAACTTCACTTTCTGTACTCTCTTGATGCTGTGTGTGCGTGTGTGTGTGTGTATACATGTGTTTGAAAAATCACCCTTTGTAAATCAGTGACTTCTTTTAATTAGCGCTTATAAAGAAGTTGACATGTATTTCTAAACAACTGGGGGAAATATCAATGAGCTCAACTGAAGGCAGCCTTTGGAAAGAGGATTTTGAAAACATTCAAACCGCTACATAATTATAATTTTCATCTGAAAATACTTGGTTGGTGCGTTGAGTTTAAAAATCTGTTTTCTAAAAGAGAAGATGAACAACAAAATGAAGTTATAACTTAAAAATTATGTGTGAAGGAAAACATCATAATTAAATAATTACTAAAATCAGTTTCAAAAGTTTTCCAACAACTTTGAAGTTATTCAACTCAAAGTACATTTACTTTTCTAACATTCAGTCAGATGGACTTGGGGTTAGAGTATTACAATGAAGGGATAGAGGCATCCGAAAAAATAACATGTCAAATAAAATTATTCTCATTTTAGAGGAACTAAAGTTAAAACACTAAGAAATAATCTTTTTCTCTCTAGATTCCATATTGAACCCATTTAAAAAATCTAAATTTTATTCTTTTGGTTAAAAGTCTTCTATGAAATTTGTTGTAGTATGTTCTATAAGATATCAAAATAAAAATAGGACAAAGGTGAATCTGAGTGTAAACAGTTAACTCAAGAAAAGGAGTTATTACACTTCTCATAAGTTGTCTTTGTGAGATTTGAATCCTTATTCCGGTAGAAATTGTAATAAAAATTTCCACAATTCTGTCCTTTCTTCTCTCAGAAAGCAGGAGTCAGCTCCGTGCAGAGGGGAAGAAGCTCTAAAGAAAACCATGTGTAGACTCTTTCAGTTTAAATATGTACGTTGAAGGATTTTATACCTAGATCTCAACAAGGTAGTTTGAGAGGGGTAAAACTAGATAAGCGATATACAATGTCTGAGCATATAGTAAATGATCAATAAATGGATGATGATGATGATGCTGGATTGTGGAGGGCCATGGTCAAGAAAGAATTTTTGAGATGTTTTAGAGTGCAAAGTGGCGCTTTTATTATGGCACAGGTACAGGACCTGCACTCAGAGAGACCTGCGCTGTGATTATACAGAGTGACTGACTATATAGGGTTTTCTATCCTGTGGAGGTGAAAGTGACATTGAGGCTCCAGGAAATTGAGTCTATAGATTCCTCGAAGTCTGGCTATTATCAATATTGTGTTTTACTTGTAAATCATTAAGACAGTTACAAACTGTAGTGGAGTTTCTTATCCTGCATGACTATAATCTTTTTCAGTTGACCATTTGTGTCTCCCTGCCTTTGTTCTTAGGCGGTCACAAGTGGGGAAGGAATGTCATACACAGTCCGCCTTCAGGGGAGGGGGTTTGTGGGTTATCAGCTCTTGTTTTGCCTTCAGGTGCCTTTTGTCCTCTCCTCAGTGGTGATGATGATGATGATGATTTCCTTGAATATCCTAAGTTGATTCACTCATTCCCTCATCAACAGTGGGACAGAGAACCTGATGGCTGTTATCTTTCCTGGTCTGGCACTGGCCACTTCTTCACGTACCTCTGCTCCTGAATTTTGTCTTTCAGGTCCACATTGTTCTGTGTAGATGTATGTGGTGAGGGGCGCCTGGTGGCTGTCAGTTAAGTGTCTGACTTGATTTCAGCTCAGGTTATGACCTCAGGGTCGTGGGATCGAGCCCCACATCAGGCTCTGAGCTCAGCACAGAGTCTGCTTGTCCCTCTCCCTCTGCTCCTTGCCCCCCCATTCTCTCTCTCTCTCTCAAATAAATAAAATCTTAAAAAGATTCATGTGATGAAACTACTGCCATTTGTGACAGATCATGCTTATTTGGGTTCCAGCACCCCACTTCTCACTCTACTCTGTAGTTAGAATTCTAGTAGCCACAAAGGATCTCTTGCTTTTTTTCTAACTTACTCTTTACCTTTTGAGGCAATTTGGCTCTGCAACAGAACGGAGAAGTAAATATTTCAGTGACTAATACATACTGGACATTCTTTTACTGGAGCCCTTCCTTCTTAGAATTTTTCTTTTTTTTTGAGAAGTAAGCCATTATTTCCTTGTTTTACAACTAAAGTTAGCTTTGCGAGTTGCTTTTTGGTGATTAGTCAAAGAGACCAAATCCCATATCCTCATCAAACCCCTCTGACTCTTCCTTTGCTTCACACTTGGCTGGGACTGCAGCAGCAGCAGGAGTGACAGTGGTGGTGGCAGCCACATGGGCAGTAACCACTAATGCATATGGATCAGCCAAGAAGGCCTCAACCTTCTCAGCAAGTGAGAAGGTGTAATCAGTCTCCAGTGACAAAGCCAGACCCACTTGTATACATTGCTGATAGAAGGGGTTCCTGGTGCAACAGTCAGTAACCAGTCTGCAGACATAACACTAACATTGGGGCACCATCCAGGAAGCTAGAATGCAGTGTCCTCTGTGATATAAAGCACTTTGGGGTTGTAGATGCTGCCATTGTCAAACACCTGCTGGATGCAGAAGGGGGGGGAATAATCAGCACATTCAGCAGTGTGGCTTCGCTGGACCCACTTTGTCTCCTGTCTTTTTTTTTTTCTTTAAATTTTTATTGTTATGTTAATCACCATACATCATTAGTTTTTGACGTAGTGTTCCATGATTCATTGTTTGTGCATAACACCCAGTGCTCCACGCAGAACGTGCCCTCTTTAATACCCATCACCAGGCTAACCCTTCCCCCCACTCCCCTCCCCTCTAGGACCCTGTCTGTTTTTCAGAGTCCATCATCTCTCGTGGTTCGTCTCCCCCTCCTTGTCTCCTGTCTTTATCAGCTGCGCATCATTCAGGATTTCAGTGGTGCCCTTGCAGATTTTTGTTGTGATGCCTGCAGCCTGAAAGAAGGGGCTCTTCTCAGGCCCAAAACAGTGTTCTGGGCAGGCACAGGGACTTCACATGTGGCCATGGCACCAGCACGGGTGGCATCTGATACCTATTGACCAGCAGCATGTCCCTGATCTCAGTGAGGTCCTCCTGGGTGAACACAAAACCCACATTCCCCTGAATATGAGGCAACCATTTCTTCAGGGCTAGGGCGTTCTCCAGTGCCCTTGGATGGCCTTGTGCTTCATGGAGTTCTTGCCCACCACAGCCTTCCTGCAGAGGGACATGTGGCTCTGCTGCACCTGCTTGGAACCCACATTGTCTGTTCCCACAATGAAGCGTTTTGGATAATCATCCAAAAGTTGGATGATCTTAAGGAAGTAGTTGGACTTCTAGGTCACCCTGTCTTCCCTGGGCATCACAGTGGTGTGTCAGGGATTGCCAAGCAGGGTTTAAAGATGATGTCACTCTTACAAGGACTCCTGGTGAGAGAAGGTAGAATTTTCTTAGTAGTACGCACTGTCTCACCACTACCTTGAGAAGATGTTTGTAATTTCTCAAGTTTTTCTCTTTAGGTGTTGCAATTCAGCCATATTCCCCAGATAATTCCTACACTGTACTTATTATCCATCACCATTATCACTGCCATCCAGCAGTTATTAACTGTGAGGCAGCCCAGGGCTAAAGACTTTGCATACATTTGTCATGTTATTTAATCTTCATGACAATCTTATAGTACCATGAAAAACTCTTTTATTTAGGTAACAAACCTAAAAAATTAGATAGTTTTAGTAATATGGCCAAGGTCATACAGTAAGTAGCAGACCTGGGAATATGGATTGTACTATATTAGCCTAATAACCCAAGCTTGTACCATCCCTTCCTCATTCCCTCCCTGCCTTCCTTCTTTCTTGTATTTGGCTGTAGAACAATATTTTAATTAAAATATAATACACATGGGGTGCTGGGTGGCTCAGTGGGTTGAATCCAATTCTTGATTTCAGTTCAGGTCATGATCTCAGGGTCAGGCTCTGTGCCGGGTGTGGGGCCTGCTTAATATTCTCTCCCTCCCTCTCCCTCTGCTCTCTCTCTAAAAAAACAAATATAGATATAATACATGTATAGTGAAATGCATAACTCTGAAATGTAGTTCAAATATATATACTCTTGTGACCCTTACCACTGTCAAGATAGAAACATTTCTGTTTCTCCAGAGAGTTCCCCAATGCCCATTTCCAGTCAAGCCTCACCCTGTCACCCAGAGCAATCACTGTTCTACCTTTATTGAAGTAAATAAAACCATGAATGAGTTTTACCTATTCTTGATCTTTATATAAATGGAATCATGATATGTATTGTTTTGTCTTTCATCTCTCAACCTAATAGCTTTAAGACTTATCCACATTGTTTCATCATTCAGCAGTTCATTCCCATTGATTGCTGAGTAGTATTTCATTGGAAGAATATATCAAAATTTGTTTATGAATAAAAATACTATGAACATTCCCAGGGATAGGCTATCAAATCACACAAGTTAGTTAGCTTTGCTTTTACACTTCTCTTTCCAGGCTTTTCCTCCTCTATCTATCATTGGGTCAAGAACCTGAGATTTCCTCAGCCCTCTTTGTTTTCCTGAAGGGAACTCTCTTACTTAGAACTCAACATGCAGTCCATCAAACCTGGTCTTCAAGTTATATTTTGTTTTGTTTTGTTTTGTTTCCAGAGAGCTCAAATACCCACCCTATACAAACCTTACCCTAATCAGGGTTAGAGCCTCAGAAGAAGAGTAAAGAGACATACAAGAAAAGCTACTATGTAGTGTCTCATATATGAACATCTTGGCTTTACACTTAACTCAGACCTTACCTTGTGTGACAGGAGTAGAAGATGTGGTTCAGGCTTCCCAATGAGCAGAGGGAATCACAGCACAGGGAGGGGGACAGAGAAGGTGTTTAAGGTGTTTTCACCTTAATCAATAATTTTAGTGTGAATACCAGTGAGTTTTTATTAGACTGAATATGGTAAAATATTGGAAAGAACATTTAGAACACACATTAAAATGAAATATTTTAAGTGATTTCTGCTGTTCTTAAACTTGGGAAAAATTTCCACATCATACTGTAAGCTTTAAGCTGATATACCAGGGTCTTGAGAAGTGTGGACCTCTTAAACCAAATCCAAGGGTGATAATAAAATTGATGGGGGACACCTAAGTAGGATTTGTTTGTTGTGGTGTTCTGATACCAGTGTGAACCAGTAATGAGGCAGTGCAGCATTTTAATTAATGATCTGGCTTAATTAAGTGTTCAGTATCTATTTCCAATCCTCTCAAGGGGTGGGGTTACATAGAAAGTAGGAAAATGCTTAATTATAATTCTCTTAGAAAAATTTGTACATCTCAGATCAATAAATTCCCTATAACTTCAACATACTTTCAGAGGTTTATGAACTTCACTAGTTCATTGACCTTAGTCAATTTGCATTACCTAGTTTGAATATTTTATATAGATTGGAGAATTATTGAAACACATTATATTTATAAATTTGAGCCATTCTTTATTACTTAGAAATAATTGGTGTAATTATATCCAAACTGACACTTTTCTTTTGGGGTTAAAAGTGCAAATTACTGATGAAGTTTCTATGTAATGTGAAGTGTTAATGTGAAATCATTGGTTGTCCATAGGTAGACATGAGATATTTAATTCTGACACTAAGCATTTCATTATTTTCAAAGATTTGTCTTTGTGAAAACTGAAATATCCCTGTTTTATAGAATCCCATTTTATTTTTCTACACAGATGAAAAGACAAAAAATAAGAAAAAATTGGCAATTATGTGTGGCAGGTGTAGAATCTGGGTTAAAATTTGAATGTATTCATTTTACATATATCACATTCATTGTCTACAGGGATTTTCCTTCATTTGCATTAGATATGTGTAGCTAAATTATGTTTGTTCCATATTCTTTTGATTTTCTTAAAATGAATTTTTTAATTTAGACTCTATTCAAGCTTAAAAGGATATTTTTGTCTGTACTTTTGAGATTACTTCTGAAGATTTCAATAGGTCAATATATCTTTCGTAAATCATGATGTTTACTTTTCTTCAGGGGCATGAAGGTGACCATTCCTTTATATCCTAAAACCTAAGGAATCATGAAAAGACTTCCAAAGTTATATTATATATTAATACACTCTAATAAATGTGTGTTTTGTGTACTAATACTGGAATAGCAATAATAATATCCTAATAATGACACTTAATATTTATTGAGAAATGCTATGTATAACATAATGTTACATGTGTTTTTAGCTATTCATGTAATTTACAAATTGAAGCTCAAAATTATTAAGTAATTTGTCTAAAGTCACATACCAAGTAAATGATAGAGTTAGAATTTGACCCAGTAAGGAAAGGTCTAGTAGTTTTCAGTGACATACTCTAAATTACCATGCCACATTGTTATAGAAATAACATGAACATAAAATAATTTAGGAACTAGCACACTATAAAGCAGTCTTCTCTTTCATCAACAACAGCATGTCTTCTTACTCACTGTCTTGTTTCTTGTCTTCAGGATATGCTGAATTTCTTGTTGAACCCTGGTTTAGTATGGCCTCTTGAATCAATATGTTTGCATGTGTTACTTCTTCCCTTTCTTAAATTTCACCTCATTCATCATTATTTGTTATAGTAATAATTAGCTTAGGAGGTATATCCTTCAACAGACCTTCCTTAGCTGCTTTCTTCATTTATACTTGGGTGGGTGTCTTCATGTCTATCCCATGTAAGTTTCTGCAAAACTCCATGGCACTTGTGTATATATATTTGTTCATTTTCCATTTCCTGAGTAGGAATATTAAAGAAAAATACGTAATCTCTTCCATTTATTTTTTATACGTGATAAAGTTTTATAAAATTAATATATTAGTTAATGATGTTCCATAAAATAAAACATGGAATTTAGAAATCTATCATTAAGTCTTGAGCCCTGAAGCTTAAAAATCCTCTTCTACCTATTGAATTGCCCAGAAAAATAATACATTCTCTCTTAAGATAATGGACAGAGTATTGGAAAAGCTTTCCTTCTGCCTAAGTGTGTTATTAAAGTAGTGGGAGCCTGTACACAGAAAATGGGGGCCTACATTACACAGTAAAGTTCCTATTCTTGGTATGTGGGGAAAGCCCAAAAATGAAGAAGGCCTCATTTTTTTCTTAGGCAAATATCTTTGATAAATACTTCTCATGTAGGAGAGTTTTCTTTGAATCTTATATAGAGAGAGAATTGAAAAGTCTTTCACAGAAAGAGTCATTATGTAACTCCACAAAAACGGACATATTGCAAAGTTAAAATATATATCAGTGGCATGTTGAAAATAGAAAACTGCTATCCTGAAAGCAGGATAAAAGCTGGTTTTTGTTTTTTTTTTCATATCCTACAATTTAAGGATTATTTTTAAAGATTTATTTAGTTAGTTTTGAGAGAAGTAGAGAGAGCGTGCTTGTGCGCACCAAGCAGCGGAGGGGCAAGGCAGAGGGAGAGAGAATCTCAAGCCGAATCCTCACTGAGTGCAGAGCCTGACACGGGGCTTGATTCCACAACCCTGAGATCATGACCTGAGCTGAGACCAAGAGTCAGATACTTAGGGCGCCTGGGTTAGGTGTCCAACTCTTGGTCATGGTATCAAGCACCATGTCTGACTCTGAGCTCAGTGTGGAGTCTGCTTCAGATTCTCTCTCCCTCTCCTTCCCACTCACTCTCTCTCTCTCTCTCAGATAAATAAATAACATCTTTAAGAAAAAAAAATCTGACACTCAACTGACTAAACCACCCAGGTGCCCAAGAGATATTTTAATCTATTAGTAAACCAACTAATGCTTAGAAGAGTGAAAACTATATTGAAAAAGAAAAAAAAAGTTGGATGATTCACATTTATGATTTCAAAACTTACTATAAAGCTACATAACCAAGAGTATGATACTGACATAAAAATAGACATATAGAGCAATGGAACAGAACTGAAAGTCCATAAGTAAACCCATGAATCTATGATTAATTAATTTTTGACCTGAGTGCCAAGACCATTCAATGGGAAAAGAATAGCCTTTTGACAAAAAGGTTCTGGGATAACTAGATATCCACATGCGAACAAATGAAGTTGGACCCTTACCTATATTATATACAAAAATAATTTATAGAGTCAAAAACCTAGATATAAGAACTAAATCTATAAAATTCTTAGAAGAAAATATAGAGATAAATCTTAATGACCTTGGATTTGGTAATGGTTTCTTAGACATGACATCAAAAGCATAAGTAAGAACAACAACAAAAATAGATAAATTAGACTTCAAAATTTCAAAAGTTTGTGCGTCATGCTCACTTTGGCAGCACATATACTAAAAAGCTTGTGCATCTAAGGACGCTACTAAGAAATTAAAAACAAAACAAAACAAAAAACAAGTTTGCATAATGGGACAAAATATTTCCAAATCATATATCTGATAGGGCTTTAGTCTTTATTATCCAGAATATACAAAGAATGCCTACAATTTAACAACAGAAATTCAACAACCAAATTAAAATACTGAGCAAAGAATTTGAAAGATTTATTTATTTATTTTAGAGAGAGAGAATGCAGGGGGAGGGGCAGAAGGCAAGGGAGAGAAAATCTAAGCAGACTCTATGCTGAGCATGGAGCCTGACATGAGGCTTCATCTCACGACCTGAGATCATGACCTGAGCCAATACCAAGAGTCAGACACCTAACTGACTGCACCACCCAAGCACTCCAAAAAATGAGCAAATAATTCGAATGCACATTTCCCTGTATATCAAAGAGTATATACAAATTAATAACAAGCACATGAAAAGATGCTAAACACTCACTACACATACACAGTCAGATACCATTTTACATGCCCTAGAATGGTTATAATCAAAGAGACAAATGTTGGTGGAAATGTGGAGATATCAGCACATTGCTGATAGGAATGTAATATGGTACAATCACTGTGGAAGACAGTGTGGCAGTTCCTCAAAGGTTAAAAAGAATTAGAATATGGTCCAGTAATTCTATTTCTAGGTATATACCTAAAGTATTGGAAACAGGTATTCAAGCAAAAACTTGTACATGAATGATAATACTAGCACCACTGACAATTACCAAAGTTGGAAACAACCCGATGTCCATTACAGGATGAATGGATAAAATATGGTAAATCCATACAATGGGATGTTACTCAGTTAAAAAAAGGAATGAAATAGCTATGCATGCTGCAACATGGATAAACCTTGAAAACATGCTAAATGAAGGAAGCTAAACTACAAAATGTCATATATTGTATGATTCTATTTGTGTGGCATATCCCAAATAGGCAAAGACTGAAAGCAGGTTAGAGGTAACCAGGGGCTAGGGAAGGAAGAAAAGGGGAGTGACTGATTAAAGGATACAGGAACATTTCGGAGGGGTTGGTTGGGGAGGATTAATGAAAAAGTTCTAGAACTATATAGTGGTGCTGGTTCCACAGCATTGTTAATATAGTTAATGACACTTAGATGTTCATTTAAAGTGTTTAAAATGGTAAATTTTATATTATATGTATTTTTCCACAATAAAAAGGTAACTAAGACAGAGCCACTTTAATTTGAGATTATAATAAAATTTAATAATACACTCCAGAAATAAGAAAGCACTTCACATTCACATAATGAGAAGAAAAGGGTTTTCACACATATATACATGGAGAGATCCTGCAGCTTCATTTTGACAAACTCATTCATCAGTCAAAAGTAAACAGATATACAGAAATCCACAATACTTATCTCAAAAAGTTGCTCTGATTTCTAAGGGGCATATAAATTTTCTTCTCACAAATAGCAGAAAACAAACAAAAAATATCAAACCATATTTTTCATCATTGCTCACCAAAGAGAGAATAAATCCCATTATCTCTTTAAAAAAATCACCAAATTCTCAGTCTAAACCATATTCTAATCACTACAAATGAGAGGTCTGCAAAACTAAAGCTCTAGGACTACTTGGAAATCACCTCAGAAACCAAGAGAAGACTTGTTTGAATTTAAATAGCCTGACAGGTACACCTCTCAGTCTATGTAGCTTAATGGGCTCTGACAACTGAGTGTAATTGGGAGTATTGGTAGAGCCTGCAAAAACTTTTCAAAATATTGAAAATTGAAAAACATGACTATCATGAATATATAAAAATAAACATATCAAAGATATATTATCATTAGTACTATGACCATTTAAATGTCAATGCTGTTTCAGACTATTTCGTAAAACAAGGATTTTTATAGCATGCAAAGAAAGATATATTGAAATAGATTTGCTGAGTTAGAAACCAAACTCATTAATATCTTACATAGCAATAAAACTGTAACCTTTTGGGCTATTTTATTCTACTGGGCAAAGATCTTTAATTTAATGTGTCTCTCCACAGAGCCTAAGCCCTTAATTACTGGTAAATAGTAAAGTCAAATTGAGGTACATTCCCCTAGATAATTAAGTAATGCTGGGTTAAGCCTATCACATAATACTCTAATATGACATTGAAAGGATCTGGTGCTTACATTTTTGCCTTATCTCCAAGTTTAAATATTTTTAACATGATATGAATATATACACATTGAAAAAAATTAAATGATATTCAAGAAATGAGGACAATTAGCAAACAGGGAAAATAATTTGCAACAATTAAAAATTCTTATATACTTTCTAAAAAGCTTGTATGATTTTTGTCTAAAAAAGTTTATATACTTCTTATGTAACAATACTTTTACACTTATAAGAATGCATAAATATTCTATTAGTGAAATAAAAAAATTGACAAGGAAATCACAATTAATACACAAAAACATAGCAAACACACACAAGGAAAAAACTAAACTCACTAGTAATCAAGAAATGCATGTTAACTATAATGACTTAAATTTGTTAACTTTTCAAATGAAATTTTTAATGATAGTTTTGTCATTATGATTCAGATACAAAATGCTAATAGGGATATAAATGGCTTCAGTCTTTCTAGGAGTAAATTTATGTATGTTTTAATAGCTTTTTAAAAATCGTCAAAGACAGCTATGCAACAGATTAAATTTTGGAAATATATCCTAAGAATACAATGAATGAATAATTATAATATTCTAAAAGCAAAGTTTGAAAATAACATACAATAAGGTAAATATACAAAGCTATTGTTTCCTTGCTTATTTTCTGTTTAGATGACTTGTCCATTGATGTAAGTGGGATGTTAAAGTCCCTTACATTTATTGTATCATTATCAATGAGTTCCTTTATGTTTGTTTTTAATTGTTTTATATATTTGGGGCTCTCATGTTGGGTGCATAAATATTTATAATTGGTTAGATCTTGTTGAATTATCCCCTTTATTATGATATCATGCCCTTCTTCATCTCTTGTTACAATCTTTGTTTTAAAGTCTAGTTTGTCTTATAGAAATATTGCTACTCCATCTTTCTTTTAAGATTCATTTGTATGATAAATGTTTTTCCACTACCACCCTCCCCACTTTCAATCTGCAATTGTCTTTCAGTATAAAATGAGTCTTTTGTAGGCAGATCTAGATGGGTCTTGTTCTTTTTTTTTTTTTAATCCATTCTGATACCCTATGTCTTTTGATCGGAGTCTTTTGGATGTTTAGTCCACTTACATTCAAAGTAATTATTGATAGATATGAACTTACTGCCATTTTATACTCCTTTTGTCATTGTTTCTGGAGATGTTCTCTGATCCTTTTTTTGTCTTTGTCACTTTTGATTTTTCCTTTCCACTCAAAGAGTTCCATTTAATATTTCTTGCAGTGCTGGTTAATAGTCATGAACTTTAGTTTTTTGTCTGGGAAACTCCTCATCTTTCCATTCTAAATGATAGCCCTGTTGGATAGAGTATTCTTGGCTGCAGATTTTTCCTCTTCAGTACTTTGAGTGCATCATGCCATTCTATTTCGGCTTGCCAAGTTTCTGTTGAGAAATCTCTAGCTAGCCTTATAGGTCTTCCTTTATAAGTTAAGGATTTCTTTAGGCTTGATGATTTTAAGATTTTTTTCTTTATCAGAATATTTTGCAAAGTTAATTACAATATGTCTTGGTGTTGGCCTGCTTTTATTGATTTTGATGGGAGTTCTCTTTGCCTTCTGGATGTCTGTTTCCTTCCCGATTAGGAAAGTTTTCTGCTGTTATTTTTTTGAAATAAGTTTTCTGCTCCCTTTTCTCTCTCCTCTTCTGGGAAGCCTATAATATGGATGTCATTATGTTTGAGGGAGTCACTGATTCCCTAAGTCTATTCTCTTGTTCCATAATTCTTTCTCTCTTTTGTTCAACTTCATTATTTTCCATTATTTTGTCTACTGTATCACTGGTTCATTCCTCTACTTCTTCCAGTCTGCTATTCATTGCATCAAGCCTGTTCCCAATCTTGTTTATTGCATTCTTCATCTCTGATTGATTCTTTTTTAACTTGTTTATCTATGTGGTAAGGGTCTCCCTGATATCTTCTGTTCTTTTCTTAAGCCCAGTGAGTATCTTTATGAATGTTACTTTAAATTCTCCATCAGGCATGTTACTTATCTCTGTTTAACTTAGATCTCTGGCTGTGGCTTTATCTTATTCTTTCATTTGGGATAAATTCCTCTGTCTTGGCATTTTGTCTAAGTCTCTGTCTTCTTTTGTGGTTAAAAAAGCCAATTATGTTTCCTGTTCCTGAAAGTAATAGCCTTCTGAAGAAGAGGTCATGTAGTGTCCACAACCTGACACTTCAGAGAGTGTCTCTGGTGTGTGCAATGTGTGTGCTCTGTTGCTGTGTTTTGGCTGCTCTGTCCTTCAAGCCAGTTGTCTGCAGGGGCTCTCCTAGCCTACTGTGGGCAGTGTTTCGTCCTTGGCCTGAATGTAGAGTTTTAACTAGGTATGCTCTGGTCTGCTTGTGAAATGAGACCTGATATTAATTGAGGAGAACTGAGGCCCTGCAGAACTCTCTGGTCAGGAGACCTGGTATAAGTGGGGGCGGAGGGGGGGGGAGTGTTGGTGGAGGAAGGCTCTGCTAGTCTTCTTGGGGGAAGGGCCCGCCATGCTGGGACTGAGGCAAACTTGACTAGAAAGGGCAGTCCTGCCAGAGCACAGAGCACAGGACTTGGTGTAAACAAGTTAGGCAGCCAGTGTCTGTGCTCTGCTGCTTCTTGACCTGTGTTTATGCTGAGGGGTGGGGGAAGAAATGGCACGAACCAGCATTTTTGTTCTCAGAGAGGCATCTCTGTGAATGCTGGCTCTCAGGGAAGGTCTCTAAGAAGACTGGAATAATCTCTGCCCTGTGTGCCTAGACATTCTTCAAATCACTATTTCTATACCATCTGTCCCCAGGTTGTTTGCCTGCCTTCTCTTCAAGAGCAGGGCAGTGTCTAGGCTCTACCCCAGCCAAGCCCACTCACTTTAAAACTCCAGGCCTTAAACCCCACTAGTTTCAGAACTCATGAAATTCAGACCCTCTTGATTTTCAAGGCAATGGCTTCAGGGAGATTTTCTCCTTGTGTGTTCCCCTGTGTACTCCTTTTACTCTCTCACCCTTCTCTGAAATCATGGTGTCTCCCTTCCACAGTATTTATGATCTGTTTCTACCCTAAACCATGTCTCCACACTTCCTACATTCTTCAATGTGGTTTCTTCTCTCCCTTTAGTTGTGGAGTTTATTCCATCATTTTTCAGGTTGACTTCTGGGGTATTAAGGGTGTTTTAATAGTTATATAATTGTTTTCATGGGAGGAGATGAGCCTAGGATACTTCAACTCTGCTGCCATCTTCCCTCTAAATCTACTGGACAAGAAGGACTTAACATATATTCAGGACATTCCATTCAAAAACAGCAGAATACACATTTTTTTTTAAGTGTACAAAGGACGTTCTCCAGAATAGATCCCATATTAGGTCACAAATCAGCCCTCAAAAAAATACAAAAAGATTGAAATCATAGCACACACCAAAAGACTGGAAAGTTTGAAAAAATCACAAATACATGGAGGTTAAAGAACATGCTACTAAACAATGAATTGTTCAATGAGGAACTCAAAGAAAAAATAAAAAAAAATACATAGAAACAAATGAAAATGAAAACAAAACAGTCCAAAATCTTTGGGATGCAGCAAAAACCATCCTAAGGGGAAAGTATGTAGCAATACAGGCCTTCCTCAAGAAGCAAGAAAAATCTCAAATAAACAACCTAACCTTACACCTAAAGGAACTAGAAAAAGACCAACAAATGAAGCCTAAAGCAAGCTGAAGGAAGGGGGAAAAAAAAAAGAACAGATCAATGAAACCACGGGCTAGTTCTTTGAAAAAAATAATAATTGACAAACCTCTAGCCAGATTTATCAAAAAGAAAAGAGACAGGACCCAAATAAATAAAACGACAAATGAGAGAGGAGAAATAACAACCAACAACCCAGAAGTACAGGCAATTATAAAAGAATATTATAAAAAACTATATGACAACAAATTGGGCAATCTGGAAGAAATGGTTAAATTCCTGGAAACATATAAACTACCAAAACTGAAACAGGAAAATTAGAAAACTTAATCAGACTGATAACCAGCAAAAGAATTGAATCAATAATCAAAAAACTCCCAACAAACAAAATTCCAGGGCCAGATGGCTTCACAGGCTAATTCTACCAAACATTTAAAGAAGAGTTAATACCGGGACACCTGGGTGGCTCAGTCGGTTAACTGGCTGCCTTCGGCTCAGGTCATAATCCCAGGGTCCTGGGATAGAGCCTGGACTCCCTGCTCAGGGGGTAGTCTGCTTCTCCCTATCCCTCTGCCCCTCCCCCTGCTTGTGCAGTTCTCTCTCTCTCTCTCTCTCTCTCTCTCTCAAATAAATAAATAAAATCTTAAAAAAAAGAAGAGTTAATACCTATTCTTCTCAAACTATTCCAAAAAATAGAAAAGGAAGACAAACTTCCACAGTCATTCTATGAGGCCAGCATTACCCTGATTCCAAAACCAGACAAAGACACCACTAAAATAAGGAACTGCAGGCCAATATCCCTGATGAACATGGATGCAAAAATTCTCAATAACATACTAGCAAACCGAATCCAACAATATATTAAAAGAATCATTCACCATGATCAAGTGAGATTTATTCCTGGGCTGCAAGGGTGGTTTGATATTTGTAAATCAATCAATGTGATACAACAAATTAATAAAAGAAAGGATAAGAAACATATGATCATTTCAATAGATGCAGAAAAAGCATCTGACAAAGTTCAACATCCATTTGTGATAAAAACCCTTTAAAAGTAGGTTTAGAGGGAACATACATCAACATATGAAACACCCATAGCTCATATCATCCTCAATGGGGAAAAACAGACAGCTTTTCCTCCATGGTCAGGAACAAGAGAGTGATATCCACTCTCACCATTGTTATTTAACATTGGAAATCCTAGCCTCAGCAATCGGACAACAAAAAGAAATAAAAGGCACCCAAATCAGCAAGGAAGAAGTCAAACTTTCACTATTTGTGGATGACATGATACTATGTATAGAAACCTTGAAAAGGGTGCCTGGGAGGCTCAGTTGGTTAAGTCCACCTTTGGCTCAGGTCATGATCCCAGAGTCCTGGGATCAGGCTCCATGTTGGGCTCCCTGCTCAGAGGGGAGTCTGCTTCTTCCTCTGCCTCTACCCCTGCTTGTGCTCTCTCTTGCTCGCTCACTCTCAATTAAATAAATAAAATCTTAAGAAAAAAAAAAGAAAACCACTACACCAAAAAGTGCTGGAACTGATAAATTCAGTAAAGTCACAGGACCTAGAATTTATATGGAATCAGAAAAGACCCCGAATTGCCAAGGAAATGTTGAAAAAGAAAAACAAAGCTGGGGGCATCACACTGCCTGATTTCAAGCTATATTACAAAGCCGTGATCACCAAGATAGCATGGTACTGACACAAAAACAGACATATAGACCATTGGCAACAGAATAGAGAGCCCAGATATGGACCCTCAACTCCATGGTCAATCTTCAACAAGGCAGGAAAAAGTATACAATGAAAAAAAGACAGTCTCTTCAATAAATGGTGCTTGGAAAATTGGACAGCTATATACAGAAGAATGAAACTCGACCATTCTCTAACACCATACACAAAGATAAACTCAAAATGGATGAAAGACCTCAATGTGAGACAGGAATCCATCAAAATCCTAGAGGAGAACATAGGCAGTAACCTCTTCTCCGACATCGGCCACAGCAACTTCTTTCAAGAAACCTCTCCAAAGGCATGTGAAACAAAAGAAAAATGAACTTTTGGGACTTCATCAAGATAAAAAGCTTCTGCACAGCAAAGGAAATAGTCAACAAAGCAAAGAGGCAACCTACAGAATGGGAGAAGATATATGCAAATGACACTACAGACAAAGGGCTGGTATCCAAGATCTATAAAGAACTCAAACTCTCAACACCCAAACAAACAAATAATCAAGTCAAAAACTGGGCAGAAGACATGAACAGACACTTCTCCAAAGAAGACGTACAAATGGTTAACAGACACATGAAAAAATGTTCATCATCATTAGCCATCAGGAAAATTCAAATCAAAACCACATTGAGATACCACTTACACCAGTTAGAATGGCAAAAATGGACAAGGCAAGAAACAACAAATGTTGGAGAGGTTGTGGAGAAAGGGGAACCCTCCTACACTATTGGTGGGAAAGCAAGTTGGTATAGTCACTTTGGAAAACAGTGTGGAGGTTCCTCAAAAAGTTAAAAAGAGAGCTACCTTATGACCCAGCAATTGCACTCCTGGGTATTTACCCCAAAGACACAGATGTAGTGAAAAGAAGGGCCATATGCACCCCAATGTTCATAGCAGCAATGTCCACAATAGCCAAACTGTGGAAAGAGCCGAGATGCCCTTCAACAGATGAATGGATAAAGAAGAGGTGGTCCATATATACAATGGAGTATTACTCAGCCATCAGAGAGGATGAATACCCAACTTTCACATCAACATGGATGGGACTGGAGGAGATTATGCTAAGTGAAATAAGTCAAGCAGAGAAAGTCAATTATCATATGGTTTCACTTATTTGTGGAACATAAGGAATAGCTGGAGGACGTTAGGAGAAGGAAGGGAAAAATGAAGGGGGGAATCCGAGGGAGAGACCAGCCATGAGAGACTATGGACTCCTAGAAACAAACTGAGGGTTTTAGAGGGGAGGGGGGTGGGGGGATGGGCTAACCCGGTGATGGGTATTAAGGAGGGCACGTACTGCATGGAGCACTGGGTGTTACTCGAAAACAATGAATCATGGAACACTACATCACAAACTAATGATGTACTGTATGGTGACTAACATAACATAATAAAATAAAATTTAAAAAATAAAAAAATAATAAAAACTAAAAATAATAAAATAAAAAAGAACAAAATCAACATAAAGAAATCTTTTGCAAAACTAAAAATAAAAAGGAAAAGAAAAAAGAAGCAGCAGAAAGAGAAATTAAGAAATCAATCACATTTACTATTGCACCAAAACCAATAAGATGCCTAAAGATAAACCTAACCAAAGAGGTGAAAGACCTGTTCTCTGAAAAATATAAACTGTAAACTGATGAAAGAAATTGAAGATGACATAATGAAATGGAAAGACATTCCATGCTCATGGATTGGAAGAATAAATATTGTTAAAATGTCTCTGCTACCCAAAGCAATCTACACATTTAATGCAACCCTACCAAAACACCATCAGCACTTCTCACAAAGCTAGAACAAACAATCCTAAAATTTGATGGAACTACAAAAAACTCTGAATAGCCAAAGGATTCTTGAAAAAGAAAATTATGGAAACTGCCCAAGTGCCCATGAATAGATGAATGGATAAAAAAGAAGTGACACCACACACACACACACACACACACACACACACACACACACACAGAATGGAATGTTACTCAGCCATAAAAAAATGAAATCTTGACATTTGCAACAATGTGGATGGAGCTAGCAAGTATTCATCTAAACAGAGTAAGTCACTTAGAGAAAGACAAGTACCATATGACTTCACTCATATGTGGAATTTAGGAAACAAAACAACAGATTAAAGGGCAAAAAAAAAAAAAAAAAACGAAAAAACGAAAAAATAAGAGGGAAAGAGGGAAGCATACCAAGAAAGAGACTCTTAAGTATAGAGAACAAATTGATGGTTACCAGAAGAGAGGTCAGTGGGGGAATGGGTGAAATGAGTGATGGGGATTAAGGAGTGCACTTGTTATGATCAGCACTGGGTATTATATGGAAGTGTTGAATCAGTATATTGTGCACCTGAAACTATTATTAAACTATATGTTAATGAACTGGAAGTATTATATGGAAGTGTTGAATCACTATATTGTACACCTGAAACTATTATTAAACTATATGTTAACAAACTGGAATTTAACTAAAAACTTTAAAAATAATGCAAATATAATGTAATGTTAGTGTTTTCATTAAAAATGAAATGATCAAATAATTTTTAATAGTATGAGTAACCTATCATGATGTAACAAGTAAAAATATTCTGTAATGCCTTCTATGATATTAGATATACAGTATTACTAAAACATCAATTCAGCCAAGCTTCATAATTCTTTTCAACATACTTTAAATAAGGTCTGTCAATCATTTGGAGCTTGGTTTGTGAGAAGGGAACCCTTTTGCTGCAGCCGAGTTTTCCATCCCATTTTAAATATACTCTGCACAAGTTTGCTAAGTGTAAGTGTAAATAGAGGTCAGAGAATGATGAATTCCTTTATAACTAACCTGATTGGATCAGGCTTTATGAAACAGGCAGTTTTTTGAATTAGGATCTGCCCAGTTGAGCAAAATGGTAGTAGGTAGGAATACGATTAGAGCAATATGCTAGGGATAAGGCAACTTCTTGGAATTAGCAGGACACTTTGGTATCCTTCAGAGAGAATACCATGCAAGGAAGTGAAGGATTCATTTTAGAAAATGAATTTTCTAGACTTTCTAAAGACTTACACATGAGATTTAACACATGAGCACTGTGAATTGTACAAGACTGATGAATCACGGATCTGTACTTCTGAAACAAATAATGCAATATATGTTAAGAAAAAAAAAGAAGAAGAAGATAGCAGGAGGGGAAGAATGAAGGGGAGTAAGTCGGAGGGGGAGACGGACCATGAGAGACTATGGACTCTGAAAAACAAACTGAGGGTTCTAGAGGGGAGAGGGGTGGGGGGATGGGTTAGCCTGGTGATGGGTATTAAAGAGGGTACGTTCTGCGTGAAGCACTGGGTGTTATGCACAAACAATGAATCATGGAACACTACATCAAAAACTAATGATGTAATGTATGTTGATTAACATAACAATAAAAAATTATTAAAAAAAAGATTTAACACAGAAAACCAATTTGCAGACTCTTTAGAGAAAAAGCCAAATACATTTACTTCATTAGCATGTAGCCCAAATCCAAATGCTAAATAGTTTCTATTACTAATAATTGATCCTGATAATCTTCCTTTTAAATATAATAGTAATAAATTATTTTGGCCAAAATAACAGCAGAATCATACTTGTTTTCTGTAGTTAGTATTTTAGTCTATAGATCTTCTTTAACTTAAAATGGAGTTACATCCTGAAAAACCCATTGTACCCTGAAAACATCATAAGCCAAAAATGTATTTAACGCATCTAGCCTATTGAACAGCATACCTTAGCCTAGCCTACTTCAAACATGCTCAGTATACTTATGTTAGCCGACAGTTGGGTAATATGATCGAACAAAGGCTATTTTATAATAAAGCATTGAACACCTCATGTAATTTATTGAGTACTTTACTAAAAGTGAAAAGCAGAATGGTTGTATGGGTACGTAATGACTGGTAAGTGTACAGGTTGTTTGCTCTTGTGATGGTGTGGCTGACTAGGAGATGTGTGGTTCACGGCCGCAGCCTAGCATACGAGAGAGGATCACACCACATAATACTAGCCTGGGAAAATATAAATTCAGACTTTGAAGTGTGATTTCTACTGAATATGTGTCTCTTTCACACCATTGTAAAGCCAAAAAGTCATAAGTCCAGGGATCTTCTGTAGTTGTGAGAAGACACAACTTTTTTACAGGAAATTGTCAACAATGGTAGGAATTCTTATTTGTGCCTGATATAAACCACTGAAGGTTGCAACATGAACCTCTCTCCAATCTTTACCCATAGATCTATATTGATAGAGAACCTGTGCACTGTTTGTTTCTCCTACATGAACAAATCACCGATCTAGAATCGTTAAATGTAGAGACATAGAAACCACTTTCCTGTGCTGTGGGATGGTAAGGCTTCTTATACTTTTTTTTTTCTTAAATATTAATTTCTTTAGTTTTGTTTTCTCCCCCAATGGTGAGAATCATTTTTTTCTTCTTAAAATGCCAATATCAAGCATTGTATGTGGGCCCATGTGTTTTTGATAAATATTGTGGATATCTGAAATATGACCTAAATAATGTTTAATCATCTGTCCAAGCTTTCTGAGAGGTGGTGGGGCACTAAGAAGTTTCCACTGTCGTGGAGCAGCCTTTACTGCAAGGCAGCCCCTTACATAGCTCCAAGTGGGTAATTTCGCCATATTTATAGCTGCCTCCTATAACTTATTTCACTGAGTTTTTCTCTCAAGTGTTGAACAAAATAGATCTAATTTATATTTCACATCACATCAACATTCTGCTAGTGATGATTTTAGGCTAAATTTACTCAGTTCATTAGCTTATTCTCCATTTGACAAGTTGCTTGCTTGTTTGTTTTTTAT
This sequence comes from Callorhinus ursinus, assembly GCF_003265705.2. Classification (NCBI taxonomy): domain Eukaryota; kingdom Metazoa; phylum Chordata; class Mammalia; order Carnivora; family Otariidae; genus Callorhinus; species Callorhinus ursinus. The sequence continues at coordinate 24,415,392 of NW_027397079.1, forward strand.
TTAATTTTATTGTGTTTTGTTAATCACCATACATTACATCATTAATTTTTGATGTAGTGTTTCATGAATCATTGTTTGCTTATAACACCCAGTGCTCCATTCAATATGTGCCCTCTTTAAACATATCTCAGCTTGCTTTCCTCTGGGTTAACTTCATTCTGTGGGAGAAACCTAACTGAATCCCCAGCTAAACTCAGTAACTCAGATTTTTCATTACTACTACAGGTAGAACATTGACTCTTATTCTGAACAATATGTTTCTACTGATGTGGTTGGCTATACATTTTTTAGGTTCTTTGGTGGCTATAACACCCTGTGTACTATTTATTTGTTGGCAATTATATGGTTAGGTCTTTTCACATGAATTGATAAGCCAGGTCTTATCCATTTGCTATTCATATATTTTGTCATTGGGATGCATCACTTTATATATAAGTGTATTTTTTATTTAGTTTTATAAATGCAACTTTTTTACTCATGCAGTATATTATATATTCTGTTCTGTAGTACAAACAGAATTTGATATGTCCTATGGGCCTTTATGAACCCATAAAGGTTGAACAGATGCCCTCTAGAATATCTTGAGAAACTGCTCTTTAATTTGATATTACCATTACAGTATGAGTACTGAATATGATTATTTAAAATACAGTGAATACACTTTACTATTATCTACTCAGATCTCACCTCCTACAAAGTTTGTATGTTACTCAGTCAAATGTCTGGCAGATTCTAGCATGTATTTATAACATCCCTTTGTTTTAGTAATTGAATAACAAAAAGTGGTGAGGTTTAACATCTGCTTTTTTTTTTTAGATTTTATTTATTTATTTGAGAGAGAGAGAATGAGAGAGAGAGAGCACGAGAGGGAAGAGGGTCAGAGGGAGAAGCAGACTCCCTGCTGAGCAGGGAGCCCGATGCGGGCCTCGATCCCGGGACTCCAGGATCATGACCTGAGCCGAAGGCAGTCGCTTAACCAACTGAGCCACCCAGGCACCCTTAACATCTGCTTTTAAAGAGGGCATAGGAAATCTCAGCCAACTAAAATTCTTACTGCTACAAATAGAACAAGGTGGACAATTTTTTTTTTTTTTTAATGCTCCACACAGCCTTTAAAAACATGGGCGAGCTTTATAAGCACCAAGGACCAAATGAACTAGAACTATATAGCAAGGGGTGCTTTATAAGGTAGACTGATGGTCCCAGGCCTTTTTTTTTTTTTTCCTGTAGAGGTATTGAAACTTCTAAGTATAAACTAAAGATTTGGCTTACCCCACATGGATGGACTTTATCTGGAGAACAAGAAGCCATTGAAAGTTTGTTAGTCTCACATGTCTGATGCTATTGGATGGAAATATATTGATTCCAGATGCAAGACTATATCTCCTCAAAGGACATCTGTAGGTTTCTGGAGCTGGAAAACTAGGTTAAAAAGGTTCAGATGTTGGGGTGAGTGCATCTAAAAGAGTAAACTCTCCAATAATTTCTCAAAACTTAAAATACAAAGTTCTTATAGAAGTTGGAAGCCAGTATCAAGCACATAGGTTGTTCCTTCCTTAAAACATTTGGCAGATTTTCCATTTTGGAAGGTACAAGACTAAAGCCAAGCTCAGGAACCTCCAAAGGGGAGAATGAAATGTCATCTATTTTATATGGAAGAACAAGAGATTTATTAACCTCTCAGCAAAAAATCCAAGAAGATTATTACTAAGGAACTGACATAAATCAGGGAAAATAGAGATTTAATAAGCCTGAAGCCCTGCCTTGATCCAAATCAACCTCCTAAAGGATTAATGTATTAAGTCTCACCTATCTGCCTAATAAAATAGGGGAAATGTTTCCTGGTAGAAGATATCGTCTGAAGTTACTGTTCACAATCTTACATACAATGCACAGCATAGAATTAAATATTACTGGACAAAAAAAAAGGCAGGAAAAATGAAAAATCAAGAGAAAAAACAGACAGTAGGGTAAGATATACACATGCTCTCAGCAGTGGAGTAAACAGCCATTCACATAAACATGAATGTTATATGAATGAAAAAAGAGTGGAGAAGATGTATAAAAAAATTTCATCAGAGAGAATTGGCACAAAAGAAACATTCTAGAGTGAAAAAATGTTAATACTCAAAATTATGAAAAAGCATTGTTTGCTTGAATAGTAAAATTTATGCAGAAATTGACAGGATCAATCTACAGCTGGGATAAATTGAAATCACATAAGGAGATAAGTTTGAATCCATTTGTCAATACTAATATTAAATTAAAGTGGAATAAACTCCTAGTGGAAGACAAAGATTGTCAGAATGAAGACAGGAGAAACACTATAAAGCTAATGACATGGGTAATTTGAAAACAAAATGAAGAAAAACATATGCCATACACATAATAATTAAAGCAGATCAGTATAACTATATTAAAATCAGACAAAGTCTACTTTAGCATAAAAATATCACTAGAAAAAAGGAGGGACATAGCTTAATGATAAAATGGTCAATTAAAGAGGAAAATATAACCACCTTAATTTATGTATGTCTAATAACACTTCAAAATATATCAAACAAAAGTTGAGGGAACTACAAGGAAAAATCAAGCTAGCAACAAAATAGGTCCTAAACAAGAATGAATTCTATTAAAATTTTTATTTGACAATTTGGGAATGTAAAATGTGGTTCAATTCAGGGCCTGACACTTATTTTTATCAATAAAGCTATAGGAGGAACACAGCCACACTCATTGGTTTATGTATTGCCTATGACTGCTTGTGAGTTACTACAGTAGAGACAAGGACAAATCCTAAAATATTTATCTGGCTCTCTGCAAAAAAATGTTTGCTGATTCTTGCATTAAATAATTGTATCTCAGCACTGTTAAAAATCCTGAATTTGAGAATTGTACTATGATTATATAAGAGAATGTTGTTGTTGTTTTAATACACACTTAAGTATTTCGAGTACAGGAATATGATGTTCTCAAGTTACTCTCACATGTTTCAGGAAAAGTAATTTTTATTTATATATGGAAAGATTATTGAGAAGATTAGAAGATGAATACCCAGAGCACATGAGGATGACTTGGAACTTTTCTAAGTAGGGAAAATATCTCCTGAACAAGAAAAAGTTAGGTACTCTCTTACCTTGAATTCTCTTAAAGAGAACTTGTAGTAATAAACTGAGAGAGTTAAGCCGGTGGAAAGAGGGTGGGGGGTTTCTGAAAAGTAAAAAAGTTTAAAAATTAATTGAGCCAAATAAGAAATAGGACTTTTTGAGGATACTTAGTAGGAACACTGGGAAATACTGAGGTTCTACTTGAGTTTCACAATTGTGAACCCACAATGGGATCAGCCTCCTTGTTTATGTGATTGTTTCCAGCAATTCTGTTATATGGAAAAAGGCATAGGGAAATACGATCTAGATATTCATTCAAGGTTAGCATTTCTCAGTCTGCAACAACAAACATGAAAGAAGCCTGTTGAAAGTATTTGAAAGAGAGTGACTATATTGATGAATTAGGGAAGTGGGATTTGAAAAGAAAGGAAGCATAGTCAGAAAGGACTAATGAGAGGGAGAAATGGGTCATTCAAAGGATTGAAGGTCTTGATAAATCGAAACCAAATGTTGTAGTAGGGGCACTGGAGCAAGAGAGACAGAAGGATAGGTGGCTGGGAACAAAGTATGGGGGGGCTTAATTTATGATTTTTGAAGGTGGTCTATTTTATGATTTTAGTATGCAACCACCGAGGTTGGTAGCTGAGGAAAGGTTGAGAAATAGTAGTTGTAATTGGGGACATAAAATAAATGAAACACTAGGTGTTTAAAACACCAAGAATGATCATAGCAATACAGAGGAAGAGAGTGAGTTGGTTTACAAAATCTTAATAAATACGAGTGTGTGTGTGTGTTTGTGTGTGTGTGTGTGTGTGTGTTTAGAAGTCACAGTTAGTGGAACTGGTTTACAAAATATTAATAAATACGAGTGTGTGTGTGTGTGTGTGTGTGTGTGTGTGTGTTTAGAAGTCACAGTTAGTGGAACTAAAAGATGGTTAATGGCATAAATGATGATAGGAAGGAAATGTAATAAATAGGCAGGATCTTCAAAACTATATGGATTTTTAGGAGAAAGAGGAACAATAGTGTGAATATGGAGTGAGGTATATAACTTACCTCTGACACTGAGCTATAATGGTATCCAACAATTAATAACTTTTAGAAAGTGATGCAGGGGGATCAGTATCATTAGGGGTTAATCAGAATTCAATTAAAGTACAGAGGGAGAAAAATATTCTGAATAATGTTCAGGCCATCTGCAAGTTTTCCTTGCCCCTTCATATAGTCACTGCGCAATCAACGTTTATTGAATTCCTTGTTTTGATAGTATGGAAGGAATACAAATAAGACTAGGTTTATTCTTTTTAACCAGAGCCAATATAGTTTGAAAACTGGTTTGATAAAGATGAAGTTAAATACATCCAGCAATTACAATGTTTGTAGGAGGAGATTGATGACATTCAGAAATACAGAACAGAGCACAAGGAAAATATGTATGTTTTAGGACACATTGAATCATATATACAAAAATAATTTTATGATTCAGGGACAATCTTCTTTTATGTCTAAAGATTCTTAGATATAAATACATATATTTCTTGTAAGTATTTTTGCTATAACAAAGTGCCCTATCATAATTCCCTCATAATACTATCTGGACTGACTAAATATTCCTTGTTACTCTCTCAGATTATATATTTTTAATTCAAGAAGAATGTTTTTTATGCATATTTCTATTAAAAGAGTTGACTCTGGTCATCTTATTTCTATTTACCTAGCATATAGATTTCATCGATCTCTAAGTAGTCTCTAAATTTGTGTCCCCACTTTTAAAAAGTCAATTGAATTTTTTTTGTGATAATGAAAGGATACTTTTTATCTGATTCCCAAAGATTGTGATATAAAAAACTTAAGAATCTACCATAGTGGGAAAAAAAATCCTACCTTAGTGGATAAAGGTATTGCATAAAATTAAAAGCTAGACGAAAACTTAGGAGAGAGGGGGAGAATGGACCTAGTAATGATAGATTGCACATTAGATGTTCTAAATAATGTGCATAAAGCACTTTGACATATTGCCTGGGACATAAGAACTCATGAAATACATTCTTACTAATATTATATAAACTTACTACCTCATTTAATTGTAGTAACTAATGAGATATGTATGCCTATGCCAATTATAGTAAAAAGAAAACTAAGTTTCATGCCTTCTCTACCTTAAGTTACTATTTTATTTTTTTTCTTAAATTACTATCTTGAATGCATTTGTTTCAAAAGAACTAGGACTCCATCTCAAGAATGTAACTGAAAAATCTTTTGTCCTATTATACTAATTAAAATCACATAAAGTCTCAAAATTTATAGTTGTGGTAAAATATACATAGTAGCACAGGAAATCTTTGTCTGATCTAGAATAACATTGACCTCATTTAAGAAAGGATGTGATTATCAAAATATAAGAATCACTTTCATTTTCTATGTTAACTGATGTCATTCTCTTTTCTTACATACTTTTTCTATCTCTCATCTTCCCAGTCCTGCCTCCATATATATAACTGGCCAAGTAAATCATCTTTAATAAAGCTCAGTAAAAAAGCCAAAGCACATGAATTAAGAACCCTGAAGAAAGGTCAAATTAATAGGAACAAAAGCCTAAGAATATAATTCCCTGGTTGGAAGGTGTTCAAAATCAGTTTCACACAAACTTTCTTTCGAACCACAAAGGAATCACAGTAATAATTATTATTAGTGATGGTGTTTTCTAATTAGGTGGACAATATAGAAAACCTAAGTACCATTAAAACACCATCAAAGATTTGAGATTTAAGGGCTCAGGAATAATTGTACTGTCAAAGCAGTCAAAGAAGTCAAAGCAATACTCTTCTTAGAGTCATATTTTATATGGGTATAATATCAATGATGAAATTGCATTTAGTCCAGTCTCTTAGAAAATTTAGTGATAGCAATATGAGAGGAATTTAGTAGTTTCAGATAAAGAAATAAAATCTTACCTTGAGGTTACACACACATTTAATCATACAGATTCTTTCCTACTCTGCTATAATATATATTGCTTTAGCTAGATTTATATTCCTACCTTTTTTGGAAAGTGTAATTGTTAATACAATATTGTCCATGTCTTTTTTGTGTCAGAACACACAGACCATTTATTTATACAGATTCAAAATAGAATAATCCCCATTATCCTCCATAGCTTTGTTATTATATTTGACAATGATAGAAGATTGTGTATATAGTCTTCTGCCTAGTAGATTAATTTGTTCTTAATTCAAATTTAATCCCATTTGAACAAAATCCCAAGTCATATGGTTCAGGCAGAAGTCCACATTTGACTTCTACAATTTAAAAAGGCATTGACAAAATAGAAAGGAGTTGAGCAAAGCCCCAAAGCTGATTAACTTTTATTTAGACCTAGTTCACTTAGACCGAGATCAAAATGTTATTTAACAAATCGAGTTAAAGAATGAGTTTTCGCAGGGGGACAGTTGATATTTATGTTTCTCTAAGGACCCAATTAGAAAAAATGGAGTATGACAACATGAATGAGATTAGAAATAAGAGAGAGTTTTCTGAAATTTCGGAGTTATTAAATATCACAGTGAATGTCATTGAGAGTGTGAGTTTCCTTGGCAGATGCTAAGACTGAACTTCATCTATCATCTATGTGGAATGATAATACGTGACTTTACTTGCCAAAAGTTGTACAGTGAAGGTAGCTCTACGTACTCCTGTGCTATAATATATGCTATAGTTAAGGATTCTTCATGTATGTTTGCTTTTTTTGTTGTTAGTAAAGCAGATTCAAATTTTATTTTTATTGTGAAAAATCCAAGATATTCATGGAGTCATCTAACCCAGTCTCCTGCCACAATATGCTTGTTCTCTTTATTATACAGGGGTCAAAAAGAAAATTTAATCAAAACAAGTGCAGAATTTTCTATACCGAATTCAAAATTTGCGTGTACATTGTTGTCGTAACCTGTAGTTTTTGAGTACCTGGCTACAGTTTTGGTTAAGAGAAAAGGCAATATACAAATGAATCCTAAATTGTTTAATATATTGTAAAGTTTAGGGGCACCTGAGTGGCTCAGTCGATTAAGCATCCGATTCTTTATTTTGGCTCAGGTCATGATCTCATCAGGGTCTTTAGATCAAGCCTGAGTTCAGGCTCTGTGCTCGGCATGGAGTCTGCCTGAGATTCTCTTTCTCCCTCTTCCTTTGTCCCTCCCCCTGCTCTCTAAATAAATAAATAAATAAATAAAATTTATAAAAAACGATATTTCATAAAGTTATAAATGTATGTTATAGAAAAGCTCTTTGTCTAAATTTCCAAAGAAACAAAAGGTGAACTCGTAACTAGTTTTCATATGTTTCCATGAAAAATAGCATGTTACACATTGCAGTTTTTCCGTTATTTGTCTGCATCTGTACTCAACATGCTGTGGATAGTTCATTGCGCTGGTCATACAAATAGTTACTGTTATTTTTATAACAAGCATACACCACTCACAGAGGCTGAAATTGGGAAATAAAGTCAAAATTTATTGAAGTTTGAGAAACAATTGTCTAGTGATAAATAGAAACAAGGAAATAAATTGACCTTGCCCCTTAAAAAAATGTATAAGACTGATTAATAAATAAACCAGGTTTTCCATTAATTCCTTTTCAAATTGTCAGTAAAAGTTTATATTACTAATATCCATACAATTAAAATATTATAAATCCTTTGTAATGTGGCTATACTATTTTAACCTTTACTCAAAAGATATTTACAACTGTGAGGTTTTATGTAAATGTTTTAAAACTTCTATAATAAAAATTAAACAAGGAATTTTTCAGTGCCAATGATTACCCAAGTCTTTAATTTAGAAATAGAGGTACCTAATAATAAAAAATAACAAAAATAAAAAAATAGCTAGTACATTCCAATGAGGTATATGTAATAGAAGTATATATCCATCTTATCTAGGTCCACAGCATTTCCCCATACTTCCATATACCCACTGTTTTTGTTTCTTGTGACTGCTTTTAGTTCCTTTACACATAAACAAATATGAATAAAAAAATAGAAATAGAAGTACAATTCTGAATAAAATAGTGAACTAGTACGGACTGCTGATTATCTTCCTCAAATTCAGCCTGAGGGTGTTCCAGAAACAAACAAGAGAGATTTATGAATCTCATAACCTAACTGTGATAACAGTTATCAAATAAATGTGACTGTATTCCAAGAAAACTTCATCTGTGGACACATCTTTGAATTCCATATATTTACATGTGTCATAAAATATTACTGTTCACTTGATTTTTTAAAAAACTAAAGTAAGAACTGTTCTTAATTTTTGGGCTGTAGAAAAATAAACAGCAGGCAGAATTTGTCAAGTGGACTATAACTGGCTGACCCCTAAGCCAAAAGGAAGAAAAGACCAGGCCTAGACATCTTCTAAAAGTTATCAAGAATGATTGAAGAAGATGGAAGAATTAGAAAATGTGAGAGAGGGGTAAAAAATTATATTATCTAGCTACCTATTTAATTATATATCCAAAATTCAGTAATTATTTCCAGAGATAGAGATTTTGAGTGCTTTTCATTTATTTACTTTTTGTTCTCTGTTTTTCTAAAATCCCCATAAAGAACATATTGTATTTTTACTATGAGGAAAATTAAAAATTTTATGGAGAAAAAAAGCTGAACTCTAAATTATTTAGTATGTATTTTTTCCATTTTTTCTAATGATTATCAAATAACCATAATTTTTGTGAAAAAGTTTAAAGGGGATGTGGAACATAAAGTTTTAGACTAATGTATCTCAAAATTACCCATAGTCAGAATTGTTTGGATACAATTCATCTATGATATATTTTAAAAAGCTAAAACATACCCACATCTGCTTTCTTGTATCTCTAAAGTATACAAACAGTCAGACTCTTGAATTTCCATTTTTGAAAATGAATTGGGTAGCTGTGGTTTGATGTGCAGAAGCTAAAAGAAAAACATGTTGTGTTACTGCTTATTGAGTGGGCTAGACAAGCACCTCTTCCGATTAAATCCTCAGAATACTGCACATTTCTAAACAGGTAGATTCATTTCCATCAGTGACCCCTGATGTGATCTCTTCAACATCACTGCCCATTCTTACCGGACATCACTAGGATGCTATGTGATTCTTTACCAATGCTAGCATTGCTTCTGTTCTCAAAAGCAAATGATGGCTAATCACAGCTATTTCTCATTAAGGGAAGACAGTTTGTTATTTTGGCTGAAAAGATACTTGCAACAAATGAATGACATGAACATTTGGAGACATGGTCTCTTTTTGAGGTGGTTCTTGAGGTTGGCATAGTCTATTCCCACCACCCTGGTTTTGCCATTGCTGTCACCCATTTGTGGTTTACAACCATCCCTGACTAGAGTCAGAGAGGAAACTGGAGGCCAATGCTCTAATAGTGAAATGACATCCATGCATATGACCTCCAACTCCAGGGACTCATTTCGTTTATTCCTTTGTTTGAAGCAGTTCTAGAGTTTTCCATAAAACTGGAAGCTAATCACCTGCTGACTCTTGATTGGTGAACTCAAGAATCATGTACAGTTGCTTCTTCTGAGGCAAGCAAACAAACAAGAAGAACAAAGAAATAGTAGCTAAACTAGCCATCTAAAGTAGTTAGATTGATTTCAGGCAACACTGGCTTTTATAGATTGGCGTCATGAAAAGGCATGAGATATAGCTAGAGTGATGGTCTCTGTTTAAGCTTCACCTGGGCTCCATGCTTTTGCCTCGCTTGCTGGCTAGACAGACCTTTAGCAACTGCATGTACTGGTCTCTGGTTGTGAAGCTCAGTCTCTGCTCCTGCTGCTGCTACGACTTTTCCCACAAGAGATCACGAAACCCCGTGCTTGACATTGACCAAAGATTGTTGTGAGCTTGACCAATTAGGTCCCACAGGAGCTCTGGCTTTCTTAATAGCTGCCTAAAGAGACCTGGTATCACAACCCAGGAGTGTGCGGGAGTTAAAACATTGTGGTACAGCATTTGATCAATAGAGGATAGGGAAGCAGATAATTATTGTCCCTGACAGATGATTGTCCTCAGATGACATCGTTCATAAGGCTTCTCTGACAATGATGGCCATCTGGGTAACTCTTCTCATTGTGTATGTTCTTCCTTCTTTCCTGCCTCACTGCTTTTATCCCCCTTTTCGTATTCCCCGGGGACCAATTGTACTTTTTTCACAGAAAATGCTAACACATAAGCCTTTTCTTCAGGCTCTGATTTCTAGGGAATTCAACCTAAGCTAGGTAATTAAAATTAAGTTATATAGCAAGAACAAAAAGTGGAGCAATTTCTTCCTACTAATTTTTTTTTAAAGAGACGTGTCCTCATTAAATGTATAGACTAAGAATTAGGGATATTTCCTTAAAACATCAATTTATCAGGGGAGAGACATGACATTTGAGGAGATTATGATAGCAGTTGCCATAATTTTGTGGGCTGAGAATTTAAAACTACCTCATGGATTACTAAGGAGATTTCTCAGGGGCTTTTTGTGTACCTTGAGTACATCACAAAGTCCCACATAGAGGTAAATCATAGGAAAACACCAGCCTCTTTATTATGACACCTTAATGGAGCATTGTTACTGTTAGTAACCCAAAGATGTGGTCTGGTATTTAGGAGAATCAGCTTTATAGCTGGGAGATTCTATCTCCCATAGATACCTAGCTCATTGGCAGGATGCATGCTGCTTGGAAAATAGTAATTTAGAGAATATAGAAACATTTGAGAGTCTGTAATCACTATTTCACAATATTTTATCCTCTTTTAAGACCTTTTCAACTTGATATGAGTTGCCCAATAGTTGTGAAGAGCTGATCAGGAAAACCTTAATGCACTCACTATCTCACAATACTGCTTCTATGCATGCATTTACTACTGCGGCCACTTTGCTCTCGGTAGTCTTAGCTTGACTAAAATATCCAGAGCTCTGAGTAGGGAGAAGCAGACCACTTAATGTTGTACTGTTCTAGTGACTATTAAACTCTTTGAAAATAAATGGAACTGATAACTGTTATGTGATTTACACAGTTAATCCTTCCATCCCACTCTCCCCATTTGTGTTCCAGATTCTATGCTCATGATATGTTTTTCCTCCCACCAGTATACTAGCAATTTAAGAAGGTTTAGTTCATTGATTTTGCAACCATTCATTCTTTGATTGATTATAAGGAGACTGCCCTTCAGTCAAGTTGAAAAGGCAGATATGTAAACAGATGATATAGAGTGATATATGCATTAAGAGAATTTGGTCTGGAGTTAGCAGAAATGGGAAGGTGACTGTTTCTGAGTAAAGTTATAAAATATCATTTGCACTATCACTTGAAGAGCATCAGATATATAACAAAGGAAGGTTTTCCATGCAAAGGAAACAGGTTTGCAGAAGTTGAAAAATATAAAGAACATGGCCCAGTCTGCAATCCCTTTGCAGTTGAGTACTGTTGAACTTCAAGACGGTAAGTGGGAAAATGATACATATCAATAATGGGGAGTTAGACACATTGAAAAAATTTGTTGCGTCACATCATTCTAGAGAATTTGGACCCTATTCAATATATGAGAGGAAACCAGAAATGGATTAAAATGGAGGACAGAGTGGTGGGATAGTATGAAATGATCAAAGTTAACGTTTTAGAGTAATAACCCTGAAGATAGTATGAAATACTGAATGGAAGGAGAAAAAGGTGTAGAGAAATAGTCATGGGTATTTTAGAACAGTCCTACTGAGGGTGAGCACCTAAATTTCATCCATGGATGGATATAGATAAGGTATGGAGGGAACAAGGATTCAAATGATAGAAAAGATATACCATTATTAAGATTTGGTAAGAAATTTGTTGTTGAACTCACAGGGGAGAAATAAATCAAGAATCACATGTTTCTTTCTGTGTGTTCTACATGGCATGGGATCTAAATTAACAATTGACAATTGTTTCAATCATTCAAAAAAAGCGCAATTATTGAATACCTGCTATGTTTTAATCACCGTGATAAGCACTAGGAATGTAAAAATGAATGCTACACTTTTCTAAGAATCTGTGACAAGGTGATTAAATGGAATTGTTTTCATCACAGTTTCAGTTGAGAACCAAAGAAAATACACACTACATTCCAAAGTAAGCTATGAGACTACCATGAAGGACTTGCAAAAGAGGCATCGGAAAATAATTTATGCTACTTGTAATGCCCACCAAACTGAGGATGTACAGGTACAGAATTTTGCATAGTTGAAGAAAAGAGAGCTTTATTTGTATGTGTGCTCTGCTGTACCCCAAGGGAGAAGCATGTCCAGCTCCAGCACAGGGAGTGGCTCCCACTGGAGGATGATACATTTTCCACAGGACTTGGAAGACATAGTGGACCATGTTTGATGCAGGCCTGAGAGATTTAAGAGGTGAAAGGTTGGCACATTGAGATGGCTTTCACTCCTGGAATTTGGCAGACTAACAATGCTGAATGTTCCCCTAAACCAGACGTTGGTTCTAAGTGAGTGACAGCTGGCTTGGGAAGTGAAGTGAGACTGTTCTCTTTCCCTTTATTTCTTCTGTACCTACCCCCTCACATGTTTTGACACTCTGGAGGAGGAAAAGGAAGAGCAGAAGTGCTGAGTGGTCAAAGAGAGGAAGGAAACATATCTCCCCTTTAAGTGTGAAGGCAGCTCGACTCAGCAGGCCCCAGATAAGAGAGAAGAAAGGAGGTTTGAAGTTTTTGAATAGTACAGTGATTAAGTGCATTTTTATTACAAAGAAGACTTTTAATTTTCTGAGACTATCCAGAAAATTCACTGGGCTTTAACGAGATTTCATCAAAAGGGACAGGGGAGAAGTTGTCATACAGAGTTGAGAAGAATAGGCAATGAAGGAAAACCAAGTTGATACCTAATTTCATGTGATGGGTTTACATTTGGTTTCCATCATGATTCAAAAGCCCACAGTTTAAAAGTGTTTAAATATTTGACCTTGGTTACCTAACTGAAATTTGACTGTGAGTCAGGATACCTAGGAGTTAGCTCTGACCTATGAAACTGTGGGCATATGGCCACACTGCCCCATGTTCTCTGTGTTCTCTTCTAAACATCAAAGACTCAAACTAGCTCATCTCTGTGATATCTCATATTCAATTCTAAAATTCTGACATTAGATGAGTAATATTGCTCTGATAAACTTCACTTATTTAAAAGATGTTGACTAACAGGCAAACCAGAAATAAAGATAGAGATCTGCCAAAAGTCTGGGGAGCAAATGAATTTGGGGCCACATTTTTTTACTTTACACATGCTCTGAGTAATATTATTATCATTATTATTATATTTGCATGCAGTTTATATAGTAATATTTGTCTTATTTGAGTCCCTGAGAAGTATGAATCCGAAAGTATAAACAATAAACTTTTGTGGAAAAAAAACAAAAGGGTAGGAAGGAGTGCCTGGCTGGCTCAGTCGGTGAAGCATGTGACTCCTGATCTTGGGGTCATAAGTTCAAGCCCCATGTTCAACATAGAGCTTACTTTTAAATAAGAAAAAGGATAGAGAAAGAACATATTTGAGGTCATTGCAATAGATGTTTAGCAAGTCTCCAAATGAACATCACTTAAAATAAAACTATTTTTGGAATGCATTTTGAAAGAGATTGTCATATATAATAACATGTTTGGAACATAAGAGAAGTGCTTGCTTCGGCAGCACATATGCTAAAATTGGAACATAAGAGAAGCCTATATTAAATCTTGGTAACACTAGAAAAAACAAATAACAGTGTATAAAAGTTCTAATAACTTAAATCTATACTCTAAAATCTAGTTTTATTTGGTCTCATCAATGTTTCTAAAAAACATTAGAGTCCATCAGAAGCTGAAACAAATGGCTTGTGCATAACCTCATAATATGAAATATTTATATAAACCAACTGTTTCCTTTTTGTGCATAATTAATCATCAACTTCAAGGATGCTGAAACATAGTCATGTGTTGAAATCACTTGAAATTTCTGATGAATGCCTCTGTCTATTATTTTCAATACTTTATTTTTTTCTGTCAAATGTTTAGAATAAGATTTACTTCACTGCAATATAAAACAACAGCAGGAGTGTAAGAAATTGCATGCTTAAAATTTTATATTAACATATGCAAATAAAATATCAAGAAAACAAGCAAATATTAGGATATTAAAATATATTTAAGAGGGTATTTGATAAAAGAAAGACACCCTTAAGATTTTCCCCCTGAAGCTCGTTTCTAACAAAAATATTTCTCAGGACAATCTCATTTCCCAAAATACTTAAAAAAAAAATACCAACACAAAATTTTACACGATCTCGTTCAGATTTTAGTCTTTATTTGAAAGAAAATATGATAAACTTTTATGAAAACATCAAATATTTATTCCACTTACAGCCAATCTTCATTTTATTGTACCTTATAAAATGTTTATTACTTTTATTTTCCTGTTAGCAAAGAAAACTTATTAAGGTATAGTTAAATATTTAAATTTCAGGGGCGCCTGCGTGGCTCAGTCATTAAGCGTCTGCCTTCGGCTCAGGTCATGATCCCAGGGTCCTGGGATCAAGCCCTGCATTGGGCTCCCTGCTCTGCGGGAAGCCTGCTTCTCCTTCTACCACTCCCTGTGCTTGTGTTCCCTCTCTCGCTGTGTCTCTCTCTGTCAAATAAATAAATAAAATCTTTAAAAAAAATATTTAAATTTCAACTAAATGTGTATAAGAAAGGACATCCTTCCTTGAGGGAAACCCAAGCAAAAATGTTAGAAGATTGTTGACCTCGTCAACACTTGGCTGGCTCCAGGGGTGTTGTGTTTCCAGTCAGATAACCTTGCACTCATTAGACCTTATCTGTATGTGCACCGGGGATGGTGAAGTTCACAGAATAATGTCATCACACCTTGTCCTCCAGGATTTTTGACTTAAGGAACTTGCTACAGTATCACCAGAAACTTCTCTGTCAGAGAGATCAATGACCCAAAGGCAATCTGTGTCATGGAGATCATCTGAAAGTTGAAACTGAATGTTTAGTTATGCTAAAGAGGGTGCATCAGAATCACCTTGTGAACTATGTAAATACACAGTAGCTCTGGATGATCTTCTGGGGTCTGCATATATTTCTAATGGAGCACCTCGTTTAGAAGTAATCAAAAATAGTATGAAAACAAGGAAGCCAATATGATTCTATTTCTGGAAATTTATCTTGAAGAAATACAGATTTACACAATAATTTCAGTATAAGAATATTTATACCAGAATTCAAATAGCAAAAAGTGGAAAGCTTTAATATCCAACAACAGTAGAATACATTGTGATAAAAGATTTTTGAACTGTTAAAATCATATTCTCAAATAATAATTGAAGTTTGACAGTCTTAATTACAGCATAATGCTATGGTAAAACCTTAAACTGATTTCCATTGTGGATTAATTAACCCCATCGTTATGAAAAGAAATCATGTAATGTGTGACTATATATTCATAGAAAAGTTACAAGCACAAAATGTTCAGAATTGTGTTAATGATGTAGAGTTGAATTATGTATAATTACTGTTTTAATACCCTTTTTACCCTTTTATTTTTCATTTCCTATATACATTGTATAAGTTATACAAACCTGTAAATATACTTAATATATATACTCAAGAATTTTAAATAAACAGACATATTATAATGAAATTAATTATGCACATTCTGCTCAATAGATTATGGTTAGATGTTGCATTCTATTATTTAATATACTTGAAGCATTCAAATAAGAATGTGTATTGTAAGAATTTTTAATTACATAACTGCTGATTAAAGAATGAACAAGAGGGGCACCTGGGTGGCTGAGTTAAGCATCCTACTCTTGGTTTCAGCTTAGGTGGTGATCTCACCAGTGAGATCTAGCCCGAGTTGGGCTCTGTGCTCAGCAGGGAGTCTGCTTGAGATTCTCTCCCTCTGCCCCTTCCCCCACTTGAGTGTATCTCTCTGTCTCTAAAATAAATAAATCGATCTCAAAAAAAATGAACAAGAGTAACAAATGCAAATGTGCCTACAGTATTAATTTAATAATCTTTGTTCTACAACTTCCTCACATCTAAAAACACACATATATAACTATAAAGAAAAAAGTATTTATTTATCTTATGGTAATTGAGAAGCCAACGATAAAATTTATGGGTTTTGCAACTATGATATATAACTGATACTTGTTAAAATATTATTCCTAACCTTATTATTAGGTCAAAAAGGCATTATGAGAGGCTATCTGCAAATTTTTAGTGAATGCAATAACTTCGTACTGGATTATAGCAAATATTTGAAAGAAAGCCAGGTTTTTAACTTGAAATCTGGAAAGTCATGTGCAACAATAGTGCCTAACAAAGTGAAAGGCAGTAGAGAAATATATGTGTATATATATATATACATATATATGCAATTTCTCTAGGTATTGTCTATACCAATCCCAATATTGTTCTTTTATTGTTTTTATTTTTTGTCATTATATTTTATCACTAAATTTTTTAAGTATCATAGTAGATATTAACCACTGTAATTTTAATAAATCTGCTGAAATATGAACAATAAAGGTAATTTCCCAAAACTTTCAAGTTAGAGGAAATTAGGCTATAACTTTATTTCATATATGTATAAAATTTTTTATTTTTAAATCCTGAGTTGACCAATTTTTGAATAGACTAAATTTAATTTTCCTAGCGTCAGGTATAAGAAAAATGAAGAAGAGAAAATATACACTTTCGGCAAGAATATGATGTAAATACAAAATGAATATGTAAATAAAAGCCGTGGAGTACTCTTAAATATATGCAATAATTAAAATGGAATTACTTTAGATCAATGAACCCAGCCTCTTCACTCTACAGAGTGAGCCCTGAAGAGCTTTTACAGATGTCCCATCTTTACAGTCCCATTGCTCCTCATTAATCATCATGGCCTGCTTGAAGCAGCAGAAGTAAAACAATGACAACAAAAAATCTGTCATAGCAGCAAACACTGAGGAAATTAACTATATTATGCATAACAGCATCATGAAACTATGATTTCAATAATGGACAAACTCTAAGCAATACACAATGGAAATGGCTTTTATGTAGCTTAAATGGTTCTCTATTTCAAGTCATCTTTTTCCAGTTCAGTATCACTTTTCCTATCAAAATATCAGCAAAACTCATCCTATAATACAGAGCAGTAGCACTATTAGACAGACTGAATGAATAAAATATAATGACACTGCTCGTGTTCACTGTTCCTTTCCCATGAGTTTTTGCTTATTGATCTTATATTCATTTTGAGGTCTTTTATCATCTTATGAAATGTAATACCTTCTCAGAACTCCTTAGCATTGGGACTGTACTTGATGGACACATGTACTCCAGTATGCATACTGTCAAGGATATTGCTTAGATCTATAACGGACTAAAAATTATCAAAATTACCTGGAAAATGGGAAAGGTTAAGGGGCACCCACACACCCATTAAAATTCAAATTAAATAAGAAAACAAATACATTTTAAAAGAAAACATAAAATGATATGCTCCATAAGACTTTAAGCTTTAGGAACTCACTTTAATTTCATTTTTTTTTTCTGAGTCCCTCCACAAAAGCCATTTAGATAGTCACTGAAAGAAGCTCAGTCTAGATCTTTATATTCTGTCATTCAATATCTTCCCTACACCACTTTCAGTGACTGTGTTATCCTAGATCCTAGTATTCTCTTCATGATCACTGGTCTGCCAGAACTGTGTTTCTGAGATTTACTCATAATTCATTTCATTTTTAACTCATTTCCTCAGACATCATGAATTTTGCTATTAGTTGCTTTGACCATAGACAACTAGAAGGGTTTCGAGTGATTCATATTTGCTTAGGATAAGATCCAAGCTCATTAGAATGGCCTATCATTTCCCCCATGATTTCCCCACTCTTCACTAGTTTTATCTCACAGTCTTCTCTGGAACACATTGTGTGGAGATGAATGTATTTCAATCCTCCATTTTGTTCTTCTTCTGGCTTTGCTTGGTCTCTTTCCACTACCACAAATGTCCTTCATTTCTTCTTGGGTCCATACATTCTCTTGGCTACCTCCTACACATTATTTAGCATTCAGTGCAAACATCATGTCTGGAAGAAAACCTTCCTTAACAATGCCCTTAGGTGAGTCACTTTAGTGCTTCCACAGAACTTGGTAACACATTGTATTTTTTCCACTCTATTGTACTCATTGTATTGTTCTCATTTCCACTCATTGTATTTTTTCCACTCCATCACATTAAATGTCTTACTCACCAAAATATAAGACCCTTACAGATTAGGACCATGTCTGGCAATAGTCTCTGTCTCCAGGTAATGGATCATTATATTTGGTTCAATTTATAAAAACTGGTAGTATTTCAGACTTTTGCATTTTCTTTAGCCTTTTTCAAGAATTGTAAGACCAACAAGGACTAGATAGTATTAGGACTGGCCAAAAAGTAAGTAGGACTCTTTGGTATTTGAATTTCAGCCACTTCTAGGAAAGAAATAATTGTTTAATCCTCTTTAAGAAAGGAAATGAGATAGGCACATAAATTCTATCAACTAAATTTTGACCTGATGTGTTCTATAAATATGATATAAACCCAAAATGACTTAACAGAGTGTCAGAACTGAGGACACCAAGAGCCTACTGCAGTAGGCTTTGGTTTTCAGAGTCATACTAGGTATTCAAGTTTGGTACCCAAAAGGAGTCAGATGAAATAGCCTGGGACAGGGGATTAGATAGATATATATATAGTGGTCCAACATAATTCCAATATACTCTTGCTGGCCTATGTATCCCTTCTGGAGTATTCTGAGAGCCATCTTAAAAGTGCCATTAGAATCAGACTTCTTAATGATAAATTTTAAAAAAATTTAAAATTTAAGATTAAATTTTTATTTTCTTTATTTTTATTTTATTTTTAAAAAGATTTATTTTCTTTATTTCTTAGAAAGAGAGAGAGCACAAGCAGGAGGGGCAGAGAAGAGGGAGATCTCATCACCCTGAGATCACAACCTGAGCCGAAAACCAAGAGTTGGAAGCTCAACTGACTGCACCACTCAGGTGCCTCAAGGCTCAAGTTTTTAAAAATAGGATAGTTTTGATGATTTGAGATAAGGAAGAAAGGCTTATCTTAAGTTCCTAGTACTTGGGACTTGACATAAAAACAATCCTTTTCTTCTCTTATGGATGGACATTGTCAGAGATAGGACACAGATATTTCAAAATACAAATCTTCCCAGTAGTATTCTTAATGATTTTTAAATCTTTTCAGAGGTATAAAACATAGTACTGTGCCTTTCTGTGTTGTTCTCTCCTAAACTGCCACACTTTCATTTGCATTCTATAATTGGTTTAAGGAAAGTTTCAAAATGCTATTATTATTATTATTTTTGCTATGTCATGTTTAGGAATACCACCACTTCCATTAGACACAAAGCACAATAATGAAAACAAAACTAAAGGAAAAAATATTCATATTTTCATGTGGGGCATTTCCCAGATGAATCTATCTTCTTATTCTTCAGGAAATGCTTATTTAATATTTAAGAGAAAAAAGTTTTCATTTTTTAGCCTATTATCATATATTTTAAAATTACCAGTGATTTTATCAAGAAAATGGAGGTTCATTCAATTCATCGTTGAGATAATGGAATTTGGTTTAGACTTCTACTAGATAACCATGTGATCCTCCAAGGAGTAATGCTGTCACAGATTGAATTCTCTCAGAAACTATATCCTGCATCTGCCTTCAGCTCAGGTCATGATCCCAGGGTCCTGGGATCAAGCCCCGCATCAGGCTCCCTGCTCAGCAGGAAGCCTGCTTCTCCCTCTCCCACTCCCCCTGCTTGTGTTCCCTCTCTCACTGTGTCTCTCTCTGTCAAATAAATTTAAAAAATCTTAAAAAAAAAAAAAACAACTGTATCCTATCCTGACTCTAAGTTCCTCTTTATTTTATTTTTATTTTTTTATTGTTATGTTAATCACCATACATTACATCATTAGTTCTTGATGTAGTGTTCCATGATTCATTGTTTGTGCATAACACCCAGTGCTCCACGCAGAATGTGCCCTCTTTAATACCCATCACCAGGCTAGCCCATCCCCCTACCCTCCTCCCCTCTAGAACCCTCAGTTTCTTTTTCAGAGTCCATCGTCTCTCATGGTTCATCTCCCCCTCTGACTTACTCCCCTTCATTCTTCCCCTCCTGCTATCTTCTTTTTCTTTTTTCTTAACAATGCTGCATTATTTGTTTCAGAAGTACAGATCTGTGATTCAACAGTCTTGCACAATTCACAGCGCTCACCATAGCACATACCCTACCCAATGTCTATCACCCAGCCACTCCATCCCTCCCACCCCCCACCACTCCAGCAACCCTCACTTTGTTTCCTGAGATTAAGAATTCCTCATATCAGTGAGGTCATATGATACATGTCTTTCTCTGATTGACTTATTTCACTCAGCATAACACCCTCCAGTTCCATCCACGTCATTGCAAATGGCAAGATCTCATTCCTTTTGATGGCTGCATAATATTCCATTGTGTATATATACCACTTCTTCTTTATCCATTCATCAGTCGATGGACATCTTGGTTCTTTCCACAGTTTGGCTATTGTGGACATTGCTGCTATAAACATTGGGGTGCACGTACCCCTTCGGATCCCTACATTTGTATCTTTGGGGTAAATACCCAGTAGTGCAATTGCTGGATTGTATGGTAGCTCTAGTTTCAACTGTTTGAGGAACCTCCATACTGTTTTCCAGAGTGGTTGCACCAGCTTGCATTCCCACCAGCAGTGTAGGAGGGTTCCCCTTTCTCCACATCCCTGCCAACATCTGTTGTTTCCTGACTTGTTAATTTTAGCCATTCTGACTGGTGTGAGGTGGTATCTCATTGAGGTTTTGATTTGGATTTCCCTGATGCTGAGCGACGTTGAGCACTTTTTCATGTGTCTGTTGGCCATTTGGATGTCTTCTTTGGAAAAATGTCTGTTCATATCTTCTGTCCATTTCTTGATTGGATCGTTTGTTCTTTGGGTGTTGAGTTTGATAAGTTCTTTATAGATTTTGGATACTAGCCCTTTATCTGAGATGTCATTTGCAGATATCTTTTCCCATTCTGTCAGGTGTCTTTTGGTTTTGTGGACTGTTTCTTTTGCTGTGCAAAAGCTTTTTATCTTGATGAAATCCCAATAGTCCATTTTTGCCCTTGCTTCCCTTGCCTTTGGCAATGTTTCTAGGAAGAAGTTGCTGCGGCTGAGGTCGAAGAGGTTGCTGCCTGTGTTCTCCTTTAGGATTTTGATGGACTCCTGTCTCACGTTTAGGTCTTTCAACCATTTGGAGTCTATTTTTGTGTGTGGTGTAAGGAAATGGTCCAGTTTCATTCTTCTGCATGTGGCTGTCCAATTCTCCCAACACCATTTGTTGAAGAGACTGTCTTTTTTCCATTGGACATTCTTTCCTGCTTTGTCGAAGATTAGTTGACCATAGAGTTGAGGGTCCATTTCTGGGCTCTCTATTCTGTTCCATTGATCTATGTTCTAAGTTCCCCTTCCATCATGCTTCAATTGATTAGGGTAGGACTAGATTACAAATAATGTACTTTTTTTTTATTTCAATGTGTTCGACAATAACACATCTTTCAGGAATATTTTTACCTTGAAAATTCGGTGATTTTTTTTTATACTACTTTTGCTTTCTCCTTCTGGGGGTTAACTGACTCCTCTGACAGTCTTAAAATCTCTTGTTGACTTTTGTTGCATTCTTTGTATATCCTAAAGAAAGAATTTGTACCCCCGTGAAACTGAATAATTTATTTGAAAATTTGTGGAGACTGTTACTCTATCTGAGGGTGAATACTCAACTTGAGAAGGGTTTGATCATTCTTTTTTGAGCCTTAGATTGCTGGTTTGGAATTCTCGGCATTACACTTTGGTCAATATATTGACAAGTAAATTTAAAAAAAAACTATAAAACATCTAGTTAGTCCAAATAGGCAGTTTATACTTGGGACTGATCCAAGGGAGCAGATTGGCTTTGCATTGTTCTACAGTGGGTGATAAAATTTTATGTTCAGTAAAACTTTTTAAGGGAGTAAACTCATTATAGACCTTCAGTTAATATCTAGCTATATCTATCTATGACCTATATGATCTTAATTTCCAAAGAAGTGTTTACATTAAGTCACTCTTTAATAATAAGAACATAAACTATCAAAATATTTATTTGCCTAAAAAATTTATTGAATCTATTTGTTTAGAGAAGGACCTTCTTTAAATATTTTACAAAGTATCTCCTACGCATTTCAGGTACCAGTTCAGTTGGCTCTGTGTTAGAAGCAAGGGAATACAATTCTGCTGGAGCAAGATATCTGATGGCTTAAGAACTTAGTGAAATTTAGGGGCGCCTGGGTGGCTCAGTTGGTTAAGCGACTGCCTATGGCTCAGGTCATGATCCTGGAGTCCTGGGATCGAGTCCCACATCGGGCTCCCTGTTTGGCGGGGAGTCTGCTTCTCCCTCTGACCCTCTTCCCTCTCATGCTCTCTTTCATTCTCTCTCTCTCAAATAAATAAATAAAATCTTTAAAAAAAAAAAAGAACTTAGTGAAATTTCATCTTGTAAAATGTGTCTTTGTTTACTAAAGGAACATAGTTTGCCCTTTGCTTAAACATTTCTGTGGGGCTACTTCTATTCATGTATCCTTTTAATAAGCAAAGTATATCTTTTATATATAGTATAATTGGAGTACCCCATGACAAACTGAAAATTGCGTTTGCTTTGTAAAAGGTAGTATTTCAAATTCATATACTGGAGGTTACATAAGGCTAAATGTCTCTTCATAACATAAATGACTAAAGTATAGAAGGTAGGGTTTTAGCACACTCTGGAATCAAACACAAAAATGCAACCAAGTATATGTCATGATGATGGTTAGGCTGCTTATTGAACATTTTGTAAGGTTAAAAACCTGCTCTTTGCCTTTGCATTATTTGTCTAATGATTTTTAGAAGTTAGGTTGCCAGCATGAAGAAGGCAAAGACGTATCATTGCAATAGTTTCTATAAACTGACCTATTTCTCATTCATTTCTATCATGCTGCACATAATTCTCATACTTGTAGATCACAAAATTTGTCTAAACGACCTGAGCATGTGGAAACTTGTTGAATGCCTATTTTCCCTGCTTGTAGGTAAACTAATCACAAGCATATCACATTGATCCAGTGAAACATTTACATTATTTTATGTTATATTGAATATACTCTGTAAGAACTCACTATCACATTATTCAGATAATTTTTGAATGCTGTTTATTAGTTGATATAATCTCAGCACTTAGTTTATTTGCAGAAGTAGTTAGCCTTGTGTTATGTTTCTTTCTATCCTGTCTGTTAATTCACTGGACATATAACCTGTGAACCTAGTGTTAATCTGTCACCTGTTCACTAACCTTGGCTCCTTCAGAATGTCAAGTGGATCTCTAGGTTAGTCTAAGGTTCTGCAGTGTGATTTTGACTTTGTTTTATTGCATAATTAGAAGATTCCCAGGAGATTAGGGATGTAGACAAGATGTGTAGAAGATTTCAGTGTACAGAGAACTAATGCACTGCTCCATATTTGTAATGAAATAGTCCAGCCTAGTTATTAACTGTATAACTTTGGTGTCCAGAGAAACTCTGAATTGAGAGAAAAAATGCACTTTTCTTCCTCACAAAAACGTGCCTATTTTTTAATTATTTACATTATAATCTTCATATGTGGACAAAATAGGATTTTGCTCACATTAACCTTAAGATATGGAAAGGATCGCTTAATATCCATTTTCACTGCTAGGATATAAGGTAATACTTTCAAAAATGTAACGTGATCTAATAATTAATGGTACTTTTTTTGAATAACACAAACTCACTACTTTGGATGTTTTATAGTTTAAAAGCCTACCTTCAGGGCACCTGGGTGGCTCAGTAGGTTAAGTAGCTGACTCTTGGTTTCAGTTCAAGGCATGATTTCAGGTTCACGAGATCAAGCCCCTCATGGGCCGCACTCAGCAGGAGTCTGCTTCTCTCCTTCTCCTCCTCCCTCTGTCCCTCCCCTACTCCTGCTCTCTCTCCTTCTCTCTTAAATAAATAAATAAATCTTTAAAAAAAGTAAAAGCCCAGGTTCAACCAAAATGTCTACAAGGTTCTTATTTAAAACAGCTATCAAAATCCTCTGCCATTTCATTGTTTAAAAGACACTGAAGCAAGTTATCTTTTTTTAATCTTGAATATATAGATATATCTATTTATCCTTGTCTACGTCTGTCTGTATTTAAATCTAGGCTTCCAGCATTGCTTCATATCAATTTAAATTATCACAGCATTTATTATCTCATGTTAAATATGTGCATATGCATATTAACATGATTTACACTATGATGCATTACTTTATTTTTCTATTTATCGCTAATTCATTCCAGAAAGTATAATGAAAATAACAAAAATGTGCACAACTGTAGCAACATATAAACAATAATACCAAAAAAATCAGGACTGGAAAAATTAAGACCAAAAGTAGGGCAAGATCAGAAAAAAATAAAATCCATCCTTGGACAGTTTTTATCTTACGGCTTCCATTTTGACTTCAAGAATAAAAAGCGGGGGCGGAAACATGGTTACATGATTTTAGTTTCCGAAGTAAAGGAATATAACCTGTTATTTAAAGAAAACAAAGATCTTCTTAGCATAAATGGCCAAATAAATTTGTTATGTAGAATTTCATAAGAAGATGATGAAGCAAAATAGTAAATGTTGTGAAAATAGTTTGAGGAATAACAGAAACATGTTTAATATGGTTTGATAGTGTGTCCCTGATAAAAATTGTGAGAGTTATTTTTAAATGCAGTTAAAATAAAATTGATATCTGGGAGGGATTGACACAGGAATAATCTTCTACATATGTCCAACTAAATCCTCACATAAAGAGTAGTCAGAAAAACATAACTTTCAAACAATCTTCTCTAAATATTTCTCTCAGTAAGATTGTAGTAGAAGTAAATATCAGACAGTCTGATGGTGCAGCTTCTGATGTAAGCCTGGAAGGATGACAATTCAAATTTGCCCTATGTGGGTGGATTCCTGTGATTGAGAAATAAGACAGACCATAAAGTTAACTGTGCAGTGTGAAAACCTAGGGATTCTCATCTGATGGATGAGAGGCATCCAGTGAAAGCAAAACCAGGTCTTCCCACATGAAAATATGGGTTTTATCTTTCTCTAAAGGTCATTGTTTTACGATTAAAAAACTTTCATGGAATCAAAAAAGAAAAGAGAGAAAGAGATTCACAAACTGGGTGTCAAAACTCATGGTAGGACTTAGAGAGTGATGTTACGTGAAGCATGAAGTGAGTTCTCTTAGGAGCTGATATTGAGTTCTGTTATCTTATAGAATGGTGCGGCTAGACTGCTAATAAGTTCCATGTAGGGATCTCCCTGACTACTACCCCCTGACTACTGTTATTGAATATATCTTTTTATTATTTTTTAAAAATTTTATTTATTTAAGAGAGAGAGTGTGGCAGAGGTGGGACAACAAGCAGACTCCACGCTGAGCACATAGCCCAACACAGGGCTCGATCCCATGATCCTGAGCTGAGAGCATGACCAGAGCTGAAATCAAGAGTTGGAGACTTAACCAGCTGAACCACACAGGTGCCCCTGAATGTACCATTTTAAAGGAGAGTCTGATAATAGAAACTCAAAGAGAGTCACAATAAGAGACATTTATGGCACCATATTTAGCCAATGATTATATGGCAAAATCCATGTCTTATGTATGTATCACTCATATCTTTCTTAGGTTATATCATAGACATTTTCATGAATGGAATAAAGCAAATATTTGGCTCCAAAATTATGGTAAAAATATAACTGTAGCATGGGATAAAACAAAAGCATTTTATATATCACATGCTTCAACCATCTATTAACTTCACCAATATGTTCCAAAGAATGTAGGGTTACACAAAGTAACTCTTGGAGGGAGGATATGATACAAAAAGCCATTTGATTTAGTTTTAGTAGAGACTTTTAGGCATGCTCTCTGAAAAGAGGGATCTCTAATAACTCTAATGGCTGGGTAACAGAATATTTTGCAAATTAGTTGGTTTCTGATTAGTTCTTTATTGCAGAATTGAAGGTGTACCTAATTGAGTATTTTCAGTTATAAGGTTGATTGATGATAAATCAGTGTGAAGGGACTTTTTTGGATAGACTTCAAAAAATAAGTAACATTCATATACCGAATTGCTTTATTTCTACCTACTCATGTATGTGAACAAGTTTCTCAATCCATGCATTACACAGCAGAAGTAGACTTTACTTCATGTTGAACCCTTTTTCATTCTAGCAATAAGTTATCTTTATCCACAAAGATGTATACCTGCTGTGGGTAGGGGGGATTACCTAAATTATTAAGAAAAACATTTCTAAAAGTTTGTGACAAATTCTTCTTGGTTTTGCATTACCTTTTTTAAATTTTTAATTGTGATAAGTATTTCTGATAAATTTATCCTTTTTTTTCCTTTTGATGATGATAAAGCAAATTTGTAGTATATTTTTTTTATCATTTGAATAGTAATCTTAATTTCCCTAAATCCAGAAGAATTTTTTCTTTAATCTGGTGTCATGTACTCGAGTAAGTAAGCTGAAAGGACAAGTGTGGTATACTTGATGTGGGGCTTAATGGAAGAGTTGCAGTTATTAGTAATGACAGTCTTAGTATGAACACGAGAGAGGCTATTGAAGGGTGTATGACAAGATCGTGGGAGGATAAAGCAAGAATCCAATAGTTCAGAGTACCAGAAGATCATCTCTGTGGTAACTGAAATCACTACGAATTATGACTGAAATGAGGGGAGAGAATGACAGTGAGTGAACCAAGAAATGGAGGCAAGAGTTGTGGATTATATAGTGTGATGACCTGGGATTCAAAAATTAGGAGGAGGAAAGAGGAGGAGAGAATTACTTGGAACTAGTTCTGAGACACATAGTGTCATATTAGATGCCTTCCCCATCTCCATGTCCATTGGAAGAGGGAGCAAAACCAGCTATAGTTGGGAGAGATAATAGGAACTCAATATATGATTCTTATAAATGTTGTTCAGTACTTCACTTCAAAGATGAGGAAGTTATTTTTAACTTTTTGCAAATTCATAGTTATGTAACTATGAAGAATTTTACAGTGCAAAATGTAAATAGATATTAATATAGATTAGTGCCCTACACTCTCTACAGCTTTATTAAGTTGATCATTCACATTTAGAATAATGAATTTCAGATATTACAAATTCCTCCTACAGATAAAAAGATTAAATTTTATCTTTCACTTTCTAAAATTTTAAGTATACACATTCATTCTACTTGTAAATATGTTTGGCAGAAAGGATGAAACAAAATCTTTTTAATCTTATGTATTAATAGAAATCATTAATGAGTACCAAATTAATATATTATTTTTGACATAACAATAGTGGGAGATTAAACAAAATTTAACAGCTGGATTCAATTTTAAAATCTGTGTTCTTTTTTTTTCTTTTTAACACTTCATTCATTCATTTCTACTGCTTCACTTATTGTTTGACATAAGTAGAAATTCTGGCTTCTTTCTTAGTGTTCAACATCTGGCTCCTGACAGCGTTAGGTCAGGCAGGCCTCAGGGAAGACAGCACAGTGAACTATTTGATTTGCCTGAATTTGGAAACAAATGCTCTAAATGAGTATATTTAAATTTCTTAGAGAGAGATTAAATGCTAATATTAAGGGAAAATATTTCTCCCTAAATATTTCTCTGCTTGCTTTTGTCAGACAATGACAATTTTATAACATAACATTTTTACTTTGTCTTTAACTGCTAGAAAAAAAAGTCAAAGTCAGGGTTCAACCCTAGCAACAAGCTTGTTGCAACAAGCAATAAGATATGTGTCTGGACACATTTATTTCTCATGTTTTAAAAGGCCTTTAATTCTGTTTATAAATTTTAGTGCCCAATTTAACATTGTGTTTAAGTTTATAACACACTTAACATCATTTGGAAGAAGTACCATCTTAATGAAAGCATAAGTATTTTATGTTTTGCTCCTCTGTGTGTTTGCTCTTCAGATGGCATCGGTCCTTTTTTTTTTTTAATAGAAAATAGAACAATTCAGAAAAACTGTAATACTTTTTATGTGTTAAAATGACTTCCAAAAATCCATAGAGTTCACTGATTTCTCATATCACAAATTCTGTGCTTTAATAGAAAAATCCCTTTAATTCTAATATTCACTATTATTAAATTGATTAATTTATTACATTTGGAACTTTTTAGCTGTTTCTACAGGCTTAATATAGATAGCTTACTCTGCAAAATAACGTTTTCTTTCTCTATGATTTAAAAAATACTTTTTGCATAATGGATCAACATTGAGACACAGATAAAGATTCTTTTCTTCATATATGAATTCCGCCAGTCTTTCTAGGAAATATTAAAATCTATTTTTAAGGATTAGACTAACTAGTAACCAAAATGAAAAGTATGTGCTCTGGTTACCATATAGCAATGTATCATAGCTGCTTATGACTTCACTTGTGATATTGCAATTTATAAACTCTGAATTTGCGAACATCCTTCCTTCACATAGGAGCACATACACACAAACATACTTACTTTTTAGAAGTATCTGATGTTTCCGGGTACTCACTTGTCTAACTTCAGGTCACTCACTATTCTATCCTTAAAATCAACATAGTTTATTTTACATTTGTTTTTTTTCTCAACCCTCATCTCTATACCTTAAGCTTCTTTTATATATCGTTGAGTAGTAAGTTTATTTTTTATATAAAAATGGCATATAATGAGAACTTTGACTTCTAGTAAATGTGTAGACTCTCTATTCTGAAATACAGTCCCACTGACAACCTAGATGTATGTAATTGAATTTTTTCACTTGAAAAAGGTAATGGAGAAACCATAAGTCCAAAAAAAAAGAGAGAGAGAGTTAAAAAAAATAGCGGGACATCACTGGGTGTTATACACAACTAATCACTTTGAACACTACATCAAAAACTAATGATGTGCTACTGTATGTTGGCTAACTGAACATAATAATAAAAATTAATTAATTAGTTAATTAAAAGTAGCAGGATATGAAAACTGAAATCAGAGT
This sequence comes from Callorhinus ursinus, assembly GCF_003265705.2. Lineage (NCBI taxonomy): Eukaryota > Metazoa > Chordata > Mammalia > Carnivora > Otariidae > Callorhinus > Callorhinus ursinus. The sequence goes on from NW_027397079.1 coordinate 24,444,725, forward strand.
CTCCCATAATGATAATTAACAATACCTAGAACTTCAAACCATGGGAATTAATAACCAGCTGAATAGCATAAGGAACATCAGGCCATTATGGTTACAAATGGTTACAAATACTGTGTCCTTTGAAAATTTGTAAATGTTGTCCTGAGCCTTTTGAATTCATATCTTCCCAGACAAGCACTGTCCTCCAGTGCCTAGCAGGAGCAAATACAAATCTTCTCCAGAAGGATGCTTCCTTAATCCAGGCTCCTGGAAATTCTCATATGTTGACCATGAGCTGAAACAACAGACAATAAAAAGAAAACCTGGGAATGGGCCAACACAAGACAAATTCAACACAAACAATGATTCACTAATTTAGACCTCTAAATTACTTTAGCAATTAGAATTTTCAGATACAGAATATTAAAATGATATCTATAATAATGTTTAAGAAACAAATTGGAATAAGAAAGCAAATAAAAAACAATAACATAAATATAATTGACCAGTCAGATGTGAAAAAATAACCAAATTTCTTAATAAAAGATACACCAGTGAACTGATAACTCAGTGGATAGCTTAACAGATGACTAACACCACTGAAAGGAGGAATACATACACAAGGGTGGAAGCCCTAAGCCAGCAGGTAGCACAGAGACAGGGAGATGGGAAATAGGAGACAGAGTTAAGAAAACATACAGATAGAATGAAAGAATGTATATTCCATACCTAAAGGAAATTCTGCGTGGAAATGATGTAAACAATGAAGTAGAGGCACTATTAAAAAGATAATGGATGACTGTTTTCGCAAAACTGGTAAGACAGGAGTCATCAGTTTCTAGAATTAAGAAGTATCCTAAGCAAAGTTTTATAAAGTGAAATTTATACCTAGATTTATCATAATTAAATTATTTTTATATGAATTCTTATATTTAAAAATGTATATCAAGTTAACACTATATTTATTTAAAAATCATTCAAAAATAAAATCATGATATTAGCACTATTTTGAAAATGTTGGATGCATAGTTGCTATAACGTTGAGATCTGAAATCCATCAGAGATTCATTCTTTAGATCAGACGTCAATAAACTGTGCTTGCAAATGTCTGCCTTCTTTTTTTTTTTTTTAATAAGATTTTACTGCAGTACAGACAAGCCCATTCATGTCTTGCTTGTGGCTACTTTTGAGCTACAGAAGCAGAGTTGAATAGTTGGAACAGCAACTGCATGGTCTGTAAAATCTAAAGAATTTACTATCTATCCCTTTAAGGAAAAGTTTGCTGATCTCTCCTCTAGATGAAGCCAATTTGATTAAGTACTCCTAAGAGAAAAATACATTGTTAAATATCATCATCGTTAAGTAAATATCATCACCGTTAAGTATATCATTTAACAGATCAATCTGTAGCATCGTAACATTCTGAAAGTATATCCGTGTTATAAGAAATGTCAGTATGATTATTAAAGGAGAGGAATATGGAGAAAATTTAAGACAGGGAGGGAGGACTTGCACAGGGCACAGCGGTGAGGAGGCCTTGGGTGGACACCCTGGGACAGTCACGTCCTTTTAGAAGAAAATGAAAGGGTGTTATTGTATCAGAATAAGCACACTTCTGTTAACAAATAACTCTGGTATCTCATGGGTTAATTCAAGTACAAAAACTACTTATCTGTCACTTCACAATCTGGTGGTGTTGATATGACCAGTGTCTCAGATCTGCACAGACATTTAGAGACCTAGGTTTTCTCCATGAGTCGTTCCACAACACGTGGGGCATCTGACGGAGAAGTTAGCACGTGGCTGGAAGGCTTTTGTAGTCCAGGCCTGCAAATGTCTTTTATCACTTCTGTTTATCTTTCTCTGACGACAACTTCATCATTGTTGGTTGTACAACCATATCATCTACAAGAAAGATCAGAAAATGTAGCCTGGCTGCCATGTGCACAGGAAAAAGTGTTGTGGGTTAGTGAGCAATCTTTTCCATGGAGGTTGGGAAGAAGAGGGCAAACACATTCTAATTTATAAATCTGTGGGTTAAACATAGGCTTGCCGTGCTATGGGGGGATAGTTCAAAAATAATTTTTTGAGACAGCTGTAATTTTCTGTTTGATCTATGGGTTCAGGCCACACTGCAGATTTAGAAGCTTCTAGCTAGTAGCTGTCTATTCCTACACCTCAGCCAAACAGATCCCATACTATTCAGTCATCTGCAGACCAGTACCATGGTATCACTTGGGATCTTGTTAGGCATGAAGAATCTCAGGCTTCACTCTGATCTGCATGTAGAAAGATCGTAAAATGATTTGTATGAGCATTACAAATTTCTGAGCATCAGATTAAGGTAATTTCTCTAGTCATGTCATGTGCTAATTGGTCTGACATATTCTAAATGTTCCTCAATGTTCACTGACCACAGATGCTATAGTTACCATTTTTATATACCTAAAAATATCATTAATTTTATATTTCTTCTAGCCCCAAAACCTGTCATCATTAGATTTTCCTATTAAGAGACCAAGGATTATTCTTTATATTATCTTAGCATGAAAAAAATGTCAGAAATTTGAAAGTGCTGTAATCCTTTGAAAAAGTAATCCCAGGGATACTTTCCACCCTTTTATTTAGTTGACAAAGAAAGGATGAAAATCGCCATAGGTTTCCAAAGTAATGATTACACAAATTGAGGGAGGATTTATTCATATATATATATATAACATATATATATTTGCACATCAAATATAGCAAAGGTATGACAATAATTAGCAAAATGCTTCAAAGCATAGAATATCATAGATAATTATAAAAGCACAATAAATGTTATCTGTAGGGTCGGTTTGTTGCTTAATATTCATATACATATTTTTACCATGTTCCTTTAGTAATTAATATGGGTAATATATTAGGTTCTCATGGCTTAACTCAAATACAAAAATTATGTACACAAAACTTATAACTTATATATAGGTTTTCTCTATCTCTCCCTCTAAAATATAGATAGTATTATATTATATAACATAATTATATGTTATATATAATTACATATTTATTTTAAGGAATTGGCCCACATAGTTATGGATGCTGAGAAGTCCCAGGATCTGCAGTCAGACCCAGCTAGAGACCCGGGAGAATGAATGGTATTCTTCTAGTCCAAATCCAAAGACCTGAGAACCAGAATAGTTGGTGGTATAAAGTCCAGTCTGAGTTTGAGTCAGATAGCAGAAGGCTGATGTCCCACTTCAAAGACATTCATGCAGAGAGAGCAAATTCTCTTACTCACCCCTTTGGTTCCATTCAGGTCTTCGATGGATGGATGAGATGAACCCACACTGGGGAGGGCAACCTGCTTTATTCATTCTACCAACTTTAATTTTAATCTCATTTAAAAACACCCTGATAGACATACCCAGAATATTGTTTAAACAAATATCTGAGTATCCTGGGGCCCCATTAATTTGATACATGAAAGTAACCATCATAGGTATTATGACCCTGTTACACTTATTTAATTTTATAACCAATTGTTTTTCTTGTTATCTATTTTGTCATTCCACTATCTTTGGTCACTATGGAAAAATGTTTGTCATAATCATCATATTTCTGATTTCCCTAATCTGTTTCTGCATAAACACAGTAACAGCATAGATGCATGTGTGCCCGCATACACACACACCCACACACACACACACACACTCAACTAAAAAGTTGATCCTGATATTTCAGATACTTAAAGGCCTTCATCAGCCAACTAACTAGATTTTAAGAGAAAGATTTGTTGTTATTGCTGTTATTGTTGCTCTTTTTAACTAGAAGAAACTTAACTAATATCAATGAAGATATTTCTATGGGAAATCATCCAATAAATGATTTTGATTTTTCTTTTAACTTCTCTATTCCTATTCCCTTCCTCAACAAAGGCATTTCTTGGAAAGTTACATACCTCTTATCTGAGAAAGGTGAATTTTTTATTAAGTGTACAGCAATTTTTAAATTTTAGATTCCACAGACTTCTTATCCTTTCTCTAGTGCCAATATCTCTTTTTTTTTAAGATTTTATTACTTATTTCAGAGAGAAGGAGAGCATGAGTGGGGGGAGGAGCAGAGGGAGAGAGAGAGAGAGAGAGAATCCCAAGCAGACTCCACTCCAAGCACAGAGCCCAACGTGGAGCTCGATCCCACGACCCCAAGATCATGACCTGAGCTGAAATCAAGAGTTGGCACTTAACCGACTGAGCCACCCAGGTGCCCCTCTCTAGTGCCAATTTCAAGCAAGGTAAAAGAAAAATAATGTAATTGAGACTTAGCTTCTTGCTTAACTCTCTATTTTTCCTCATCTCTGCATTTATAGAACATAAAGTCTGTTTCATATGCAAATACACATGTGGCATACCATGTAGCATTTTGTTACAGAAGAAGTGGGAGAGGCTTTGTACGGTGCTTGTTCGGAAATACCTACCCATTCACCATTGAATAGTTCCATTCCTAGAAGACTGAAATAGTTCCTTGTTCCGTATAAATAAATGATTTAAAATAATTAATTCCATTAATTTTTTAGGACATATGAACTGGTTAAGCAGAAGATATTTACATACACTCTAAAGTTTCTGCCCATCAAAGTGAGCACAATTTATGTATTCTATGAGGCAGCACCCAGTTTCCTTACCCCATCAGTGGGGTGTATGTCTTTCAGGCTCTTGTTTAGGCAGAGAATGAACAGGTTGACACCCTCAAAACTATTATGAGGGCAAGATCAGCCTGAAGAAAGACTGAAGGGGCAGCCGGAGGGACAAAGTGACAACTCAAGAAAGAGATGGAAAGAGGAAACTATTTTCCTGGGGCAGCAAGTGTCCCCTGAGAGGAAAAGAGGCATCTCTGGGAATTTAGTGTCATCTGGTTAAAGCAACAGTGGCCTTTCATTGATCTGCATCTTCGTTGCCGTAGGTAAATATAATACTTTTCCCTTTTAGGATACTGATTCAAGAAGCAATCATTTTCTAAGCCTATCCATGGGTAAAGTTTGGGTTGGAGCAATTTGGATGATAAGAGGAAGTGGCAGGTTACCGAAGATTCCCTGTAAATGGAACTGTATATGCAGGGAACTGCTCCCTGTGGCATTATTCTGAAGACACACTCCTCGCTAGCAGTTGGGATAAGGATTCCCTCAGGAGGAGTATGTCTAGGCTACTGGTTTACTACGTAGCTTTAAAGAGACAGGAAGGAGCCAGAAGGGCCATCAGAAGTCATAGATCATTCTCACAAGATATTCTTTGCAGGAAACTCCATGACTTGATAATTTATAGCAAAAAAAATAATGAAAATGAAGAATTCTCAATAAAAGTGTTGGAATAGAAACCCAGAAAAGCTGATTGGTGAATACATGCTCTCTTCCCTTCACTACTTCACATTCAGGTTAAAATGTGAGCACTGAGAATTTGAGGAGGTCACTTTAACATCTGTAGATAGATTCCTTTTCATGATCAGTACTTCTTCTACCTTTAAAATACAAATTTCAACAGTTAAATGCTTTGCATTCTGAAATAAAATTTCAAGTAATTGTTTTCTTAACCAGAGAATTAAAATATTACCTGTTTTTCAGCTTCTTAAGTGGGTCAAACACTTAGGGAAAGGAATGAAGTCTGCCTGGTTCGGAGAGATGTTATGACTATAAATCACATCATAATGTGATATGACTTGTTCCACTTCCATGGCTTTTTAGAAACCTTGCTCCCGGGGGGGGGGGGGGGGGCGGAAATGTTGCAAGAGCTTGGTAAGTTCTGTGTGGCCTGAACACAAATCCAGGTAAACACAGGTAGCCTGAGTGCATTATGTTGTAAATGTGCTCAGTTCAGTTCATTCACTCAGCAGCATTTATTGACCCTGAACTAGGTGCCAAGCATGGCACAAACTATGCTTTCAAAAGGCAGCATGAGTAAAGGAAAATGACAACACCCGTGCTTTCAGGACAGTCCAGTGTAATGGAGGATATAAACAAAGGAATGATCAAAGCAAAGCAAAGCAAAAAAATCTCGTGACAAGTACCATGATAAACATCAACACTGATTGAGGAACAGGAGAGTGGAAGGTGAATTTTAATGCTGGAAGAGCAGGAATGCTTCAGAAATGATGCAACTTTGAGCTGGAACTTGAAAAATATAATTTTGCCAGTTACAGAGAAGTGGATAAGAATCTCAGGCATGGGGAACAGAAGATGAGAGGGCACAGAAGTAGCATATTTTCAGAAACATGGGAAATCTGGGTCATTTTTGCATGGTGAAGTGATATGAAATAGAGCTACACAAGCAGAGTTGGATCCTATCATAAAGTACCTTGTATGTTATGAACGTGAATTTTTTTCCATGCTGGGAATGAGGAAACAATAAGTGTTTTAGTTTGTTCTGTTTCAATTCGAGCATGCCGATATTTTAAAAAAATGTTTTAGAAAAATAACAGTGGATATGAAGAATCAATGTAAGGAAAAGGTGGTTGTTGCGACGTGAGCTGTGAGTCTGTTACAGGAGCGGTCACAGGAAAGACAAGAAAGGGTATACTTAAGGGACACTACTAACATAGCTGACTGAATATTGAGGAGAAGGGAGATAGAGAATTTTGAGGGTAATGGAAGCTTATTGCAAAGTTGTATAATTTCAGTCAGTGAGGATAAGAAACCTCGCCTGGTAAAACTCAGGTCGAACTGTACAAATTCAAGCAATGACATGCCAAATGCATGCCATTTACACCAAACAATACAGATCATTAATTATGTTCTCTTTTAGGAAGCAAGTAGGGTGGGTGATACATTCTAAAATATGGGTGCAGAGGGCAGTTCAGGAATATATACTCTTGCTCTAGAACCTGAGAAAACAGAATGAAACAAAATGAACCAGACTCTTACTGAAACGTGGGTGACGGCAGTGTGGAGGTCACGTCTTCTGTTCTAAGACAGTGTATGTATCAGATTGTCCTTTTAATTTTAAATTATACTTTATGCACTTACTTTTAAATTTATTTTCACATTTTTTTTTAAATTTGTTTAAATTTATTCATTTGAAAGAGAGAGCAGAACAAGCAATATTATTAAAATTTCCATACTACTCAAAGCAATATACAGATTCAGTGCAATCCCTATCAGAATTCCAATGGCATTTTTCATAGAAATACAACAAACAATCCTAAATTGGTATAGAACCACAAAAAAAAAAAAAAACCTAGCCAAAGCAATCTTGGCAAAAAAGAATAAAGCTAGAGACATCATATGCCTTGATTTCAAACTATATTACAAAGCTATAGTTCTCAAAACAGTATGGTACTGGAACAAACACAGACACATAGCTCAATAAAACAGAATAAAGTGCCCAGAAGTAAGCCCCCACACACATGATCAATTAATTTATAACAAAGGAGCCAAGAGTGAAATAAGTCAATCAGAGAAAGACATGCATCACATGACCTCACTGATATGAGGAATTCTTTTTTTTTTTTTAATTTTTTTATTGTTATGTTAAATTTTCACATTTTGATCTGACATTGTAGAAAGCCTAAAAGCGAATCACCACCAGAGAGGCAGTATCTCATAGTGGTTGACGAGGGAGATTCTAGACCCAAATTGCTGGGTTCAAATATTTGCTCTGTCATTTATTACCCATGTTGGTTCAGAGCAAGTGACTTATACTTTCTTTGCTGGAGGTTATTCATTTGTAAAATAGAAATGATAGTAGCTAGTACTATTATTAGTAGAATACTATAATTACATTGGGGAATAAATCATAAAAGCAAAACACTAATAGGACTTTTAGCAAAGGCTGGCTGCTAATCTGAGCATTTTGTATATATCATCCCATTAATTCCTTACAAAAAGCCCACAAATTATGTATTATTACCCTATTTGCAGATAAAGCAATCATGGTTCAGAGATGTTGAGTGACTTGCCAAGTGAAGCAGAAAGTATTTGGCAGACGCACTACTTGAACTCAAACAGGGGGTGCATTGTCTGTCTTGCAACCAGTTTATTTCTTGATTCTGTCATGGGTGGTTTTATTTTAAGCTACTAAGTAGATGAGCTCATACATGTAAATGTTCAGAACAGAGTCTGGCAAGAGTAAGTGTCAGTAGGCACTAGCTGTTATGACTACTATTTCTACAACTTAATAGGTATGGAAGAAAGAATGAAATGCCTCATATACATACAACACTTTACGTGTATACAGAAACAGTCTCTTCTCATCAGTATTACTTACACTTTGTGAGAAACGTCTTACTACTAGTAACGTTCTCTGTTGTTGTTGCTGTTGTTGTTTTGTGGTTAATTGTCTAGCTTTATGTGGTAGGTTATGAACTCCATAAGAAAAGAATGTTTGTCCCCTTGTTTCTGTTTTTTACCTAGTAACTAGCAAAGAGCTAGACACATTACAGGTTATCAGTAAATATGTAAGATAAACAAAGGTGGACACAATAAAAATGAGAAGAAAGGAATGTTTTTTGTTTTTGTTTTTGTTTTTACCTTATTCACATGCACTGTCTCTGACAAAAACATTGAAATAAGAAGGACATATTGCATCATTTTTCTAAAACCATTAGCAAGGTTCCAATCAGTCCCTTGGTGTAAAGAATGTGTGCATGAAAGAATCATAAACAGGGGCTTTCAGGCCCACTTAATGGTACCATTGCTTTTCTCCCTGAGTCTCCCACCCGCTTTGTCTCAAGAGTAGCTAAGAAGGCAAATAGGTTTCCTAGAGTTACAACCGAGATGCAGGGCAACTCCAGAACACTGTGTTATACCTGCCAGGAGATTTCCTGGTTTGGGAGGACAGATATTTGAATCAAAAGATGAAGATTTTTTTTTCTCCAAAAAGAAAAGATATCTATATTACTATATTGTGCAGAATAATGTGCTACCCACTTACTTACCCTCACACAGAATTTATATGTCTTATTCCTCCTCCATGAGATAACACTACCAAATAAGTTTCTCCCCTTGATATTCTCAGCAAGAATAAGCTCTACGAGAGTACTGCTATGCTTCTTTTAATATCTGAAATTAGACACTAGCCTTCAAAATCTTGGAATACAGGAATATAAGACAAAGGACTGTAAGGAGGGAATGTAGAGCAGAGTGTGGAAAGCAATGATTTCTTAGTGGAAATTATTTTCTTACACATAGACCTTTGCAGAAATGAACACAAGAAAGGAGATATAAGGCATTCTTAAATGTCAATCTTTTTCTTTGGAAAGAGGTAGTTTCTTGGTACTAATTTTTACCTAAAAAATGTGTTTAGTATTAGATTTATAGATTGCTGGGGATTCTATCTTCTTTGGATGTTGCTATCATTTTTATCATGTAGGTTTTTATCACATATGTATATTTGAATTAGTACTGAGTGGGTGTTATATAACAGGTCATGCATGAGCCATGGTTCTAAGCCCCAGAGATGTCACTGTCCTGATATATAATGCAGAAACCATAGTGTGATTTTTCAGTGAAGATGATTAACTTACATGCATTACCTTCTGTTTAACAAAAATATTTACTTGTTTTCTTTAAGTTTGTTTATTTAATCTCTGCACCCAAGGTGGGGCTCAAACTCACGACCCCAAGAGCAAGAGTTGCATGATCTTCTGATTGAGCCAGTCATGCACCCAAATAGTTACTTGTTTTCATTCAGCTCACCTAATTATATGTTAACAAGTCAGTATAACATAATAATATAGTAATGTTTACGTGAATACAGCGTACAGAATTGTTCATTATTCCTGATAGCTATATGCTTGGAGTTTTAGTAAAAGATTGCTATTTTTATCATAGTGAAGTTTTAATTTAGATATAAATATTTAATTCTGAGGGGAAATTTAGTGGACTCATGGGAAGAAAAGGGATGAATGCTGGGGAAGAACCTCATTTCTGTGGTTACAGTAAGGGAACAGTAGATTAAAATGTTGTAAACAAAAACATATGATTAGGTTTTTTACTTGTAACTCAAGTCTGTCTACTAAACCAGATGAAATTCGTATTGCCTTTTATAATGGACTAGTCTCTCATCTTAAAATATTTGGTAAGACAATAATTATTTTAATATACTTACATAGTCCTGAAATTACACAGTGTTAATGGTTATGCTTTTTTTATGCTATAGTTCACAGAAATTTAGGTTTAGCAAAGCAAAGCAAAGCATATATTGTCATCAACTTTTAAAAATCTAAACATTAATTGTACATGTTATTTTATAAAAATATTAAAACAGTCTGAATTAAAATTCAACCAATGTATTTTTATGGTGTTTTGAACTGCAAGTTACTTTATAGGCTTTTGCTGTTTCTTACATTCATATTAATTTTATTGGATTTAAAACCCCCTTTTGAAATGCATGAGTCACATGTAATTAATTCTACCACCTTGAAATAGAATCTGTGTCTGCTTTTAAGAACCCTGTACTTTGTGCAGTATCTTTACTGGATATAATTGCATGTAGTCCTTCCTTAGTCCATGACCCATACTGTAAACAGAATTCAAACACATTGCTCAAAAGGAAAGATGGAATTAACTTAAAATACATTAGATATTTTCAAAAGATGGATGATTGCAGCATAGAAATAGCTATGGAAAAAACACTACAAATGTATTTTTTTTTGAAATGTATAGATAACATTTTTGATTTGTGGCACAAAGAAAGGAGTTGTAGTAAGAAAGAGAATGAAATTAACTATAGTGGTTTTGGCACAACCAAGTCTCACTTTACAGAATAAACATATTCTTCAAAACGTGGAAAATTAATTTAAAAAAATCAAATCTTAATTTACCCATAGTATTAAAACCCACTTTTAAAAGAAAGCGTGCACGCACGCAGTGTGTGTGTGTGTGTGTGTGTGTGTGCGTGTGTGTATGTGTACTTCTTTACTCAGTGCTTTGTATCTAGTCAGATGTGGTACAAATCAACTTTAGGAAAAAGTCTATAAAGTCCTTCTATGTATCTCTGAGTCACAAATCTCAAATCCTAATCTTGAAAGAGTTTTTATATCGCTTATATATAAAAACACTTGTGTATTTACATTGACATAGAAGTGACATACCACCTAGATCGTGAGGATGGTATTGGGAGAGATTTTCATAGAATTTTTTTACCTGGATTAAAAGCTCCATGAGGGCAGATGTTGTTCTGTTTTGATCACTGAGATGTCCCAAACCTCTAGAACATTATAGCCTGCATAGTGAGCACTCAGAAATACTTGATGAATGAATGAATGGACAGTTTGTAAATGATCACCTTGCTTATGTTTTAGATCATAAAAATGAAAATCTAGGCAGCTGTAAATTACTTGTCTGATGCAGTGGTGGCAAAAGCTCAACATGCAGGTTCTGAAGGCCATATCCTTCAATAAATTATTTCACTGTTAAATGCTAAATTAGTGATAAAAGTAAACATCTAACCAAAGTTAGATATTCTAAATGAGAATTTCCAGGCAAACATCTTATAGTCTTATATTTTATGTACCTCCCTACATAAGCCATTCTATAATTTACAGGGCATTTCCACGTGAGGTAAATAAACAAGCTAATATAATTTATTATGAAAAGTTATTTACCTACTCAATAAATACCTAGTAAATGCTTTTCTTCCAGCAGTGTGCTAAGTAGTGAGGATATAATTATATACATATGACTGTCATGTTCCCTGTCCCATGGACATTTCCTTTGGTGACAGAAACAAACAAAACCAAGTAAACACATATATATGCAAAATAAATTTGCCTCGTGATAAGTGTTTTGAACAAAATAAATGGAGACTGGGAGTTTGGGGATTGAATGAATTTGTAGGGGAGGCAAGTTTGATGAGATGACATTTCAGCTGGGACCTGAAAGTTGTAAATTCAACTTAAAAAGGAACTTCCTCATTTGGGTAGGGTCTCCTACCCAAATCTCCATAGGTAAACTTATATTCCACTGGGAGATGGAGAGGGGAAGAGTGTCTACACCTTGGACATACAGCAATTGGTAGAGTTGGAAATTATTGTGTCAAATAGTTAATGTCCATTTACCAAAGTGGAAACATTCCTATCCTGTCAAGTAGTTATGATGAAACACTTGTATTTTTTTTCATATTGTCCAGTCAATATTTGGGATGTTAAAATAAATGCTTAATATAAAACAAAGAAATAGAATTTTGGTAATACCCAAACAAATGCAGTATAGTTTTAGAGATTAAGTTTGACTCTATTTCTATTTTTTATTTGATTTCTTTATTTTATGCATGTTTCCCAGGATAGTCCACTGGTCTTACAGTCTGACAGGAATGTAACAGTGAATGCAAGAAATCACATGGGGCAGTTAACTGGACAGCTGACAGTAGGTGAGTGCTTTGGGGGTAAAGATTGCTCATACCATCTTACTCCACTTGAAGCTTTGTGATTGTTTAAATTGGGGAAAGCGAAAGTCTATTATTTCTCTAATATAAAACTAGACATCCTTTTTCAGCCCAACTATCTTGCATAAGATTTGATTTTTCACAAGCCAATTATAGTCTCCTCTATTTGGTAGTTCTTACTCTTGTCAATGTGTTACTATGAGAAAATACAATCACATGTATTTTGTTGTTATTACTCTTGAATTATGAAATGCACCATTTTTCTAACAAATACCTCCCTAGTGTACGTTGAGTTATAGTAAACAGAATAACACATGAGACATAACATCATATGGTCTATGTATCTTTTGTTTTAGGTGAATAATTTCCTGAGAGATATTATCTGCTAATGTAAATTAGAAATGACATATTAGTTGAATATAATAAATCTTAACATTTATCAATTACTTATAAATATGGTGTTGAGATTACTTACATTTTAAGATTTATAGGCTTTAGAAGTTATAAATATAAGTTAATGATAAAATATTGTTTTCTCATATTGTCAAAAAATTAGTGATTCATATTACCTGGCATTATTATTTGAGTCAATTTTTATAAGAAAACAGGCAAATAAAAAGTCAGTTGTAATTGTGTAAAATAATAAAAAGATTTGATTGTGTGGAACTGTCAAAATATCTTTTGAATGCTGTACTTTTTTGTGGGGAAATTACCTAATATTGATAATATATGTGTGTATATAAAAGTATATTATAAGTAGTAAATTATAATCTCAAGGAATGAGTTGTCCTTATCTTAATGAAAAATTAATGAGCACCTTAATATAAAAGTATATTTCCAGTAGTTCTTTTTAAATTACACAGGAATATGGCATTTGAAATGTGAGATTTATAAACATGAATTTGATTGTGTCTACTTCTTTGGTAGGTATATGAAACACTTTTCGATATGCTATTTGCTTTAATGAAACCAAAAATGCAATTTATATTTTAGCATATATGTATTTCCAAAAAATATAATTGCACTTTATTTATAATAATTCAATTTTATTTTGCATAACGTTCACATCCTAAAAGTTGGTCACTAGGCATCATCAGTTGAATACTGGAGGTTAAAAATAAAAGGAGGATAAACTGAAAAGTTGAACAAGAAGTAATATTAATGGGCAGAGCTAGTTTTGTTTTACATGTTTTTCTTCAGTGGTCTCCCTCATTTAAATTTCAGTCATAAGCGATCATGTTTAGGAAACCCAGAATAGCTGCTATATGGTCCTGTGGCTAAGCATGATAAGAAGGTCCGTAATTTCACGTCTATAACATTATCTCAGTAAAACATTAATACTAATTGGATATTAAATAATTGAAATGTCATTGTTCTAAATACTTACTTTTAAAATCTGCTTAGAATCACAATCTTATGCTTCATCTAAGGTCTCATATATCATCATAATTCTCCTTATTTAGTGCTCGGTAAATTTTGGGGAATAAATTCACTCTCAGGAACTGATAACTTTTATTGTCAGAATCATTGACTCATCTTGGATATTTTCATTTCTATTTATCAAGAATCAGTGACATATCTAAATTATATAGAAACCTTAATTACAATCTGTAATTTCTCATATTTCTGTCTTTCTTCATTACTTCTTCAAACCTGCGAGTCATGGCTGCCTTAAATAAGTCTTACTATATGGTAATAAGACAGTGTGTCATCTGCTAGAAATTAAACAAAATGATATTAACACTTGGTACTAGTTTGCTTTTCATAATTCACATTTTGAGGATTAAACACCACATAAAATAAAAAACTATTAGAGACAGCTTCTGCAGCAGAGTTGACTTTTTGGTTTCTTCTGAGGTCTGAGGTACTTGCCTTCATTGCGCAAGGGGATTTACAAGACAGCCAGGCAGGGAGTGGGAGTATTGAGTGGTAGGTGTGCATCATTCCTGGTTCTGTGCCTTTTCTAGTGGTTTTCAATTAGCTATATACACTTAAAATCAAATTTGCTTTATTTATGATAAGAGAAGATATGTTTGATGAGAACAACTAGGCACTAAGATTCTGTAAGGAGAATATTTTTTCTTTGATTTGTTTTCTCAGGATTTTGAGTCAATATACACTGATAATAAAGTCCATATGATGAAACAACCATTTTTAAAATATCATAAGTTTATAAAGAGATAAAAAATTAAAATGTACATATATACAAAATTAAATAAAAAATTAGTACTTTCTTTATCCGTATGGAAACTATTTGTATCCTGTATAATGATTAATTAAACCACATTACCTTCCTGGTAGTAAAGGTGTAAAGAGAAATGTGACTAATGACATGATCCTACTATGTTTAAGGAGAAACATTGGTGCTTTTTATGGAAAACCAGGGTTTTTTTCTCATATACACTGAACAAAATGTACACGTTGTTTAATAGAAAGAAAACTGGATGATACAGTGTATAGTGTCAGAAGCATTGGCCTGCCAATGGTGCTTTAAGGAATGCTCAGAGCGGGACCACAAAGTGCTGTTAGATAAAATAATTGTGGAAGCAAGAAACAGAACATGTTTACCAGTTCAACTTAATTCAGGGATAAAGATTTAGGCTTCTCTGCCTGTTAAATATTCCTTATGATAGATACTTTCACCTGGGACCTGGGCTTGTCATTGGTCAGATGAAGTGAGGACCCAAAATGTTAATGTTTGTGGCTGAGTCTTTTCAGTTCAGAAGTGAAGTGAACTGATGATAAAATTGATATCCTTTAGTAAAAACTGAAAACCCTAAGACTCTTAACTGTGTTGATGCCCCTCTGCCCACCTCAGTATATTTCCAACATCCAAGACAGGCAGGCGCGCGTGCACGCGCACACACACACACACACACACACACACACACACAGCACACGGGCTGCCCCATAGAATTGGTGTAAAGAAAATATTGGGAAAGAAAGCCAGCATAACACTTAAATAAACATTTTGAGTCTGCTACTACACACCGAAGGATTGTTTGAGACAGCAGTATTTTATTCAATGCAATATGCTACAAGGTAATTTGAGTCTAGAAGCTTTTCTAAAAATATTTACTAGTCACCTATCATGGCAAAATAAACCTTCAGTAATGCAAGCAGTGAATAAAATCACATAATTTCTAAAATTAATCACATAATTTTAATAATAACTGTGTTACTATTAAGAATTTATTATACAATAGTGTTTATTAGATTGATTAAGCCATGAGCATTTTTTAATGTTCCACATACTTAAATTAATCTGTATATCCAAAGATTTCACAATGCTTGTCACAAAACACTCTTGCTAGAAAGGCACTTTGATTATGACTAATTATTAAGAGATGTTATAGAAAACCAAAAAACATCAGAACATAAATTCAGTGAAAATTATTTTCAAAACACAGGAATATGTGGATTTTTCACTAATAATAATATTATGAGTGTAATCATGTAATTTATATATCAAAATGTTCTAGAAGAATATATTCACCTAGAAATCATACTTTAGTCAGAAAGTAGTCTTAGAAAGGAATTATATTTTAATAGTTAAGAGCATGAATTCTAGAGCCAATTAAATCCCAGATCTGTTACTTCCCAGCACTGTGACCAGGTTACTCAGGGCATCCTCCATACTCCAAGCTTCCATGTGGATAACATGAGTGTCCATCTCCTACAGTAGATGTGAAAATTGAGTAAGTGAACAGATGTGAAGTACTTGGACCACTTCATGTATATGTTAGTTATTGTAATTTTTATTTGATCTGTACATAAATAATTCTGTACAATTGGTGAAACCTCTTGGTTTTACTTAACTATGAAATGAGTATTATGCTAGGTTATCTCCATGGTTGTTTCCTGAATGTAAAATCTGTTTTTACCTTTAGAGAGGAAATTAGTTAATGAATCCTCTGACCCATTAAATTCCCCACTATTCACTAGTCCTGACAAAATCATATCTGATTTGATTTTTTGACATCTTAGCCACAAATTATAAGTACATATCTTTCACTTAAAATAAAGAATGTAATTAAGCACAACTAGATCAGCATCATTGTTTTTATTCTTTTGCTAAATTTTGACTTATTAAAAAACTTTTTAATTTAACATGTAAAATCAGTTTTTTTTTATTTTGTCAAAACTAAACATCAGCATGTTTTGTCCCTAAATGAGTGGAGAAAAATGTAGATGAGGGTTTTATAATAAATATTTAATGACCCCTAAAGTGACATGTAATCTTGCATTAAAGCAATTACCGTGAACACCTGGGAATCGCTTAATTGACTGCAGATGGTGTAGGACATATACAAAGTAGGTTACAGATTATTCTCACGTACCAAATTTACGTTTTTTGTCATTGACTCATTTTTTTTAACTTAAAGAATGCTGTAATAATCTGGGACAACTTAATAAGAATGAATATTTTATGTAAAATAGGCTGTACAAATCTGGGAGAATAGATCAACGAAACACTTAGGTTAAGTATGGGACACACATTTTAAATGATCAAATGCATTGTTGATGTGTCAGAGCTCATTGTTAATATTAATTAATTAAACTAATATTAATTAATCAATTTGAGAAAATAATACATTGAAGCAGATGACTGTGATATTAGGAGAAGGCTGGCATTCATAAAAATTAGGACCCTTAATCTGTGTTAACTCAGGTGTAACAAGAATTACAGTGTCTGAAGAAAAGACAGTAGTGTGCATGTTTTGAAAAGTTTTATCATAGGAGTATTTCATTTTTTAAAAAAGATTTATTTATTTGAGAGAGAGTGCTTGAGGATGAGGTAGGGGGCAAGAGAAGGAGAGGTGGAGAGAATCTTGAGCAGACTCCCCACTGAGCGGGGGAGCCCAGTGCCGGGCTCCATCTCATAACCCCAAGATCATGACCTGAGCCCAAATCAAGAATTGGATGCTTAAAGGACTGAGCCACAAAGGCGCCCCTCACAGGAGTATTTCATATCATTGTTTGAACATCCTGAATCATTATA
Organism: Callorhinus ursinus; assembly: GCF_003265705.2. NCBI lineage: Eukaryota > Metazoa > Chordata > Mammalia > Carnivora > Otariidae > Callorhinus > Callorhinus ursinus. The sequence continues at coordinate 24,462,059 of NW_027397079.1, forward strand.
TTACTTTTGAGGTGTTACTGTTTGTTATTAACTTAAAAACAGAAAAATGCATTATCTCAAATATTCAATTAAATTCTCAGGTACTTGTAGTGTTAGACATGCAGAATCAAGTGTGATGCTAAGGATTTTTCTTCCTGGAGCCTAGACCTAATTCTGAAATAGATGGTTTGGCTAGTCATTTCCAACCCTTGCTAGCTTCTCTCCTCCTTCTCCTTCCAGGTACTCCATGCCTTAGTCTGGGATCAATCGTTGTAGTTCTATGAGGCCAGCTCCACTTAAGAGTGCTCTGTGTTATGGTTCTAAAGACCATCCCTGTAGGGTGTTGGCCTCTACTTCTCAACACCATGGGTAGGTAACCCACTGAAATTGTCAGTGGTTATTAATGCTTTGACTGATACGAAAACATCTTTGAACTTTCTCCCCTTCCAGGCAACATATATGTTTCAAACTAAGATCTTTGGTAATAATGCCTATAGGTGTCAAAAAATACATCTGATCTTGACTATTTAGGAATGAGGGTAATAGGGTAAAGTGAGAAATGGTGGTTCCATTAAGACATCTTGTAAAAGTGACATAATCCTCAATCTTAGCTTTACCTAAGCCAGTCCATCTCTTTATATGATGATTAAAGGAGATAATATAGATTTTTTCAGTAAATTTAACGCAAGAACTCATGAAGTATTTCTAACTGTATAACACAGAGGAAAATAGTAGAGATGAATAACCATTTTATTAATGCTATGAGTACATAAAGTTATTCAAAATATGCTATGACTATAGCTCACTGTTTAAATTTTAATATTAAGATTTTAATAAAATAAAAATGATATATTACAGAGTTTGTGAAGGACAAAATTAGAATAAAGTAAACAAAAGAGTGAAAGAGTGGTTTCTGACTTCATATTTCATATATTTAATTAGCATTATAGCTATATGACTTATCTGAATTTAATGACTCTAATTTATACACTGGGCCGACCTTTATATTTAATGAGGCTCCCTTTGTAGAACCTCAGAAATATAGGTGCATTTGAGTTTCCTACATGATTGACTTATTGAACATGCAGTTTTGTGTTGGTCTTAGTAAGAAACTTATCTTTGGAAATTTGGTTAATGGAGCATACTGTTCACAAATGTAAGGTTATGGGACTAATTATCAAAAAACATCTGGTGGTAGGAAGCTAAATAAAATTTAGGGGTTCATATGTACACAGAAGATCATTTGCTTCAGTATCAGGAGCCCTAGATAAGGTCTCAGCCAAGCCCTTAACTATAGAACAATGCTAATTGCCTGGTCATGGAATAGAGGAGATATACCATGGAGGGCCATTACCTATGAGGGTCTAGGTCTGTTAACTACATTAGCTTTTTTTCTTTTGTCTCACTTTGGATTAAGTGTCTATGCTTATGTGTAGTTTTGGAGAAATTACAAGTCAGATAATGCATAATCAGAAAAAGAAAGCCTGGTGGGAATAGAAAATTGAGTAGAGGAAGAAGGAAAAATGAAGAACAGTTCTTCTGTTTCCAAGTATTTATTGGACTCCTGACAACATACTCCTCATAATGAGAAAACAGTATTACCAAAATCTCTTAAGACTGCTTTGAGATTGCTATCAATCCCTTAATCAGCATTCTCTGGTTAAAGTATATAATCAGGTCTGGGTCCACTTGCAACCTTTTCCCGTAATATTATCTTTAGATATTTTGTCATATATTTGCCTGAAATTAAGAATATCTAATTCTATACATTCCCTTCATGTATTCATCCAGTTTTGACATGGTTTGTTTTAAATCTTCCATTCTGAGATCACATGTCTGCTGCTTTATTTTCTAAATGCTCACAAACACATCAGTCTAATGCATTTTAATATTCCATCCTCCTGTACACCTTTCCCTTTAATGAATTAAAGCATGTTAATAACTCATAACTTTTGGAAACTATCTACTCTCATATCATACATTTAGAAAAAATCTCATTTCTAATCTTACATTGCTTTTGCCAATCTTTGTCATTTTAAAGAGATTACTGAAAATAAAGATTATATAACTCGGCATGTAAGTTTTTTGGGAGGGTGGATAGGGCAGGTGGTTCTAAAAGAATATTTTATCTTCCTAAGTGCTCAATATTGGATCTCCTTATTCTCCACATCCAAAGGCTCATTTCTTATGCATTTTGAATGACTTTTAAACAAATCAGTAAATTTATCAACAACCTAAGCCACATTGGAGAATTGTGGGTAAATATATGTGGAGAATAAAGCCTTCAATATTATATACTAAGACATTAGTCCTATATATTTTCACATCAAAAGCTCGAGAAGTCATAAACCATAATAATTACAATTACTAAAATAAAAGGTATAAACAATACCAAGTGTTAGAATGGATGTAGAGGTACTAAACTCTTATACAGTGCTGCTGCTGGGAATGCAAAACGATATGGCCACTCTGAAAAAGTTAGCCTATTTCCTATTTAGCCATACCTCAGAAATATTGCAGGTTTGTTTCCAGACTACTACAATAAGTTGAATACTTCAGTAAAGCAAGTCAAACGAATGTTCTGGTTTCTCAGTACAGATAAAAGTTATGTTTATTTTGTAGTTTATTAAGCATGCAATAGGATGTCTAAAAAAAGTTTACATACCTTAATTTTAAAAATTCTTTAGTTAAAAAAAGTTATGTTATTGCTAAAAAATACTATCATCTGAGCTTTCAATAAGTCATAACCTTTTTGCTGATGGAAAGTTTTGCCTTGATGTTGATGGCTGTGGACTGATCAGTGTGCTGATTGCTAAAGGTTAAGGACGCAATTTCTTAAAATAAGACAACAGTGAAGTTTCATCCTTTTGTGAAGGATTTCTCTGTAGCATGTGACGCTGTTTGACAGCATTTTACCCACGGTAGAGCGTCTTTCAAAATTGGAGTCAATCTTCACAAACCCTGCTGCTGCTTTATCAACTCAGTTTATGGAATATTCTAAATCCACTGTTATCATTTCAACAATCTTCACAGCCTCTTCACCAGATGTACATTCCATCTCCAGAAACCATCCATAAGTAGCAACTCCTCATCCATTCAAGTTTGACCACATCTTCAGGCTCCACTTCTAATCCTAGTTCCCTTGCTGTTTCTACAACATCTGCAGTTACTTCCTTCCACTGAAGTCTTGAAACCCTCAAAGTCATCCATCAGGGTTGGAATCAACTTCGAAACTCCTGTTAATGTTGATATTTGGACCTCTTCCCGCATCTAGACTGGTGAAAACCTTCTGGAAGGTTCTCAATTTACTTTGCCCAGATCCATCAGAAGAACCACTGTGTGTGGCAGCTACATCCTTACAAAATGGTTTATTTTTTAATTTTTTTATTGTTATGTTAATCACCATATGTTACATCATTAGTTTTTGATGTAGTGTTCCATGATTCCTTGTTTGTGCATAACACCCAGTGCTCCCTGCAGAATGTGCCCTCTTTAATACCCATCACTAGGCTAACCCATCCCCCTACCCTCCTCCCCTCTAGAACCCTCAGTTTCTTTTTCAGAGTCCATCGTCTCTCATGGTTCGTCTCCCCCTCTGACTTACTCCCCTTCATTCTTCCCCTCCTGCTATCTTCTTCTTTTTCTTTTTTCTTAACATATGTTGCATCATTTGTTTCAGAAGTACAGATCTGTGATTCAACAGTCTTGCACAATTCACAGCACTCACCATAGCACATACCCTACCCAATGTCTATCACCCAGCCACCCCATCCCTCCCACCCCCCACCACTCCAACAACACTCAGTTTGTTTCCTGAGATTAAGAATTCCTCATATCAGTGAGGTCATATGATACATGTCTTTCGCTGATTGACTTATTTCACTCAGCATAACACCCTCCAGTTCCAACCACGTCGTTGCAAATGGCAAAATCTCATTCCTTTTATGGCTGCATAATATTCCATTGTGTATATATACCACATCTTCTTTATCCATTCATCTGTCGATGGACATCTTGGCTCTTTCCACAGTTTGGCTATTGTGGACATTGCTGCTATAAACTTTGGGATGCACGTACCCCTTCGGATCCCTACATTTGTATCTTTGGGGTAAATACCCGGTAGTGCAATTGCTGGATCAAAAGGTAGCTTTATTTTCAACTGTTGGAGGAAACTCCATACTGTTTTCCAGAGTGGTTGCACCAGCTTGCATTCCCACCAACAGTGTAGGAGGGTTCCCCTTTCTCCACATCCCCACCAACATCTGTCATTTCCTGACTTGTTAATTTTAGCCATTCTGACTGGTGTGAGGTGGTATCTCATTGAGGTTTTGATTTGGATTTCCCTGATGCCGAGCAATGTTGAGCACTTTTTCATGTGTCTGTTGGCCATTTGGATGTCTTCTTTGGAAAAATGTCTGTTCATGTCTTCTGCCCATTTCTTGATTGGATTATTTGTTCTTTGGGTGTTGAGTTTGATAAGTTCTTTATAGATTTTGGATACTAGCCCTTTATCTGAGATGTCATTTGCAGATATTTTCTCCCATTCTGTCGGTTGTCTTTTGGTTTTGTGGACTGTTTCTTTTGCTGTGCAAAAGCTTTTTATCTTGTTGAAATCCCAAGAGTCCATTTTTGCCCTTGCTTCCCTTGCCTTTGGCAATGTTTCTAGGAAGAAGTTGCTGCAGCTGAGGTCGAAGAGGTTGCTGCCTGTGTTCTCCTTTAGGATTTTGATGGACTCCTGTCTCACGTTTAGGTCGTCCAACCATTTGGAGTCTATTTTTGTGTGTGGTGTAAGGAAATGGTCCAGTTTCATTCTTCTGCATGTGGCTGTCCAGTTTTCCCAACACCATTTGTTGAAGAGACTGTCTTTTTTCCATTGGACATCCTTTCCTGCTTTGTCAAAGATGAGTTGACCATAGAGTTGAGGGTCCATTTCTGGGCTGTCAATTCTGTTCCATTGATCTATGTGTCTGTTTTTGTGCCAGTACCATACTGTCTTGATGATGACAGCTTTGTAATAGACCTGGAAGTCCGGAATTGTGATGCCGCCAGCTTTGCTTCTCTTTTTCAATATTCCTCTGGCTATTCGGGGTCTCTTCTGGTTCCATACAAATTTTAGGATTATTTGTTCCATTTCTTTGAAAAAAGTGGATGGTATTTTGATGGGGATTACATTGAATGTGTAGACTGCTCTAGGTAGCATTGACATCTTCACAATGTTTGTTCTCCCAATCCATGAGCATGGAACGTTTTTCCATTTCTTTGTGTCTTCTTCAATTTCTTTCATGAGTATTTTATAGTTTTCTGAGTACAGATCCTTTGCCTCTTTGGTTAGATTTATTCCTAGGTATCTTATGGTTTTGGGTGCAATTCTAAATGGGATCGACTCCTTGATTTGTCTCTCTTCTGTCTTGTTGTTGGTGTATAGGAATGCCACTGATTTCTGTGCATTAATTTTATATCCTGCCACTTGACTGAATTCCTGTATGAGTTGTAGCAGTTTTGGGGTGGAGTCTTTTGGGTTTTCCACATACAGTATCATATCATCTGCAAAGAGTGAGAGTTTGACTTCCTCTTTGCCGATTTGGATGCCTTTCATTTTCTTTTGTTGTCTGATTGCTGTGGCTAGGACTTCTAATACTATGTTGAATAGCAGTGGTGAGAGTGGACATCCCTGCCGCGTTCCTGATCTTAGGGGGAAAGCTCTCAGCTTTTCCCCATTGAGAATGATATTCGCTGTAGGTTTTTCATAGATGGCTTTTATGATATTGAGGTATGTACCCTCTATCCCTATACTCTGAAGAGTTTTGATCAAGAAAGGATGCTGTACTTTGTCAAATGCTTTTTCTGCATCTATTGAGAGGATCATATGATTCTTGTTCTTTCTTTTGTTAACGTATTGTATTACGTTGATTGATTTGCAGATGTTGAACTGGGCTTGCAGCCCAGGGATAAACCCCACTTGGTCATGGTGAATAATCCTTTTCATGTACTGTTGGAACCTATGGGCTAGTATTTTGGTGAGAATTTTTGCATCCATGTTCATCAAGGATATTGGTCTGTAATTCTCCTTTTTGATGGGGTCTTTGTCTAGTTTTGGGATCAAGGTAATGCTGGCCTCATAAAGTGAGTTTGGAAGTTTGCCTTCCATTCTAATTTTTGGAACACTTTCAGGAGACTAGGTATTAATTCTTCTTTAAATGTCTGATAGAATTCCCCTGGGAAGCCATCTGGCCCCGGGCTTTTGTTTGTTGGGAGATTTTTGATGACTGCTTCAATTTCCTTAGTGGCTATAGGTCTGTTCAGGTTTTCTATTTCTTCCTGGTTCAATTTTGGTTGTTGATACATCTCTAGGAATGCACCCATTTCTTCCAGGTTATCTAATTTGCTGGCATAGAGTTGCTCATAATATGTTCTTATAATTGTTTGTATTTCTTTGGTGTTGGTTGTGATCTCTCCTCTTTCATTCATGATTTTGTAGATTTGGGTCATTTCTCTTTTCTTTTGGATAAGTCTGGCCAGGGGTTTATCAATCTTGTTAATTCTCTCAAAGAACCAGCTCCTAGTTTCATTGATCTGTTCTACTGTTCTTTTGGTTTCTAGTTCATTGTTTTCTGCTCTCATCTTTATTATTTCTCTTCTGCTGGGTTTGGGCTTGATTTGCTGTTCTTTCTCCAGCTCCTTTAGGTGTAGGGTTAGGTTGTGTATTTGAGACCTTTCTTGTTTCTTGAGAAAGGCTTGTATTGCTATATACTTTCCTCTCAGGACTGCCTTTGCTGTATCCCAAAGATTTTGAACAGTTGTGTTTTCATTTTCATTGGTTTCCATGAATTTTTTTAATTCTTCTTTAATTTCCTGGTTGACCCATTCATTCTTTAGTAGTATGCCCTTTAGCCTCCATGTATTTGAGTTCTTTCCGACTTTCCTCTTGTGATTGAGTTCTAGTTTCAAAGCATTGTGGTCTGAAAATATGCAGGGAATAATCCCAGTCTTTTGGTACCAGTTGAGACCTGGTTTGTGACCCAGGATGCGTTCAATTCTGGAGAATGTTCCATGGGCACTAGAGAAGAATGTGTATTCTGTTGCTTTGGGATGGAATGTTCTGAATATGTCTGTGAAGTCCATTTGGTCCAGTGTGTCATTTAAAGTCTTTATTTCCTTGTTGATCTTTTGCTTAGATGATCTGTCCATTTCAGTCAGGGGGGTGTTAAAGTCCCCACTATTATTTTATTGTTGTCAATGTGTTTCTTCGCTTTTGTTATTAATTGCTTTATATAATTGGCTGCCCCCATGTTAGGGGCATAGATATTTACAATTGTTAGATCTTCTTGGTGGATAGACCCTTTAAGTCGGATATAGTGTCCTTCCTCATCTCTTATTACAGGCTTCGGTTTAAAATCTAATTTGTCTGATAAGGATTGCCACCCCAGCTTTCTTTTGGTGTCCATTAGCATGGTAAATCATTTTCCACCCCCTCACTTTCAATGCGGGGGTGTCTTTGGGTCTAAAATGAGTCTCTTGCAGACAGCATATTGATGGGTCTTGTTTTTTAATCCAATCTGATAGCCTGTGTGTTTTGATTGGGGCATTTAGCCCATTTACATTCAGGGTAACTATTGAAAGGTATGAATTTAGTGCCATTGTATTGCCTGTAAGGTGAGTGCTACTGTATGTTGTCTGTGTTCCTTTCTGATCTATGCTGCTTTTAGGCTCTCTCTTTGCTTAGAGGACCCCTTTCAATATTTCTTGGAGGGCTGGTTTCGTGTTTGCAAATTCCTTTAGTTTTTGTTTCTCCTGGAAGCTTTTTATCTCTCCTTCTATTTTCAATGACAGCCTAGCTGGATATAGTATTCTTGGCTGCATATTTTTCTCCTTTAGTGCTCTGAAGATATCTTGCCAATCCTTTCTGGCCTGCCAGGTGTCTGTGGATAGGTCTGGTGCCAATCTAATGTTTCTACCATTGTAGGTTACATATCTCTTCTCCTGAGCTGCTTTCAGGATTTTTTCTTTGTCTCTGAGACTTGTAAGTTTTACTATTAGATGTCGGGGTGTTGACCTATTATTATTGATTTTGAGAGGGGTTCTCTGTGCCTCCTGGATTTTGATGCCTGTTTCCTTCCTCACATTAGGTAAGTTCTCTGCTATTATTTGCTCCAATATACCTTCTGCCCCTCTCTCTCTTTCTTCTTCTTCTGGGATCCCAATTATTCTAATGTTGTTTCGTCGTATCGTATCACTTATCCCTCGAATTCTGCCCTCGTGATCCTGTAGTTGTTTTTCTCTCTTTTTCTCAGCCTCTTTATTTTCCATCATTTGGTCTTCTATATCAGTGATTCTCTCTTCTGCCTCATTTATCCTGGCAGTTAGTGCCCCCATTTTGGATTGCACCTCATTAATAGCCTTTTTGATTTCGACTTGGTTAGATTTTAGTTCTTTTATTTCTCCAGAAAGGGTTTCTCTAATAACTTCCATGCTTTTTTCAAGCCCAGCTAGTATCTTTAAAGTCATGATTCTGAACTCTAGGTCCGACATCGTACTAATGTCCGTATTGAGTAAGTCCCTGGCTGATGGTACTACCTCTTGATCTTTTTGCTGAGGTGATTTTTTTCGTCTTGTCATTTTGTCCAGAGGAGAATAGATGAATGAGAGAACAAAATGCTAACAGGTTAACAACGTCCCCAGCAAATATACTGTATACAAATCAGAAAAGACCTGAAACCAGGGGAAAAGAAAGGGAAAGAAAGAAAAAAGAGAGAGAGAAAAAAAAAGATAAAAACAAAAACAGAACAATACAAAAAAAGCAGAACATGATCAAATATGATCAGGCTAGTGCATAGATCAGTGCCACACACTAGATTTGGGGCGTATTTTGGTCTTTTAGAAAAAAGTGCCTCCTAAAATTTTAAAGGAAGAAGGACATATATGTACAAAATAAGTGTTGATACAATGAAGGGATGGAAGATGACTGTAAAGATGAAAATTATAAAAGATTCTATAAAAGGAATTGATAAGATAAGTTGTTTGAAAAAAGAAAGAAGATTTTAAAAAAAGAAAAGAAAAAAGGAGAGAATGTGATCAGGCAGGAGACTAGAACAAAGCCATACACTAGTGATTTAGGGTATATTTTGATCTGTTAGAAGAAACTGTATCTCAAAATTTTAAAGAGAGAACTACTTATATATATATGCCAAACATAAGGGTAACTATTATGAAGGGATAGAATATGACTCCAAAAATGAAAAATAGAAATGTTTTTTTTAAAAAGGGATTGATAAGATGTTGGTTGAAAAAGGGAAAAGGAAAAATTTTTTAAAAAAAGTTAAAAAAATTAACTTTGAAAGACTAATGAATCATGTTAAAAAAGCCATGAATTCTATGTGCAGTATTCCCCCTAGCGCTGGAGTTCTCCCATTCTCATTGATTGGTAAACTTGGCTTGCTGGCTGTTTGTGCTGATCTTCTGGGGGAAGGGCCTGTTGCCATGGTTCCCAAATGTCTTTGCCGGAGGCGGAATTGCCCCGCCCTTGTCGGTCGGGCTAAGCAAGCTGCTCCGGTTTGCTCTCAGGAGCTTTTGTTCACTGCAAGCTCTCGGTACAGCTTTGGAGGACCAGGGCGAAAATGGTGGCCTCCCAGTCTCCGCCCGGAGGAGCCGAGAACTCGGGGCCCCGCTCCTCAGTGCGCCCCCAGAGAAAAGCAGTCACTCCCGTCTCCCTGGTCTCCCGCCGCACTCCACACTCACCCGGCCTGTGACCGAGCGTTTGTTTTCTCCGGCACACTACCCCGTGTGGAGTGTCCAAACCCAGCAGATCCCTGCGGTGCACTCCCGCGCCGCTCCTCCCGGGGGAGGAAGGGGAGTCTCCCCGGCTCTGCCGCTTGTTGGGTCCCTGCTGGAGGAGCAGTGGCCCGACTGGGCCGCGGGTCACAGTCTATGGCAACCCCGAGCTGAGAGCCCGCGACTCTGCTCCGTCTCTGCAGCCGGCTTCCCCGCTCTGATACCTGGGAGCTCTGGCGCACTCAGGCACCCCCGGTCTCTCTGTGACCCCGAGCGTCCTGAGACCACACTGTCTCAGGAGGATTCCAACTCCCGCTCAGCCACTGCAGCAAGGTCCCTCAGCGGAGCCAACTTCTAAAAGTTCCGATTTTGTGCTCCGCGGCTCTAGCACTTGCCAGAAGCGGCCGACGGAGGCCCCCTCCCCCGCCGTCTATCCTCCCGAATATTGCCTCGGATTCACTTCTCCGCACATCCTACCTTCCAGTAAGTGGTCGCTTCTCTGTTCAGAGAGTTGTTGCTACTCTCCTCTTCGATCTCCTGTTGAGTTCGTAGGTGTTCAGAATGGTTTGATCCCTATTCAGCTGAATTCCTAAGACCAGACAAAATCTAGGTCTCCTACTCCTCCGCCATCTTGCTCCGCCCCCCACAAAATGTATTTCTTAAATAATAAGACTTAAGGTTGAAATTATTCCTTCATCCACAGGTACAGAATGGATGTTGTGTTAGCAGGCATAAAAGCAATATGAATCTCATTGTACATCCCCATCAGAGATCTTGCGTGACCAAGTGCATTGTCAATTAGCAGGATTATTTTGAAAGAAATCTTTGTTTCTAAGCAGTAGTTGTCAACTGTGTGCTTAAAATATTCAGTAAACTATGTGGTTAAACACACGTGCAGTCACCCAGGCTTTCTTGTTCCGTTTATAGAACATAGGCAGAGTAGATTTAGTATAATTCTTTTATAATTCTTATAAAATCTCTAGGATTTTCAGAATGGTAAATGAACATTGGCTTCCACTTAAAGTCACCAGCTGTATCAGCCCCCAACAAGAGATAGATTCAGTTTTTCCTTTGAAGCTTTGAAGACAGGTATTGACTTCTCCCCTCTAGATATGAAAGTCCAAGATTTTGTCTTCTTCCAATAGAAAGCTCTTTCATCTACAGTGAAAGTATGTTGTTGAATATAGCCACCTTCATGAATTATCTTAGTTAGGTCTTCTGGTTAACTTGCTGCTCCACCTTGTACTTTGTGTTACTGGAGATGGCCTCTTTCTTTAAAGCCCGTGAACCAACCTCTGCTAGCTTCCAACTCTTCTGCAGCGTTCCTCATGTTTCTCAGCCTTCATAGAACTGAGGTGAGTTAGGGCCTTATTCCGGATTAGCTTTTGTCTTAAGGGAATATTGTGACTGATTTGATCTTCTGTGCAGACCACTAAAACTTTCTCCATATCAGCAAGAGGCTGTTTTGCTCTCTTATCATTCATGTGTTCACTGGAATAGCACTTCTAATTTCCTTCAAGAACTTTTTTTTGCCTTCACAACTTGGCTAACTGGTGCAAGAGGCCTAGCTTTCAGCCTTTCTCTGCTTTTAACATGCCTTCCTCACTAAGCTTAAACTTTTCAGGTTTTGATTTAAAGTGAAAGATATATGACTTTTTCTGTAACACTTGGAAGCCACTGTAGGTTGTTAATTGGCCTAATTTCAATATTGTTCTACCTCAGGGAATAGAGAGGCTTGAGAAGAGGGAGAAAGATGGAAGAATGGCCCATCAGTGGAACATTTAGAACACATGCATTTATTAAGTTCTTCATAGTAATGGGCATGGCTTGTGACACCCCAAAACAATTACAGTAGTAACATCAAAGATCCCTGATCACAGATTACCATTACAAATATAATGATAATGAAAAAGTTTGAAATATTGTGAGAATTATCAAAATGTGACAGAGACACTAAGTAAGTAAATGCTGTTTGGAAAATGGTGCCGATATACTTGCTCCTGAAGCAGGGTTGCCACAGTTCTTCAATTGGTAAAGAAGGCAATACCTGCAAAATGCAATAAAGTGAAACCCAACAAAACGAGGTATGCCTGTAAAGTTACCAAGCCCATGCAGATAATTGTTAAATTACTTTAGGAAACTTTTGCTAAGTCTTTGGTAAATGTTTAACTACATTTCTTTCTCAGGTGTCAGAAAATGTATAATAAATGGTCATTTGCTGCCAAGATACTTACTGATTTTATTGAAATAACTGAATCCTCCTTATTAATATATATATATATATGATAATGAGATTAGTCTTATCTGTTTTTATGTCATCTTAAGTTGTATGATATGCTTCTTTAACATATCAAACATATGTGGATAACCTCCAAATCTACCCCTCTAACATTTCCTATCTTCTTCTTCAAACCCAAGAAACTAACAAACCAATTGTTTTTTGGCCATCTACCTGAGGCCCATATTGCTCTCCAACTCAAGATAAATTTACCACTGGGTACTCTGAAGAGGCTAACAAATAATATATATCTGCTCAGTTTTTAGTTTTAAAAGATGGTGATAGTTAAGTTCCCTTTCAACACTATCCTGCATATTTGTAGAGTTAATTTCTTTAATTTAATGAAACGGAACAGTTTCCCTTTAAATATTGGCTCCTGTTCGTGTTTTCTCATCCATAGTAAGCTGATCATTTGAATAGTCCATAACTGTTCTTTGAATGCAACACTAAATAGGTCACCTCTGCTTTTGAATAACCTCCTTAAAGCTCAGTGAAAATAGAAATTATCTATGGTATTTGTTGAAATCATGTTGATAACAAAGGGAACAAGATGAGTGCAAACAATATGAAACTACTGAAAATTAAAAACATACTCCACTAAATAAAGTTTATGGTTCTTAAGAGTAAGTAATTTCAAAGGAAAATGTGTTTTGAATATAAAAGGAAGAGATGCTTCAAGGCTGATTTAGTGTCAAATAGACGTTCATGAGGTCATTGGCTGAGCATAGAAAATGAACACCAAATGTGCCACTTCAAAATAAACCAAAGGATTTTCCTTACGTGCAGAATATTTAATGGATTGAGGAAAATGTTGTTAGGGTCACAGTATAAGTAACAAGAATAAATCATTTTGAAAGAGAATCTCATTAGTGCTTCAAAGAAAGACTATTATGTGACATTAGGAATAACTTAATGATGACTATGATCTTAAATGGGCTTTTTGGCCTCCTTCCATCCTCTCTATATCATGCCTCTTCCCTCCACTCATCATTTTGTAATTTTCCTGGTAACTTTATAAGACCTTTTCTGTGTCAGAACTTCAGTAGATCTAAATTTATACTTTTTCTTTCTTTCTGTGTAGTGAACATAATCAGAAGAAACAAAATAAGTATCATTTTAGGGTAACTTAGCTTTTGCAAATAATTATATTCCAAGAAGCACAAAGCCACGTAACATATACTATGCACCGACCCTGAGTTTTGGCACAAAGCCATGGAAGGCACAATTAGAAAGTTTAAATACTTTTCCAACTCTGTTCCTGCATCTCTCTAGCCTTTGGAGCTGGAGATATTTCCTCTGCACGTGCTACAAGGTATATACTCCCCACAGTCCCCAGTGCTATCTTATCTGTTGACAAGAATACTAGAACTTACTAAAGTATTACCATTGATTCTATTTTTGTCTTTGGTATTTCCATCCCCTGGCATATCTATTTATGAATGTATTAAAGTAACAATTAATGATCTACTTTGTCAGGAAAAAATGGTTTGCTTATGGAAGAACTAGGTGTAAACTTGACAAGTTAGCCAGGTTCATATTGTATCCTTTTCAGTTTAAGTACAAAATCTTGGGATATTATTTGTGATGAAGAGTCACTTTAAAAGTTTGAGCTCAGAGTGGCACAATAATATTAAAGACATACTTGGTGATGTAAATTAGAAATATATGGATGAATGGGAACAAGTACAGTGTGTCTAGAGGATGAAAGTAAATTTTTTTTAAAGACTTTATTTATTTGACAGAGAGGAACACAGCAGGGGAGTAGAAGAGGGAGAAGCAGGCTTCCCTCTGAGCAGGGAGCCCAGAGAGGATGAAAGTATATTTTTAACATGTGTCTTGGTTTGGGTTTCCTGGAAACAGAGATGGCCAGCTGGGTGCAGAGTGTATAGGAGAGGGTTTTTGAGAGACCACTTGTAAGAGAATGAGGAAGGTAGGAACACAGAACTGGGGAGGGGAAGAAGCTGACCCTGAATGTCCTATAAATAAGGCCTCAGCTAACCCTCAGAGGAAGATCTCAGGAACCCAACTGCTGCTGAGAGTTCAGCATGAGTTCAAAGGGTCCTGGGAAGCAGAAAAGAATCAGAGTGAAGACCCTGAACCCTGGACCCAGACTACATGAGTTTAAATTGCTTGCTATCACTTACCAGCTGTGTGATTTGGGCACATTAGTTAACCTCTCTGTGTCTGAGTTTCCTAACTGTAAAATGAACATAATGATAATACTTGGCCTTGTGTGGTTATTTTGATAATTGAGTTGATGTTAGTCAAGTTCCTAGCACATTTTAAACATGATAGAAGCTGCTATCATTTTTAGTGGTAGTAGAAGTAGTTTCTTAATTGGGAGAACAGGCAGAAGATAATCTTAACTCAGAATTACCCTAATTTATATTGGATGATATGGGTGATCACTCAAGGTAACATTTAATTGTAGCATCTTAAGCTTATTAAGTGTTATCACTTGATTTATCGGCATAGGCAGGTGCTTCCATGTGTCATGACATTCCTGAGATTTCTGCTTGCCGATAAGCACAATTAAATTACCCATAGCATCTGGCCCTTTAACCAGTCACTGACAGGACATTAATGTTTTATATTTGTTCCCTCTTAGTGTTCTGACATTCCAACAGCTCATTAATTTTGGTAAAAATATACTATTCTTGATGTGAATGCTTTAGATAAACATAAAAATAAATAGTGAATTTAATGCCTTTTATTAGTTGCATTATTTTACATTGATATTTATTTAATATCTACATTAAGAAAATCTGAACTCTATAATATGCATTTTTATTTATTGAAGCTATCAGTTCCCCCCAGAGTTCACTTACAAATATAAGGCAATTCAAATGAAAATACTAATGGATATTTTACAACCTGATGGAATATCTCCAAAAAATATCATTTAAATGAAAAGCCAAAAGAATTTTAATATGAATATATCAAATTTTATAAGCACAATAATTAATACAGTTTGGGATTAGAAAGATCAAGAGCAAAGGAACAGCATATGAAACCAAGAAAGACACCATGTATCTACAGTAGTTCAGTATAAGATAGATATCCTTTCCAACCGATGAAGGTATGAGAGGGGGATTACTTATTAAATAATTGAAGTTGACATAATTGTTTAACAGTTTGGAGGCGAAAGTTAAATCTGTATGTCTTTATACAATAAAAACAGTGAACTGATCATGGTGTAAATGTTTTATTTTAAATTTGAAACAAATAATGGAAAAATATATCAGAAGAGCTATCTGATCATGTGCGGGAAAGTCTTCCAGAGTAGAGTCTACATCAGAAGCTACAGAAGAAAAGATTTTTATTGATTTACATGCATGAAAGTTAAAATTCTTCTGAGGGCCAGTATTCTCACCAACAAAACTGAAGTACTCTAAATTTATCAACTGAAGTACCATCTCAATTGAACTTCTGAAGACTCCCAGTAGCTGGCATCAGTACGCTCAGTGTCTTTGAGGATTCCTGTTGTGGGCATACATTTTCTCCAATCTCTTCTGGTTTTGAGTGCCTTCCAGTTGGAACCCCACTAGGTTAACTAACCATGGGACTGCATCTACATAGTTGTCACAAGAATTTAATCAAGCAGCATGTGTAAAGCATGATACATGATACCTATTAAGTAGAAACCACTCTGTGCTAGCTATTGCTGTTATTTTCATTCCAGTGAATTAGTTCAATAGTTTTATTTATTTAACAAGTATTAATTGGGTGCCACCATATATCAGGGACTGTGCTAGGAAGGGAGATACAACGGTGAGCAGATACAACAATGGTTGCCTCTAGTGGGAACTGCAGATGTTAATCAATCATAAAATCACACCTAAATGTGATCAGTGCAAAGAAAGCACTTAGTAATACATAGAAGGTCTATCAATATATTCTTTCCCAGTTCAGAACTACCATTTTGCTAGCAGTTGACCAAATCCTCTTTACCAGGTTTTACACACACACACACACGCACGCATGCACACGCACACGCACATGCACACACAATGACACATGCACATAAGACATTGCTTATACACATACTACCTTATGAGAAGAAAATTGCATTTTCATTTGTTGGCCTTGTTTTTCCTTCAGAGCTCCAGCCTCTTTATTTTATGAGCTCCCTCTTCTTGGGCTTCTTCTTGAAATTCAATTTCCTATTCTTAGTAGGCAGACCAAATGAATCCTTCACTTCTACTTGATTCTTGACCTCCTTGCCCATGGCCAAATGCTAATGAATATACTATCTTTACCATTACAACATCCACACCAACATAAGATAACTTATACAGATGTGTTTTCCTTTTTTTGTTTCCCACAACTTGAGATGGTGGAAATGGCCACATTTGTTTATTTTTTTAAGATTTTATTTATTTATTTGACAGAGAGAGACACAGCGAGAGAGGGAGCACAAGCAGGGGGAGTGGGAGAGGGAGAAGCAGGCTCCCCGCCGAGCAGGGAGCCCGATGCGGGGCTCGATCCCAGGACCTCGGGATCATGACCTGAGCCGAAGGCAGCCGCTTAACCGACTGAGCCACCCAGGCACCCCCACATTTGTTTCTTTAATCAGATTGAGGAAACTTCCTTCTTTACCTACTTTGCACCTTTTTTTAAATAATTAGTGGATTTTAAATGTTTTGTAATACTTTTTATTCATCTATTGAAAGAAGATATTTTTTCCTTTATTCTACCAATGGGTGTAATACATTGATTTTTTAAACTTTTATCTTGAAATAATTAGAGTCACAGGAAGTTGCACAGAAGTGTACAAGGAGATCCCATATACCTTTCACGCTAACCTCCTAATGTTATATCTTATATAATTATATTGTATAATATCAAAGTCAGAGAAATGGGATCAGTACAATACATAGAGTTTATTCAGATTCCACCAGTTTTACATGCACTCATTTGTGTGTGTGTGTAGACATCTGTGCAATTTTACCACAGGCATAATTTTGCATAATTATTACTAGATCAAGATATATAACTGTTCTGCCACAAGATCCTCTTGTGCTACTTCTTACAGCCCCTACTTTTCTATTGTCATATTTTGCTGACTAGAATGGTTCGGACTACAGAGAATGAGTGGTGAGGGCCAACATACTTGCCTTGTTACTGATGTTAGGACAAGAGCAATCTTCCACTATTCTGATGTTAGGTATAGGCTTTCTTTCAAGCTGAAGACGTTCCCTCTACTTCTAGTTTGCTGAGAGCTCCTATCAGATACACTGCTGTCGGACTTTGACAAATATTTTTTCTGCATCAACTGACATGATCTTATGACCTATCCTCTTTACATTATTGGATTACATTGTTTTTTGAAAGGTGAAATAGCCTTCCACAACTGGAATAAAATTCCACTTGGTCATGGGGCAGAATTATTTGTATATGTTGTTGGATTTTGTTTGCTAATACTTTGTTGAGGATTATCTGCATCTAAGTTCCTAAGAGATATTGCACTCTAGGATTTTGTTGTTGTTTGCCTGTGTGTAGGAGTTTTTGTTTGTTTGTTTGTTTGTTTTTTACTGTCTTTGGCTGGATTTGGTAATACTAACTTGATAGAATGAGGTAGGAAATATTCTCTCCTTTTTAATTTTTTTTTTGAAGATTGCATAGAAATCATCCAGGCTAAAATATTTATTTTGTGGGAGCTTTTTAACTTCATTTAGCATTATGGAACTATCCAGGTTGCCTATTTTATCTGCTTGGTAGTGTGTGGATTTTGAGAAGTTTGTTTTTTCTAAGTGTTCAAATTTATGAGCATAGATTTGTTCATTGTGTTATCTTATTAACATTTTAATGACTACCGCATCTGTGGTGATAACCCCTCTTTAATTCCTGATATTGGTGATTTGTGCTTTCTCTCTTTTTTATCTTTTTTCAGTTTTGAGAGTGTTGTACCTTTTTTTTTCTCTTCGAAGAACGGCTTTTGGATTTACTGATTTTCCCTATTGCTTCCCTGCTTTCAATTTTTTTTGATTTCTGTTATTATTTCATTCTTCTTGTTTTGGATTTATTTGGCCATTTTTTTCCTAATTTCCTTAGGAACTTAGATTGTGATTTCAGTACTTTCCATTTTCCTATAGTTTGTAGTACCGTAAGCTTCCTCTTGTGCCTGCTCTAGTGATGTTATTTTTTTTAATATATTCTATGTTCATTTTCATTCAGTTCTGTGTATTCTTAATTTTCTGAGACATCTTTGACCCAGGAATAATTGATAAATGTGTTAAGTTTTAAGCATTTGACATTTTTCCTGTTCTCTTTCTATTATTGACTTCTGGTTTGATTCCATTATAAACTGAAAACATATTCCATACATAAACAAATACTTCAAAATTTTTAAGATTTATTGTAGGACCCAGGATGTGGTGAAGGAACATACACTTGGGCAGAGGTTCCTTGGGCACTTGAAAATAATGTGTATTTAAATTTTGCTTCATGAAGTGTTTTATATATGCCAATTAGATCCTGTTTGATAGTGTTCTTCAGTTTTTTCTGTATCTTGCTGATTTTCTGTCCTATAATTCTGTCAATTGCAGAGAGCACGGTGTTACAGTCCTGATCTATAATTAATGAATTTAACTATTTCCTCCCCCAACTCTAGTAGTTTTTGTTTCATGTATTTTGAAGATCTGTTGTTTGGTGCAAACAGGCTTGTGATCTCTATGTCTTCACAGTGGAGGGTCCCTTTTGTCATTATGAAATGTAGTGCCTGCCCCATGGTGTAATGGTTAGCACTCTGGACTATGATATATCTCTTATTGTTCCAGTAATATTCTTTACTCTGAAGGTTTATCTGATACTCATATAGACATACTGGTTTTTATTTATATTTTTATTAGCATGATATATATTTTCCATCCTTTTACTTCCCATCTACATATGGTATTACACTTGAAGTTATTTTTTCGTAGACAGCATATAGTTGGATCTTTTTTAAATCCATTCTGCCAATCTCTATTTTTAAAATACACTTTTAAATTTTAAAACAGTCCTTTATTTACAAAATTATTGGAAAAGTAACACAGAGAGTTCCTATGTACGACACATTCACTTTCTCCTATTATTAACACCTTACATTAGTATGGTATATTTGTTATAAATAATAAACCAGTATAGATACCATTATCACTATCTAGGAAACATATTTTGTTCCAATTCATTAGGGATTTTTGTCCTTAATGTTCTTTACCTGTTGCAGGATTCCATCAGAGACACCCCATAACATTTAGTAGATATGTCTCTGTAAGCTCCTTTTGGTTGAGACAGTCTCTGAGATTACTTTGTCTTTGATGATCTTGCCAGTTTTGAGGAGCCCTGTTCTGCTAGTCTTTGGATTGTCCTTCAATTGGAAATTGTCTGATGTTTTTCTCATGATTACAGTAGGCTGATGTGTTTGGGGGAGGAAGAAGTGCCATTATTATCACACCGTGTCAAGGGCATGTACAAGCAGCATGTCTGAACACCGTTGATAATTTTGCTCACCTGGTTGAGGTAGTGTTTGTCAGGTTTTCTCACTATGAAGTTTCTCTTTTTCTTTTACCTTTGTTCAATCATTTATTTGTAGTAGTATGGATAAATGAATATTATATTTTGATACTTTGAGTTATGATCCAATATTATTTTTGTGTTTTTTTTGTTTTGTTTTGTTTTGCTTTGCTTTTTGTTTTGTCAGGTGGTTGCAGCTTCAGCCATTGGGATACCTTTTAGTTGGCTCCTATATCCTGTATCTTTTATTTTTTTTCTTTTTTAAGTAAGGCTCCATACCCAACATGGAGTCCAATGTGGGGCTTGAACTCACAACCATGAAATCAAAACCTGAGCTGAGATTAAGAGTCAGATGCTCAACCAACTAAGCCACCCAGGTGCCCCAAGTATCCTTTATCTTTTGACCTACTCCCATAGCTGTGGTTTTGGTTTGTGTATGCATGTGTTTTTGTTTTGTTTTGATTGGTCTGGTTGTTTGAGTACTTTCATTATTTTCAGTCACTACGAGATGCTCCAGGTGCATCTGGTATATTTCCTGCCCTGGTGCTAGAACCAGCCATTTTTCCAAGGAGTCATGGTTCTTTTATCCTAATACCAGAAAGGTATTAAAAACCAAGATCTTGGCATTAAGGATGCTCATTACTACTGGAGTGTCATGGCTTTAAGCTCTCTCCGTTGACAAAGCAGGGAGATATTTGCAGATATAACATACATCTATCTATAAATATGTCTACGTGTAAACATCTTTATTTATATTAAATTAAAACTGAGTTCATTCTGATGTCTCCCACTCTACTCATAGCCTTATGGATTTTTTTAGCCTCCTTTTTTTGTTAATCTGTAACCTATTACTCCAACAATGAGAGACCTGGTTTTCCCTATCTGCCATCCATTTATTAATTGTTCAGTGCCGACATGAATGTGTAGTGGTTTCAAGATTGTTAAACTGTGTTCCCAAAGGAAAAAAAAAAATTATCCACTACAATAATATGCAGTGTGTAGATCCCATTTCCTTTTGTCTTACAGGCTCCACTCATTTCCAGTTACATGGATCAAACCTTTCCCCTGATCCCCTTTATGGAGGCTATTCCATACATTTGTAGTACATTTAGATTCTTTTGTCACATTAGGTAGTCAATCCTAGAATCCCCTGATCTCCTCAATGTTTTTTTTTTTTTAAATTGCGTACATTAAGGTTATTCCTTTTGTCATAAAGTCCCATGGGGTTTGACAAATACTTAATTTCTTGTGTTCACTATTATAGGATCATACTAAATATTTCCACAGCCCTAAGAAATACCAGGTAGTTTTCCTACTTTATGCTCCCCACAAACACACATCAAACTCTTGGCAGCCACTTATCTGGTTAGCATGTCTACAGATTTGCTTCTTTCCAGAATTTGTAATTGCAGTCACACATTATGTAGCCTTTTTAGACTGGGCTTTTCACTTAACAATAAATATTTAACATTCAGCCATGTCTTTTCACTGCTTCATAGTTATTTTTATCACTGAATAAGGATGTATCAGTCTCTGGCCTTTGATTGGTGTATTTAGACCATTTCAAATTTAATTACCTATTGATGTGTTAGGTCTTAAAAGTCTACCATTTCATTATTTACTTTCTGTTTTGCCTCTGTTTTTTGTTCCTTTGTTTTTCTCTTCTTTTACCCTTTTACAGGTTAATCATTTTTTAATGATTCCATCTTGATTTATTTCTAGTGTTTTTGAGTATATTGTTCTATAAAGTTATTTTACTGATTACACTAGATATTACCATGTACAAACAAAATTTTATGAGACCCTATTGGTATCAACATTTTTTACCACTTAAAATAAAATATTGAAATCTTGCTTCATTTAGGTCTTGTTACCCTCTCCAATTCTTAAATGTAATTATCTTCAGTATTTTATTCACATATAGTGAGCACTATATCAAATTGTCAAATAATTATTTCAACAATCAAATATGATTTAAGAAGCTCATGAAGAGAAGAAAATCTTTTGTTTTTGTTTTATGTCTAACTTGGCCTATTAATAGTGATACTACCAGATAGGAATGCCCGCAGGCACTTACCTGGGCCCATACTACTTATGGCAGCCCCCACAGACATTTCCACACCACATCAAAGCCAATATTTTGTCTGGAGTGGCCCTTGTGGTTCTTACTATGATTGCAAGATGAACTCAGCAACAACCATCAGGAACTTTGAAAACACAGTTTATTACTCTGAAGTGCTGGAGGGTACATAGCATACCCAGGGTCACACAGTGAGGACATGGGAAGGGAGCAGCAGGGTCACTCAAGTGGTCAGTCATCTAGGGCTTTTAAAAAAGGGGAGTTTCATGAATGGGATGGCCTGGCTCTTTATCTAGTTGTGCAGCTGGCCATATGTTTATTCGAGATGCATGTCTTTGAAATGGACACCTTGCCAATCAAAAGGTTCATGTCAGGTACTTATATTACATATTTACTCCATTCGGTTTTTTTTCTTTCTTCTGAAGTTCCAAGGCTGCTTCTCATATTATAGCCTATCTACCTGAAAAGGTTCCTTTACTTTTTGTTAAGTCTAGATCTGCTAGTGGCAGATTCTCTTATGTTTTGTTACTTTTGTGTGTGTGTGTGTGTGTGTGTGTGTGTGTGTGTGTGTGTGTGTGTTTTGTCTGAGAGTATATTTATTTCCCCTTCATTCCTGAGGTATAGTTTCTCCAGCTACAGAATTTAAGGTTGACAGTTATTTTGTGTCAGACCTTGGAAAATGTCATACCTCTTCTTTCTGTTCTCCATGGTTTCAGATGAGAAATCACTGTCATGAAAATTAGTTCTCCTAAAGGTAGTACATCCTTTCCCTCTGGTTGCTTTCTTGACTTTTTCATCTGTAGTTTTCAAAAATTTAATTATCATATGCTGCATATATTTCTTGGTTTTTATTCCATTTTTAGCTTCTTGAATTTGTAGCTTATGTCTTTCCCCAAATTTGGGAGCATTTCATCCATTATTTATTTAAATACTTTTTTAGTCCCTCATTGTTTCTCCTTTCCTTCCAGGACCCTGATCATACAAATGTTAGATCTGTTATTATTGTCCCACAGTCCCTGAGAATCTGTTTACCACTTTGGGTGTATTTTTTTGGGGGGGGTGTATTTTTTATTCTGTTATTCTAATTAAGTATTTGTTGATCCATCCTGAAGTTCATTGATTATGTCTTCTATCATCTCCATTCCACTCAGCTAACCCAGCAAATTTTTTTTTTAATTTTCATTATCATAGTTCTTAGTTTTTTTAATTTCCATTTGGTTCTTTATCATAGCTTCTATTTATTTGCCTCAATTTTCTATTTTTATTTTTTCAGGAGAATTTGTATTTCCTTGTTGAAGCAATTTCATTATGACTGCTTCAGAATTCTTGTCCATTAATTTGGATATCCAGTTCATTCTCATTACTGGCTTCAGTCGATTATCTTTTCTTGTTTGAGTTGTGATTTCCTGACTTCTTGGTATGATGAGTAATTTCCAGTTGCATCCTGGACATTATGTATGTTATCTTAAGAGATTGTCGCTTCCATTTAAATCTTCTATTTTAACAAGCAGTCACCCTGCTTAGATTTAGTGTGTAAGTTCTGATCTAGTTTGAGGGATGTAGTTTCAATGACAATGTGATTTGCTGAGTCCTTGCTATGTTTTTCTGGACTGCTTCTTTTGTTTTTTCCTCTTGGCTCCACTGAAACTCTTGCTTCATCCCTACTGGTATCACCTGAGGGGGCAGAAGCACTTTTCTGGGTCACTCAGAGTACACAGATAAGGGGTTGGAGATGCCAGGCACTGAGGACAGGGAGTAGTTCCCTTGGCCTGTTTTCTGGCTGCCTATTCCTTCTCAGGCTTTCCTGCAGTCCCTTCTGGTCCTATCAGGAAAACAAAGAGCCTCCTTCTGCTTCTTGGGGAAAGATCATGAAATGCCAGTTCTGGGTTGCCTTTTGTTGGTAGGTAAAGGGCTGGGGGATGCTGGGCCTGGGTTCCCTTCTGCTGCAGGATGGAGGACTGAGAGACTTGGCTATTACAAAGTAAGGAAAACACTAAACAATACAGAAATAATAAATATAAGGAACAGCCACTATACTAGGGCTGAGCTAGATCACCTGAGAGAGAACCTCCCACTCCTGCACCCCAAGACTGAGACCCACAACTTGATGGAGAGGGCACAGCTGTGGTTCACCGGATGGCAGAGAAATCATGGCGGTGACACTTCAGTGGTACTTTTGGACATTTCCCTCTTGATCTTGTGGGAGAAGTACCCTTTAGAATAGGTGCTAGAGAATTCTGTTCACAGGGAGATCTGAGGACCTTTGCTATGAAATTATGTGGGGAGAGGTATGGGAGTGTTAGGGAAGCTTCTGGCCACTGGGTGCTATAGAAGTCTGATGCTGGGGAAACTGCATGTATTAAGAATCTTGTATGAAAAAGACACCCTTTCTGCAGGAGCTGGACACTGCAGTGACTGTACAGCACAGAAGCATGAAGAGCTAGCACATTAGACAGGAGGCAAAACTCATTTTACTCCAGCCATGTTGCTCTAGTACCCTCTGCTGACAAAAGATAACATCATGCCAGCTGGCAAAGGAAAATTCTGCAGGGTCCAGACCCATTTTCACAGAACAGAAAAAAAAGAGTGAATTTAATGCTGAGAGACAATAAGTGGATAACTGGCACACTCCTTTGGGGAAACAAGAATGTCCCAACTATGTTTTGGTGATTTGTTGATAGTATAATTAAGCTGGGTTTCTCTTAGTTCAAACCCAGTGAATCTATCCAAATGCAATCAGGAATGGTGTTGAACTGGATTGAAAAATACTGAATAGAGGAAAATCAGTTAATGATTATTTCAATAATCCATGCCTACAGTTATAATACAGTTACCTAGCACATAGTAACCACAACATGATATTTTTAAAACAGATGTGAAATAAGAAAAACAAGAAAGGATAAATTGCATAATATGTTTTTTTTAATGAGCCAAACAAGAAAACAAATAAGGGTCATTCCAAGACTTGAGCCTGATAGCTTGGGAAATTGGTGATGATGTTTTCAAAACTTGGTATTGATAGTAAGAAATTATTTCAAACATCAAGAGTGTTGTGAAGTTTTTACAGTGAGTTTGAGGATATAGTAGTTAATCAAGTAGAAGGAAAGAAATGAATATATTCATTCAGAACAAAATTAATATTTTATTTCTTTCATAAATAATTCATAAGATAAATGAGATAATTGTATTTTCCTTAATTATACAAGTTATAATATTTAAATGAAAATATAAATTCAAAAGATATAATAGTGACATAACTGATCCCAGTTCTCATTTACCCACTGCTAACATACTAGTAAATATCCATATTAGCTTTTTTCATAAATATATATCAATAAATATAAAAATAGGTATATGTAGCAAAATGGGATTGTATTAAACATACATTTGCTAACAAGGATTTTCACTTAATATATTATGAAAATTCCTGTGTCATTAAATATTCTTCAAAAATATGATTTAAAATGGAACATTTAAAATGGAACACTTTAAATCATATTCCATTATTTGATTATTCCATAAATTATTAAGCACTTCCCATATTACAGGAGATATACTGCACCTAATCTGTCTTATTATAACTAATGCTACGATTAACATCTTTGGACATAATACTTGGTGTGAATACAGGATTGTTTCCTTGGGATAAATTCCCAGTTAATTAAGTTGAATTTTTAAAATATTTTTATGAAGGAAACAAGTGGTAATATAAATTGTTTTATAATTAAGTGTTGCTAATTGCCTTTATAAATGTAATAACAATCTTCATGCCAACAAACAATGAGTAAAAATTTTGGATTCCAGTATGCTTGCTAATACTGAATTTGACGCTTAAAAACAAAGAAACATGACTTTGACAATCTAATAGAAATGGTATCTTATTGTGCATTTACGTTATTAAGTTGCTAATGTGGTTGAAAAAATTTTACATTAATTTATTTGTTTTTATTTCATTTTATGTTTTGTTTATTCATCCCTCCATACTTGCTTTAAACATCTTTCCATTGGGGATATTGAAAGTAATTCCACCTTGATTCAAAGTCTTAAATTATCACCTTGTAAATGTCTTACAGTCCTACATTTTTACTTAATATCAGTGGAATTATTGTTTTAAAATTAGTGTTTGAAAATAACCTTTTGAAATGTTATTTAATCATGCCAATTATATGTTATCTTTAAATCATCTGTCCTCCATTGAAATCAGCATGGAACTTGATCATCTGAATCTTTCAATAGAGCTGACTGGTTGAATGGGGATGTCCATCTTAATGGAGTTCAGTAACAGGTTTATATTCTGTTAAACTAAACATGGTTTGTCAGAAGTATTTGGGATATGAGCATTTAAGCCTCCATAGTAAGTGAAAGTTGATTAGATTTAATCAGTTTCTTTTTCTCTTCATAGGAAGGAAGTATTAACAGTGCATCCTACTGTGTAGAAAGGGACTGCAGCATTTTCTGCATTATTGAGGGAAAGAAAATGTTCTGGGATATGTACTATTCTGCTTATCCCAACCACCAGCCAGTTTACACTCAAAGTATCCATGTGATCAAACCTGCCTGAAGATGCATATCAAGTGCTTATTCTTATGCAAGATGGTATGGGGTTTGGTCAAAAGAGAACTAGTCTCTGCCCTCCATGAATTTGTTTTGTTTTGGTTTGGTTTTTATCTGAAAACAAAAGGTGGTTTTCATAGATAGAATGAATTTAAACTTTCCTTCTTGAAATACCACACACGAGCAACTAATTCATTCTTTGGCATTCCGTATTGTTGATTGTACATCTTCTGTTTAATAATAGAACACCACCATATAATTAGAAGATTCAAATTGAGTATTTCAAATATAGCCATGATACTTTAACATAATACTTTAACAAAGAAACACTATTAAAAATAAACAGAAACCGTATAGAAAATTAGTTCAATCTTGACTTGACTAGGTTAGAAAAATTTAAACCAAAAACATTCTAGTGAAGAAAGGTGGTGTGTGAGTATTTATTTCTGAATTCTTACATTGTATTTCTTACATTATATTTGCAGTATGATTGCTGAGGCTAACACAAATGCAATGAATCCTAATGCCAATCTGTAGTAGCAAAATAATTTTAAAGACAACCAAAGAACCAATGATTTGTTTCTAATTTAGCTCAACAAAATTTCACAAATCATTATATTTAAATCAAACAACTAGTTAAATACTAATGAGCTAATTTAGCCAATACATTTACAAAAACCCCCCTTAGAAGGTGATTCTGTCAATTGCAGGAAGTTTTGTTGTTGATATTTGAAAATATAGCATTAAATTA
Organism: Callorhinus ursinus; assembly: GCF_003265705.2. Taxonomy (NCBI): domain Eukaryota; kingdom Metazoa; phylum Chordata; class Mammalia; order Carnivora; family Otariidae; genus Callorhinus; species Callorhinus ursinus. Next base: position 24,488,966 of record NW_027397079.1, read on the forward strand.
GTCAATTAAACAACTTGTACTTAACTGCCTGCTCAATTTAAATACTGCCCCACAGAAATGTCAGAAAGTGACATGTGAATGACTGAACTTCAGGGTGACATGGCTACATGGCACATGCCATCATGGACAATGTGCTTGCTTTGGTGTGGACTGAAGACCACTGGTCTTCTCCCAGATATTCTAGTGGTCTCTAAGAATCCCAGACTCAACACAGCCCTAGGGAGGAGGTAGACCCAACCAAACTGCCTGAAGTGATAGAGATGGGGCTGGAGAAAGATTATTTGTTTACAGAAATAAAATAGCATCGCCATTCCTAAAAACAGATAATTTGGAATAAAATTTGTATTGGTTATAGTAGGACACAACAGGGAGTAAGCCAGAATTGACAGCTTTTTATATGACATATATCACATGAAAATGAGCAGAGTGGATCCTGGTAAAAGTTGTACCACAAACTTAGATACAACTTATTATGGGTTGTATCATAAGCTTCAAGTTTGTGTTTTCAGATCTCCTGGGAGGCAACTGTCTCTAATAAAGCAAGAACAAAGCCAACTTCCACCATTTCACAAATCTTTTCATTTTCAGCTTAGATTTTTTTCTATAAATGTTAGGATTTCCTGATATTTTAATTTAACTTTTACATGAATAATTTTATGTGTTTTTACTCTAACGTAAATGCTTACTTATTATTATTTATCTGTGTATTTTTTTATTCAGCAAGAGGTGAAGGTATTAAATAAGTGGCTGGCTATATGATACACTCAAAACAATCATTATCTTTACAACATAAGGTTTGAGGTTATAAACTGCAATCTCTGAGCTTTCTTATACCATAATATAAACCTTAAAGACTAGCTAATACTCGGGGACACTACTGGAATAAAGATATTATTATTTAGCCCACATTAAAAAGGTATAATGTTTTCTACTATTAAAGTCACCTTATGTAATTAGAAACATAAACAGATTATTTGTACATAAAAATACAATTTTTGTTATGTTAAATGATAAAGAAATATTTAATCAGATAATGCTATAATGGAGAGAAGAATAAACTCCGTGGTAGAAGAACTGGGTTTTAACTATGCCACTTGTTTAGTTAAAGGAATCTGATCATTTTTCTTAACCTAGCTGAACCTAAAATTAATACTATGTAACATCAAGAAGACTATGGTTGAGTCATTATGAGGAAGATTGCCTGATTGACTGTTTAGTGGAAGTGTCTTACTAAATTCCAAATGCTATTGATACAGTTTTTCATCCCAATGCATCTAAACAGGATAATTGATTTCAAAAACCACAATTTAAAATAACATAAAATTATCATGCCGCTCAATTATATTAAGCTAGTGGCTACAGCTGAGCCTTAAAATTGATTCTGAGCTGACAATTCAGATGAAAAACAAGACTACAGACAAAAATGCTTATATTTGACTATATAGTTCTCTTGGTCAGATTAAAATAATCATATTTCCTCATACAGGGAGAGAAAGTTGTCCTCAGGCCCTGAACTGTTAATCCTTACATAAGGAACATTGTATGATATAAGGGACAATGTTTTGAACCATGATTTTGGGGGGAAAGTGCTGAAACATTAATTGAACATTTCTTATATAACCTCCACTGAAAAGAATCGTGTTACATTTTAACTCTCTGAAAAGCATTTTAGCAAGTTGCTAGGAAAATATGATTGAGGTACATTGCTTTCTGAAGTTTTGAAAATATAAAAGAAAAGGGAAAAAAGCCTTGAGAACATCATCTAATGACTAGTTAGCATATTGAGGGGGTGTCTATTTCAATTGATGTCTTGAGTGACTCTTTGACAAGTGTCATTTTGCAGTCTGTATATAGAGTGATTCTCTTAGAAAAATATTCTAGGATACTGCTTTTGTACCTGGTTGATTAAAAGCTGATGCCTGTGATGTTTTAAATGGATTTATTTGATTTAGATGCTCGATAGGCAAGTAGAGGAAAAAAAAACACATTCTTAAGGTAACTGCTGCAGAGCAGGTTAATATTGATTTTGAAAGACTCGGGAAGATCTCAGATTCACCCAAGGTAGACCTGGGCTTCTTAAATAATCTGTCTTTCAAATAAGGGATTAGACAGAATGTAGAATTCCGTGGTCTGAGAAATACTGGCATTTGGTGTAAAGTGAAGACATGGATATTAGCCAAAATTATCTGTTCAGGATGAACTGAGAAGAGTCTGAAAAGCCAGAGTCATCTCCAAGGAAGAGAAATGACAGAAAGAGGAAGAAAAACCAGTTACCTTTGTCTCTTACCAAGCCATGTCTTTGGATGCCATGCCCTTGCTATGGCAAAGGTCTATAAGTTTGGCAAAGAAGGAAAGGAACCAATACCAGTTCCAGAGATTGGATCAAATTCTCCATCAAAATGGGAACGACTACAGTTTTCCACAGTGCACCAGACTCTCTCTGTTCTTCGTATATTCTCCACTCTCATTCTTTCTGCTTGGAACACTCCCCTTCCAACTCTTCTCCTAGGTACCTCTTACACAACCTTTACATTTAACTCTCATATGGTACCTGCCTGGCTTGCACCTGCTGTGCACACCAGTAATGCACTCGCATTCACATTCTCATAGTGTTAATTGTATTCTGCTGTAATGACCTGATTCCTTATCATAACCCTCACTAGGCAATAAGGTCTTTAAGAGCAAGAACGATGTTTCATTTGGCATTGTTTTTCTGGTGCTCCCCTCCAGTGACCTCCAGTGACCTCTGTACCTCTTCATCTGAACATTCCCACGGTAACAACTGCCATCGCTGAAAATACTCAAGCTTTGACATTTTAAAGTCAGATATCTAATTTTCTGATCAAAACACATTATCCCACTACAGCTGCCAAAAAAGTATGCAAAAGATAAAATTCAAGAGGATACCACATTGATTCTGGGAAAATAAGAATTTATATGTATGTGACTGGGAAAGAGTTGTGTAAGGTCATGTGAATCTTATAAATTATTTGTATGGAAATCAAGAGGAATAGATTTATATTAAGTATAACAAGATTGAAAAATTTCTAAGTTAAAGTAAGTGGCTAGTTCACTTTTAGCTCCAATAAAATTATTCATTTATAAACCTAGATAAGAAAAGGACTTCAACTCTCTTCAGGTATTATAGCATCTACCAATTTGTTTTGGATTGATTAGTATCTATTTAATACATCTTTGCTGATTGAACTTTAGTTTAAAGCCAGGTAGACATAAATATATCATTACAATATTAAGATTTTAGATAAATGCATTTTTCTTCTATTTTAAAATGTGTCAGGGGAGATCATTAAATCATTGGGCAATGCACTAAACTTTAAATTCTAGGAAGGGGGAGGATGAATTTATATACTCAAAGAAGAAACTCAGTATGACTCCTTTGCCAGATTAATGCCACAAAATTACCAAGGGGTCTTTCAACCTTTCATAAAATGCCTTGGAAGGAGATGAAATAGAAAATCCTTAATCAAATATTTTCATTTATTTTCACATCAACATGGTTTTAGAATAAACCTTATTACATTGATCTACCTTTCATCAGTGTAGAGTATTAAAAGCTTCTCCTGGTATGGATTTTTTTTGTTGATTTTTTTTCCTTTATGAAACCAAATAAAAAACTGGCCAGAGTTGATGATTATCTTCAGCTATTGTAACAAATTATCACAAACTTAGTGTCTTAAATCAACACAAAGTCATTGTTATGCAGTTCTGGGGATCAGAAGTCCGAAATGAGGTTTGGTTGTCTGAAATCAGGTGTTGGCTGGCTCTACGGGTCAGGGGAGAGATTCCTTTTCATGCCTTTTCCGTTTTCTAAAGGTTACTCTTATTCCTTGGTTCATGACCCCCTTCCATTCTCCAAGCCAGCAAAGGCCAGTTGAGTCTTCCTTATATTGCATCACTTTAGCATTGACTCGTCTTCTGCCTTTCTCTTCAAAATCTAAGGACCCTTTTGATTACGTTGGGATCATCCAGGATATTCATCCTATTTTAAGGTCAGGTGGTTAGCAATCTTAGTTCCATGGGCAACCTTAATTTAATGCTGCCATACAGCAGAATTATGCCTGATTTCTGAAGATTAGGATGAGGGTGTCTTTGGGGTGCATTATTCTGCAGCATTTGGGATCATTACCATATAAGTGTTACATGAATTTTGATTTTTAGAAAAGATATTCTTTTTTTTTTTCAAAAGACAGATCTAACAATTTCTTTTCACAAGATCTCACTGGTCATACTTCTGATAACTTTAAGATCTTCATTTCCATAAACACATCTCTTGAATAGACAAGCTGGTGAGAAAAATCTCTCAAGTATTTTCAATTTTCATAAATGAAAAAATAATGAAAATACAATTTACAATTTCTAAATTGTAGGAAATAAAACAAATGTACTTGGATGAAAGCTTAAGAAATTTGCAATGATTACAAAACATCAGTTTTGCAATGATTACAAGAACATCAGTTTTAAGCTGGTGCATTGAGGAAGTGTTTTAGGTATAAAACTAGTTTTATTCACTAGAAAAATGCTCAAAGAGTAATACATAAAAAACCCATCTAAATACAATTATGAAAAGGAGAACTTTAGCTCACATAAGGGGATGATGTAGTTATGATAAATTATAGGCCCAGTCATCAAAGTTATGTTCATATGTTACAAACAGATGGTCCTTAACCCTGATTTCCACTCTGAAAATTTACTAGGTGACATTGCTTTTAAATGTTCTTAATTAGAGTGGCAAGCTGGTAAATTTTAAGGGACTGACCATCCCTTAGTTTATGCAAATTTAGAAACATAAAATGTGTGACAGAACTCTCAGAAAGTAATAGAAGAAAAAATATATATGTATGTATTGATAGCAACCACTTATTAAGACTCTACTTGGCATAGGCAGTGTGCTAGAAAATGTATTTTCCAGTTCTTAAAAGCAAAACCAAAAAACAGAAGCCAAACCTGGATTTCCAGTTTCCAAGCTACCTTTAAGATGCCTAGAACTTCACCACTCTGTTCTAAGGTCAAGCAAAAAAGCTGGACAAACTGAGAAAAGCAACTCTTCTTAGATCTGTAGGAGAGGGAAAGTCACAGGGCAAATCCCTCCACCCCAAATCAGAGACCAACGAGCAATTACGGACAATCACAACTTAACAGAGTTTCTCCATGAGCTAAAACTTATGCAGGAGCTATTTCTGGGGCAGAAGAATCTGAACTGAAAGGTGCACAGCTCCTTTTCATTGCTAAGGAGTATTGCATTATGTGGATGTCCCACAGTGTTTATTCACTCAGCAGTTACAGGAGATTTAGATCTTTTCCAGTTTTTAAATGATTGTGGATATGAAGCCACTATGCATATACACATACAGGTTTTTATGTGAACGTAAGTTTTCATTTGACATGGGTAAATACCTAGGAAAGAGATTGCATATAAGTGCAGGATTAACTTTATAGGAACATTTCAAACTGTTTTCCAAAGTGGCAGTACCATTTTGCATTTCCATTTGTCTATATGACCATTTCCACTTGCTCCAAATCCCTGCCAGAACTTGTTTTGATTTTGAATTCTAGCCATTCTAATGTGTAAGGAATGATTTTAATTTGCATATCGCTAATGACTAACGGTATTGAGTTTCTTTTCATGTGCTTATTTTCCATTTGCATATCTTCTTTGATGAAATGTCTGTTTACATGTTTTGCACATTTTATTGGTGTTTTTTTTTCTAATTATTAAATCTTGAGAGTCCTTTATACATTTTGAACATAAGTTCTTTATCAGATATGTGTTTCATAAATATTCTCTTAGAGTCTGTGGCTTGTCTTTTGATTCCCTAACAGTATATTTTTAATTCTGGTGAGCTTGAATTTATCCATTTTTTAAAATGGATCATACTTTGAATGTCATATCTAAAAATATCATTGATTTGCTCAAGGTCACAAAGATTTTCTTCTATATTCTATTCAAAAGGCTTATACTTTATAATCCATTTTGACTTAATTTTCGTATATGTTTTGTGGTGGGACGAAGGTTGTTCTTTTTTCTTTTTTTAATGGAAGTCCAAATGTCCAAGCACCATTTGTTAAAAAGACTATCTCCCCTTCTTTAAATTGCTTTGGAATTTGTGCCAAAAATCATTGATTTTATTATATATGCTGTCCACTCCTGGGCTCTCTATTTTGTTCCATTGATCTATGGCTCTATACTTTTATAAATGCCACATCGTCATGATTCTTGCAGTAATCTACATGATTCTTTAGAGTAATAAACTCTATTGGTTCTATTAGTGAGTTGTCCAACATTGTTCTTCATAAAAATAGTTTTGATTATTTTAGAGTATTTGGTTTCCATAAAAATTTAGAATTCACTTATCAATGTCTACAAATATTCTTTCTGGGATTTTTATTGGGAATAAAATTTCCAATTCTCTCTTTGGGGAGGATTAATATGTTAGTAATATTGAGTCTTTTGAAACATGAACAGAGTGTATCTTACCAGTTATTTAGGTCTTTGGTTGTTTTCCTTGGTGATTCAAAGTTTTCAGTGTACAGAACTTGCATGTGTTCAGTTAGTTTTAAACCTAGGTAAGTAAAAAGGGCACCTGGGTGGCTTAGTCAGTTGAGCATCCAACTCTTGGTTTTGGCTCAGGTCATGATCTTAGCATCCTTGGGTGGAGCCCTGCACCAGGCTCCACACTCAGCATGGAGTCTGCTTATGATTCTCTCTCTCTCACTATGGACTCTGAAAAACAAACTGAGGGTTCTAGAGGGGAGAGGGGTGGGGGGATGGGTTAGCCTGGTGATAGGTATTAAGGAGGGCAAGTTCTGCATGAAGCACTGGGTGTTATATGCAAACAATGAACCATGGAACACTACATCAAAAACTAATGATGTATGGTGATTAAGATAACATAACAAAAAAAAAGATTCTCTCTCTCTCTCTCTCTGCCCCTCCCACTTGTGCTGTCTCTCTCTAAATAAATAAAATCTTTAAAAAAAACTAAGTAATGTATTTTGGTACTATTATAAATAGGATTACATTTAACTTAAATTCCCAATAATTTATTGTTAGTGTAAAGTAGTACAATAAGTTCTTTTTATGCTGACTTGCAAACTTGCTAGAATCACATTAGTTTTAGTAGCTTTATTTAAATGTTTTTAAGATTTCCTGTGTAAAGAATCATGCTATCTGCAGACAGAAATCCTTTCATTTCTTCCTTTTCAACGTGTATGCTGTGTATTTCTGTTTTGTTTGTTTTTATTGTTCTGGTAAGGACCTCCAGTACGATGTCCAATAGGAGTGGTGATAAAGGGGAAGGGACATCCTTTGTTCAGGCTTTGAGCATATTGTTAGCTTTAAGATTTTTATACATACCCTTCATCTGGTAAGGAAGTTTCCTTCCATTGCCAGTTTACTAAGAGTTTTTATAATAAATGGAATTTGAATTTTGCAAATGTTTTTTCTGTAGCTGACATGACCATATGATTTTTCTTATTTACCCTGGCATAATATGGTCAAATATATTGATTGATTTTCAAATGCTGAACACTGATCTCAAAATATTTATCCTGAGGTAAACAACATTAGTTATGATGTATTTTCCTTTCTATAAATCCTGCTTGATTTGATTTGCTCATACATGTGATTACATCATATATTGAAGATTTATAGTGTTCTTTATTCAGGAGGAATATTAGCCTGTAGTTTTTCTTTAGTATCCGAGTAATACCAGACTAATAATAAGTTAGGAAGTGTTTCCTCCATTTCTTTTCTTTTTTTTTTTAAAGATTTACTTATTTATTTGAGAGAGAGGGAGAGAAAGAGAGTGTGCGAGCAGGGGGAGGGAGAGAGGGAGAGAATCGCAAGCAGACTCCCTGCTGAGCAAAGAGCCCCCTCGGGGCTCGATCTCATGACCTGAGCTGAAACCACGATTTAGATATTCAACCCATTGAGCCACCCAGGCGTCCCACGTTCCCTCCATTTCTATTACCAGGAATAATTAGTCTAGAACTGGTATTATTTCTTACCTAAATGTGTAATAGAATTGGCTGTTATGCAAGTAAAGTCATTTGGACCTTAAGTTTTCTTTAGACAAACTTTATTAATAGCTTTATTGGTATTTAATTTGCATAATATTAAATACATTCATTTTAAATGCATACTGCGATGATTTTTTAGTATATTTACAGAGTAGTGCGACCATTACCGTAATCCAGTTTTAAATCATTTCTATTACCTCCAAGATGTACCTATTACCTATCTGTAGCCATTTCTCTTTATTATATATCTCCCTAGGCAACCGATAATTTGTTTTCTCTATATATAAATTTGCCTTTTCTGGATATTTAATATAAAGGAATCAGATATCTGATCTTTGCAGGTGACTCCTTTCACTTAGTATAATATTTTGGAGATTCACCCATATTGTAGTATATGTCAGTGTAGTCTATTGCTTTTATTTCTGAATATATTCCCCATTGCATATGACTTTACCACATTTTGTTTGTTAATTCATCAGTTAATAGATATATGGATCATTTTTCAGTTCGGAGCTATTAAGAATATTGCTGCTATGAATGTCCATGTATAAATCTTTGTGTGTACTTAGGTTTTCATTCCTCTTGGGTAGCTGTCTAGGAGTGGGACAGCTGAGTCATGTGCCAAATTTGTGTTTTTTTTTAAAACACTACTAAATTGTTTTTCAAAGTGGTTGAAAAATTTTGCATCTCTTCACAAATTTACCAGGACTTGTTATTGTCTCTCTTTAGGGACAGTAATTCTAGTGGGTGTGAAATGGTTATCTCCTGTGTCTTTAACTTGCATTTTCTTACTGACTAATATTCAGCATCTTTTTACGGACTTGTTAGACATTCTTTGTTTCTTTGTGTGTGTGTGTGAAATGTCTATTTATATTTGTCGTCCATGTTTAAATTGGGTTATTTATCTTCTAATTGACTCGTTAGAATTCTACAGGAATCTTTTATTTTTTTTTTTTTGATCTAGGGTTCCATGATTCATTGTTTGCGTGTAACACCCAGTGCTCCACGCAGAACGTGCCCTCTTTAATACCCATCACCGGGCTAACCCATCCCCCCACCCCCCTCCCCTCTAGAACCCTCAGTTTGTTTCTCAGAGTCCACAGTCTCTCATGGTTCTCTACAGGAAAATTTTTAAACATCAGTTAATGTCTTTAATGAATATAAGGACATGCAATTTCTCTATTTCTCCTTGAGTGAACTTTGATAGTTTGTGTCTTTCAAGAAATATGCCCATTTCATCTAAGTTAACAAATTTATAGGCATAAGGTGATTTATAACATATAATTATTAATTTTTTTACATCTTTCTAATAGTTGTGATGTCACTTTACTCATTACAGTAGCCCCCACCTTATGTTCCAAGACCCTCGGTGGATGCCTGAAACCACAGGTAGTACTGGGTACTAGAAATACTGTTTTATTTCCTATACCTACATACCTCTAATAAAGGTTAATCTATACATTGGGCACAGTAAGCAATTAACAACAACCAATAATAAAATAGAAAAATTATTATAATATACTTTAATATAGATTATGTAGATGTGCTCTCTCTCAAAACATCTTACCGTATTGCACTCACCCATCTTCTAATGATGATGTGAGTTGACAGAATGCCTGCGTGATGAGATCGAGTGAGATGAATGACATGTGTACTGTGACTTGAGTTAGGCCACTGTTGACCTTCTAAGGATATGACAGAAAAAGGGTCCTCTGCTTCCAGACCACAGTTGATCAGGAGTAACTGAAACCACAGAAAGCTGAAACTACACATAAGGGGGAACTACTGTTCTGATACTGGTAATTTGTGTTTTCTCACTTTTTTCTTGGCTAGATGTTTATCAGTTTTCTTGATCTTCTCAACCAATAGAATTTGGTTTCATTAATATCCTATATTGTTCTTCTCTTTCCATTTCACTGATTTCATTCCATTTTAAAAAATTCCATTCTCTCTTTATATTTTATTATGGGTCACATTCACTTGCATACATATTTTTTGCAGTGTCTAACCTACTGCTAATCCCATTTTGTATATTTTTCATTTCATTGTAGTTTTCAATGCTGGAAGTTTGAGTTGGGTCTTTTTGTCCATATCTCTAACTTTTGAGCATGCAGGATACAGTTATAATAATGGTTTTATCACCCATTTCTGCTAATTTAAACATTTCCTGTCAATTCTGAGTCACTTCTGATTATTTATTATCCTCATTATGGGCCATGTTTTTCTGCTCCTTTATATGGCTCATAATCTTTTAATGTTTGACGTGAGGCATGGTACATTTTACTTTTTTGGTGCTGCATACTTTTTGATTTCTATAAATATTCTTGAACTTTGTTCTAGATGCAATTAATTGAAAATGGATTCATGCTTTAGGGTCCTGCATTTGAGGTTTCCTTGGCAGATCCGTGGCTTTGCTAGGTCTGTGGCTAATCATTCTGTATTAGGAATTGTGATTCAAGATTTTCCTGAGTCCTCTATCAAAACCCCATTATGATATATGTGAACTATTCCCAACCCTGTGTAAATGCCAGACACTATTTCCTCTCTTTGTTTACCTGACCTAGGATAATTTTCTCACCTACCTGCAATGATATATAATCTACTGATTATTTGAGGAAGTTCCTCTGAAGATCTCTAGAGTTCCTTTCTTAATGCATCTCTGTTCTCCCGGGTACTCTGTCCTGAAAGCTCTACCTGTCATTCTCCTTGGAGTCTCTGCTCCTTCTCCCCAACGCAGGAAGTCTCGGAGTTCCACCTGTGTTCCCCGTCTCTGCACCACAGACTGGAAACTCCCTTAAAGCACTAGTTTGCAGTATGTATGATCCCATCTCATTTATTTTTGTCTCTTAGCTATTACTGTTCCCCCTTCCCTGATGTCAAGTGTCTTGAAAACCATAGTTTTATATACTTTGTCTTTTGTGTTGTTATTTCTGATGAGAGGGTCAATCTGATCTCAGATATTCCATCTCGGTCAGAGGCAGAAATCTTTTTCTTAAATCATTTTATTTTCTTATCATAAGCTATTACAACATCCTTCATAAACCTTAGAGCTTAAACATAGCTGAACACTCAAGTAAAGTGTGACCAAAATATGTGACACACTCACCCTCTGCTGTATATATGACACTCTTTTACATTCTAACTGTGATTATGCTAGACTTCCAATAGCAATTTCACTGTATCGACTAACTTTTGTATCTCTTCACCAACAAGGTTGACCTTACTCTGGTCACATTTTTAGTTCACATCAACAATCGGCCATCAGAGGATGCCTGTAATAACATATAATGATCCAGATAGATGTGGTTTAATCAGCCTGAAGTTTAACAGGATCATTTTCTCGCTCATCAGCATTGCGTATCTAGTTATACAGTCTAAGGTAATATTTACTACTTAAACCAATCTGACAAAATTAGCTAACAAATAAAACACATTTCCCCCCACAAATGTTGATAACTCTCCCTCCTCACATTCTGTTTTTCAAAGGATGTCTCTTTCTTCCCATGCAAAATATGTCTACTTTTAAATGTTTATTAAAAATTATTGTCCCCTTGTGCCAACCTGTCAGGATCCTTTAGAATTCTCATTCTGTTTAAGTAGCTATTCCTCCAGTTTTAGTGTCAAGTGAAAATTTAATTAACATGGCATCGCTGTATGCCTCAAAATGATTAATAAAACATGTTGTTCAGATAGGAATTTTCTTATTAAACTACAAGCAGTTACAACTTATCAGAATAATTGTAAGCAAGTATAAAATAAACACATGTTGAATCAAATAAAAGCCAGACAAGTTGGGGTGCCTGCATTATTATATTCTCTCATTTATTTAGATTGTCACGAACTAAACAGAAATTTGAAAGTGGAGTACAATTATTATGTGAAAAGCAGTGGACCGACATTGTAAAAAATGTGCATTTTGTTTAAGAAAAAGAGATATCATTATCTGTGCTTATATTTGCTAAAAATAAAATTCACAAGGAACAATAAAAACTGTTCCATTTAAGGGAAATGTCAGAAAAGGATTTATAGGGCAGGGGTAGAAGTGAGACTCATCCTGTATAACTTATGCTTTTAACTTTTGTATTACGTAAATGCATTACCTTATCAAAAGAAAAGGTGATTTGTGAACAATAATGTAGGAGAAAAGATTTTGACAGCCTGTTGGATATAATCTCCTGCTGAGAGATCTTCAAAAACAGTATTTCTTCTGCCAACATAACCACAAATAACATATGTAAAAAAACATATGTAACTGTAACAATTTATTTTTTTCAAAGATTTTATTTATTTGTTTTGAGAGAGAGAGCACATGAGACGGGGGAGGGTCAGAGGGAGAAACAGACTCCCTGCCGAGCAGGGAGCCCGATGCGGGACTCGATCCAGGGACTCCAGGATCATGACCTGAGCCAAAGGCAGTGGCTTAACCAACTGAACCACCCAGGTGCCCATAACTGTAGCAATTTTAAAATGATGTTATCACTCCTTGCAGTATATGCAGACATACACACCCATTGTATATAATTTTAATAAGTGTGAAATATATTCTCTTATGGAATACATCACTGATTTGTTCATATTTTATTAAATACTTCTAGATTTCTCTCCCTGATAACTTAATTTTGAAAATGAAAACTGTATTCTAAATTCAAATGTATACTCCATGAAATTTACCTGCTACTCTTCTTTACAGTAGTTCATGTCTTAATAGCTAAATATATGTTGGAAAGACATGAAAATAATATTGAGAAACTGATGTTCTGACATCAATTTTGTGTTTTCCTAATTAGTGAAGATGAAGACTTGGAAGAAAAGAAATAGAGAATCAGGTGAAATAGCTAATAGTATTAAACATAAGCTTAACTAGAATTTGGAATAAAAGCTCTAAACATGATATGCAGTTTATTCATAATTATTTTACTGGTAATTTTTATTAAAGAATGCTTGGAGGTCACAAAACATTTTAATATCTCAATGTAGTATTCCTTTCCCAAAATATACATTATGGAAAGAAATAACAGATATTTAGTTATAAAAAGTAGTGTTTAACAATATG
>NW_027397079.1:24507058-24540684 GCF_003265705.2 Callorhinus ursinus
CTCCATTTGCCTTTCCTCTCTCTGGAATGAGACACATTAAAGCAACCCAAGCACCTGTGTTGGTCTCCAAGATGGAAGCTGTAGTCTGAAAGTGGCAGAGCAACAGAGTAGGAGAGACCTGGATCCCTGACACCATCATGTGTCCATTCTGAGCACATACCAAACATATATGGGAACGAGAATCAGCCTAACCGGTATTCTGATATACACGAATATCCAGAAGGAACTTTTTGGAAATATACTTTCAACTCTTAGATCTCTTCATTTAATACCTGCAATAAATGAGTGATAATAAAAGAATTTACTTACCAGGTGCTATATTTCAGGTATTATAATTATATTTCACTTAATATCATCATCAAATTATTTATATACTCTGAGCACCAAACAGCTGGTTTCGGGGAAAGGCAGGTGGAGATATATTGGTGAGGGAATATTAGACTAGTATTTAAAGTGTGCTGCATGTTTCACTACGATACTTTTTTCTTTCATATTTAGCTGGATAATCTGATGACAAGCATTGCTTTTACTCAGAAAATACCTTAGAATTTAAAAAAACATTAATCAATAATAAAGGACAATGTGTGGAAAATAGAAGTTTCAATTGGATGATAATAATGTAGGAAGTTACTTTAGATGACTCTGTAAAACACACTGATTTAAATACCTATTCTGAAATGGAGAGATGGGCCATGAAGAGATAACATAGCCATGCCTAAATCCAAAAAAGGAATAGATAATCAGGAAATAAGAAACTTAGGAATCCATTCTGCAATTTACTTTTAACAAATTCAAGTGCCGTCTACTGAAACACAATATTGCCAGAAGTTTCCTCAAACATTTAATTAAATAAATTCATCATATCCTCACCCCAAATATGACCAACATATACAAACATTAGCTTGGGGGAGAGGCATTTTAGCTATTGACATTTCTTCTTGAATAGTTTTTAAAAATTCAGGATATCGGGAAAACTTAAGGACATCAAGAAAACTTTGAGAGACTAGAGAAAGTAAGGATGTTGTTAGAAAGATGAATGTAGGAGCGCCTGCGTGGCTCATTCAGTTAAGTGTCTTCCTTTGGCTCGGGTCCTGATCCCAGGGTCCTGGGATCGAGCCCCACGTTGTGCTCTCTGCTCAGTGGGGAGCCTGCTTCTCCCTCTCCCTCTGCAGCTTCCCCTGATTGTGCTCACTCTCCCTCTCTCTGTCTCTGTCAAATAAATAAATAAAATCTTAAAAAAAAAAGATGAATGTAGGGAAAAAGTAGATCTTAGAGAAATGTTATTTATTTTATTTATCTGAAAGTCCTGTTACCTTTTTGAAACAACTAATTAGGCAGTCATTTTATAAACCAGAAGATAACAGTGGGTTGGACAGGTGCTATTTCTGAAAGAGATATTTAATTGAAATGTTATGTATTAATTTAAGGACTCAATCTTTATTTATTAACTTTGATTTTGTCATTCCTATGTGGAAAGAAATCCTTTTAATTTCTTTACCCTTTTCTTTGGGTTTCTGTATCAGAAAGAGATTTGGAAGAAAAAAACGGCATAGTGAAGAGGGGATTTAAGAATGCCCCTGAGCCATGTCTACACTTTTATGAATAGTTTCTTCATTAAGTTTAAAACCCCTCCTCACTGCACATTTTCTCGTAGACCATAAAAGTAATTATATTAATGGATAAAACCTTATATTTTATGTAAATGTACCCAAACCCCCACATTTAATATTCAGTCACTGGAAAACATTAGGTAACAAAATCAGAGCATTCCTTCTGAAAATAGAGCAATTTAAAAGGTGTAATAAGAGCATTCTTCTTACGTTCTTACATTACTCCTAAAATTAGTAGAAAACTCATAATTCAAGAAGCTGTCTTTTTTATTTGTGGAAGAAGCATGTAGGTTAATTTTTGTGTTTTTTTTTTCTTTAGAGTGTGCAGTTGTTTATCAAACTGCACTTAAGATGGCTCCCAAACAAATGTGAGCATATAGTAGTTGCATAATCAATGCTTATGTATTTGTAAGGAACTTGAAATATCCTCATATCAATATGTATGCCATAAATCTATATTAAGTATTTCATATTATCAGGTAAGGCAGGTCACATAGCATGTTTACATAGGAGGGGAGGAAAGACAGGAATTGAAATAGACCATGAAAGAAGCCAAAAGCTAAAGGTGCAATCTTATTACAAAAAAATAAGAAAAAAATAGATTGAAGCAGACTATGAGGCATTTATTTAGATGATAAAGGAACTAGATTTTAGTTCTTGAAATGTTTATTGAGGTAAAAATTAAATAAGGTTATTAAATCAATACTCAAATTGTCTATGCCAGAAATACTTCTTGAACATCTCTAATAGGTGAGAAACTGCTTAATTACTGAAGCGTCAGATGAACCAGATAAATATCAATCCTTAAACAAAGGTAGTTTATATTATAGTGAGGTTTTCAGAAAATAAACAAGCAACCAAAAGTGATAAGAGGAAAAATAAAGTAGGTTCAAGTGAAAGAAAATGAAGGTAGGAACAGGATTATTTTAGAAAAAATAGGGGGGTAAGTCTTCCAATAATGTGAAGGGTGTGGTGAGTTTCTGTAGACAAGACAGAGAAGGAAGAGAGGGAATGGTGGCCACTTAGGGGTCAAGGATGAGCTACTTGAGGGAATAACTCTTAGGAAACCAAATACAGTCATGGGCAAAACACACCATGGTCTGGCTAAATAGAGCAGGGCAGGCAGAAGAAAGGAAAAGTGTAAAAACACGTGTGTTTAATAAAATCAGTGTGTTTAAGAAATGGCAGAAGGACCACTGTGAAGAAAGCAGAAATTTAAAAGTCCTGAGAGGCGAAAAGATAGGATGCCTTCTGAATATCATGTGGAGCTCTTGAGGGGATTTGAGCCGATGAATCACATGGTCTGATTTTCACTTTTGAAGATGTGACTGACTTACATGTGGAGGATATACACTTGGGAGGCCGGGCAACAAGAGCCAAAGTAGAGGCATGAGTAAGAAAGGCTCTCTGTTGTTGCAGAGAAGTCAACTGGTAACCTTACCAGCTTCCTTGTAACTCCTGTGTCATTTTTCTCTTGCTGTTCTTAAGACTTCTAGTTGCCTTTGGCTGTCGTCATATCTACTGCAGTGTATCTATATGTGGATCTCTTTCTATTTATCCTGTTTGGAGTTCATTAAGCTTCCTGGATTTATAGGTTATTGTTTTTCAAAACATTTTAGGAAGTTTGCAGGTATTTCTTTTCTTAAGGTATGTGTTCTGTCCTTTTCTCTTATTCATCTACTTCTAACATTTCTATTACACATCTTCCTGTGTTTAGTGATGTCCCACATTTCTCTCTGAGGCTCCGTTCATTTTTCTTCATTCTTTTTCCCCACTGTTCTTAGATTTTATAGGTTTTATTTCTCTTAAAAATTGCTAATTCTGGGGCGCCTGGGTGGCTCAGTCGTTAAGCGTCTGCCTTCGGCTCAGGTCGTGATCCCAGGGTCCTGGGATCGAGCCCCGCATCGGGCTCCCTGCTCCGCGGGGAAGCCTGCTTCTCCCTCTCCCACTCCCCCTGCTTGTGTTCCTGCTCTCGCTCTATCTCTCTCTGTCAAATAAATAAATAAAATCTTTTAAAAAAATAAATAAATAAAATTGCTAATTCTTTCTTCTGCTGGTTCAAATCTACTGTGGAGTGAATTTTTTATTCAGTTATTGTACTTCTAAGCTTCAGAATTTTCCTTTGCTTCTTTTACAACTTCTCTATCTGTATTGATATTCTCAATTTGATGAAATATCTTATTATACTTTCATTTAATTCTTTAAATACAGTTTTCCGTAGTTATTTGAATGTGTATATACTGGTTACTTTAAGTAGCCATTTGAATCCCTCTTCTGTTAAATGTGACATGTGATCATTTTCGCAAGCAGTTTTGATTGCCTGATATTTATTATCTATGGGTCAGAACTTCCCTCTTTCTTTGCATGTCATATTGTTTTGTGGAAAATTGGAAAGTTTAGGTAATATATTGTAGCAAGTCTGGGTGCTGGTCCTCCACCATCACCCTCAGGACTTGTTATCATTATTTGCTTGCTTATTTCTTTGGTAACTGACTGGATTATTCTATCAGTCTATTCCTACTCTCTGTCCCCACCCCCCCCCCTCAGTTTAAAGCTTATGAAGTTCCTGAGAGGGTGTAGCCTTGAGCATTCACACAGTTATCAGGGATAACTGTCATCTTAGCCAGTGCAATGTTGGCCTCTTTCCCTGATCACACCCTGCTGATAAGCTACACTAATTTCTGGTTGATTGCTATATTGTTTTATATATTGTCCTGGAGCATAAATTGTTTCAAGGACTATAGTTTAGCTGCTACAGCCTTTGGTCTCCTCTTAATTACTTTTTACCACAGCTGCATTGTTTTTGAGAGCATCCTTAGGTTTGAACTTTCTCCAACTCTTATGCAAAGAAAATCTTCTTTGGAAAAAGCTTCAGTTCTCTGATCTATAGCCCATTTCTCTTCTTGGGCAAAATCTCTGAACTACAACTAGAAGAAGGGATGGTGGCAAGTTTCTTTCTGAGTGGCACTCCTGCTTAGTAGCCAGGCATTTGGCAAAGCTGGGGATTGGATGTAGCCTCTAGGACTTGCATATCCTCACATGGAAACTCCATCCTGTGAAAGAGCTATAAAGAGGGTGATTTGGGCCCCTGTATTCTCACTACATCATGCTTAAGGTAGAGCTTCCATCCTGTGAGTGGAGTTTAAGTGGAAGAAGTGAGCCCTCACCTCTCAGTTGAACTTATTAGGGACCTGTCCTCTGCAACAGTTATCTAGAGCATAGGATGGGAAATACTGACACCCTCTCCCTCCTGGGAAAATACCTTAATTCTCCACTGGGAGGTAGATTAAGAAGGAGCCTTGTGTTCTTGGCTATATCTACACAGAGAGGAATTTCCATCATATTGAGCCGGGAGTGGGGTAAAGTAAGTGATTCATGATCCAAATGATATAGATTCTCTGTTTCTACTGAGTCTTAATAGCTTTTCTTGAATAAATATTTCTTCATTTGCTGTATATCCTTAGAACTATTTACTGAGAATTCAAATTGTTTATAAAATATCTTTCAGCAGTTTTTCTGGAGACCAGGTCTACCAAGCTCCTGACATTGTCATTCCAGAAGTGGAACCTGAAATAAACCTGAAGTTGAGGGTTAAACTGTTGGGGTGAATTGTGGCCCTCTTCACTGAAAAAGGGATTACTGAGGAAAAAAATAAATTAGCAAGTGTGTGATAATCAAGAGTAATTGAGATAAACAATGCCTTTCTGACATTTATAAACAGATACATAAATATGGATCTCAAGGTAAATATTAGTGTACATGTTACAGATTTTGGATTTGAACACGTATACTTTACTTAATGCCATGATCCTGTATGAGAACCTGTAGGTGAATGGATATAAATAGCAAAGGATTTTTCTCAATTCTTTTATTTTTGTTTTGTTCTGGAGACATTTCACAAAATAATACACTTTAAGAGTAGTTAGTCTGACCTCTGGAGCATGTAAATATTTAGAGAATAGGAAGAAAAGGGGAAAGCAGAGATGTAGACTGAAAAGGTATGACTAGTGAGGCTAGAAGAAAACCCAGGAAAGTGTGTTTTCTCAAATCTTAATTTTCCTATATCTCTAATATTTGATCTGTGACTGTGTCCTTTTTCTTGAAAATAGTCCTTTGTAATTTTCTTAAAATGAATTTGTTGGTGATTAGTTCTCCCAGTTTTTGTTAGTCTGAAAATATCTTTTGGCCTTCAATCTTGGATAATAATTTTGTTAGACTTACAGTCCTAGGCTGGCATTTTTATTTTTGTTATTTTTTTTCTTTTTCCCACATAACATTGAAGATATATTTTGTGTGTTGAATTATGCCCCCCCAAATTCATATATAAAGTCCTAACCCCTAGTACCTCAGAATGTGATCTTATTTGAAGATAAGGTCTTATTTGGAGATAAAGATAATCAAGTTAAAATGAGGTCATTAGGGTGGACCATCAAATATGATTGGTATTCTTTTTTTTTTTTTTAAGATTTTATTTATTTATTTGACAGAGAAAGACACAGCGAGAGACGGAACACAAGCAGGGGGAGTGGGAGAGGGGGGAAGCAGGCTCCCATCTGAGCAAGGAGCCCGATGCGGGGCTCAATCCCAGGACCCGGGGATCATGACCTGAGCTGAAGGCAGATGCTTAACTGACTGAGCCACCCAGGCGCCCCTATGATTGGTGTTCTTTTAAAAGGGAGAAATTTGGGCACAAAGATATATATAGAGGGGAGATGAAATACATGGAGAAGATAGCCCTCTACGAACCAGGGAGAGAGACCTAGAACAGATTCTTCCCTCAGAGCCTCAGGAGGAAGCAACTCTGCCAACACCTTGATTTCAGACTCCTAGCCTCCAGAACTGTATAGCAATAAGCTTCTGTTTTTCAAGCTACCCACATGTGTGGTGCCTCAGCAGCCCTGACAAACTAATAAATATTTTATTGTTCTCTATCAATTTTGTATTTAGAGGTGAACATCAGGTTAGATATTATAAATTCTTACTTATTTGGGAAGAGACTTGCTGATATCACCTTCATTGGTCAATAAAATAAAATGATGTGTTACTTCTAAATGCAAGTTAAAAGATAGTGCTAAGTTTGCCATATCCTTTTCTCTTGTTGCCATAGTTTTGAAGGCAAGTGTTGAGATGGAGTCTTTGTCATTTGGTCCCCCCGTGACTACTGTTATTACAGCATCCTACTGAAGCTTGCTGGAAATGAGCATGAACAAGAAACAGACCTTTGCTGGGCTAAGGCACTCTAATTTGAGGGATTGTTTTTTGGGATTATAAACTAGATCTTTCTTTCTGATAGAAGATCTTTACCCAAGTACCTCATTTGATCATTTTTCCAGAAACCCAAGTCTGATGCTTCTTTGGGAATCAGAAATAATGCTTTTCAATGCAAGCAATTCTAAGAATTCCATGTAATCATAAAAGTATGCATTAGCTATAACAAATCAATAATAATACAAATACACAGTTGCCTAACAATATTTAAAATGATCAGATTATAATAAAAACTGTATTTTATACTAGGATTTCTTAAATTGTTTATCTTGAAGTTTATTCTTATGTAGTGCTCAGTAAATTGATTTATAACATTAGAAACATGTTCCCTCTAAAGGAAATTCGGAGACAATCTACCGAATATTAAGAGGAATATGAAACAATTCTTATGTAAAAACTAAGTAGCAATAAGCATACCTCAAATATTCTTACTAAATAGTATTAGCAGGTGGGGCACCTTGTGGCTCAGTTGGTTAAGCGTCTGCCTTCGGCTTCGGTCATGATCTCCGGGTCCTGGGATGAAGCCCTGCATAGGGCTCCCTGCTCAATTGGGGAGTCTGCTTCTCTCTCTAGCGCTACTCCTTCCCCCCCCCTCATGCTCTCTTTCTCTCTCTCTCATAAATTAACAAATAAATCTTTTTTTTAAAAAAAAAGCTTTAGCAGATAGTATAAATAAATATGCTAAAGCTACTCTGTAGAGAAGGTGGTTACTTTTCCATGACATTTTCAAGAATCCGGTTCTCTGTCTGGAGTGGTTTCTGTGTACATTCCCTTACATTACAAAAGTAAATACATATACTGTTAGGTGACTTTCACTATGATATTTAGGTGATAAATTAATCGTCAAAGTTGGATGTTTTTGAAAACAGAGAAAAATAATCCTGAAATTTGGCAAGAAATTTATACTTAATTGGTACCATGAGATTATATTATTAGTTGAATACATCTGCAAAATTATACTGCCACAACTAAAAAAGTTATATTGAATATAAGTTAGGGGGAATTTGCATAGAAATATATTAGAAAACTATTTGTACCAACTCATTTTTGTTATGCTTGTGTTGATGTGTAACATGGATACACATGTTAATCGTTATTTGAAAGAAAATGCATGTTAAAAAGGAAAAAAACTAAAAGTATTAAGGCATTCCATGAGCTAGTAATTGATGTGTCAAAACGTAGCAGAAGACCAGGGCAAGCTGACAAGAAAGAGGGAAAAATTCTGAGAAGTTAGTTATTGTTGTTATGGAACGTATGTTAAAATAAAAAGCAATAGGCCGCAATGGAAAATTTTTAGTTCAGTATTATCAAGAAATGGCTTTTCAACTCTCATGTTCTTCCATAAATTATATTGCATCATTTTAGACATATTAATGTCTACTGAAAAATTAGGCAATAAGACATTTCCAGAGAACATTTCCAGAGAATTTGTTTTCTTCTCTCTTATAAAAGCAACTTACTGAAAATGTAGTTGTAAGGAGTCTCTTCTCATTACTTAAGTATTCACTGATTCCACTCATAGAGAATAATTCTATCAGATAGTATTTTTTTCACCACATGCAACATGCATTTTTTTGTTTCTATTTTTCCTTTATAAATTAAAAGAAAATGATTATGATACATAAAAATTTTTTAGAGAATAATATTTCACTCACCAACTTTGTGCCATCCATAGTTTTGAAATGCTGTAATTTTGTGTTTGCATACTATACAAAAACCAGAATATTTTATGTATATGCTGTTCGACTGGTCCCTTTAAACAAAATAACAAGTCAAAGGTTTCACTTCTCTTAGACAACATAGTCAACAAAAGTGGGATAAAGGGACATATTTTACTTGATCCTGTCAAAATTCATAGAGGCCAGGCCCAGGAGAAAATACCATAATAATTTATGAAATGGCTGGCTAGGTAGTCATACCAGTTAATGATCATGATTAATTAATTAATAAATAATATTATTATATCATTATGAATCACCAAAAAGACCAAAAAATACAAGTATAAAAGATTATACCATTAAGGCTAGTTTTGCTTGGAAACAAAGAAGAAAATACAGAAAGAGTGAAAACAATGCAAAAAGAAACTCAATTCAGAATTTATGTCCTCCTCGCCCTCAATGGGGTGGATGAGTAATTTATTGATTTATATAATAAGCAAGTCCAGGGCTACATGAGTTTGTCTCTGACTGGATCCAGCCATTTAAGCAACAGTTTTAGGTGTGGCTCTATGTTCTTCTCATTCTCCTTCCACTAAGGAAAATGTTTTAAGGATACGTACATAAATAATAAAGTTACAAGACGGGAGTGATAAAAACTCATTTCAGAATAATGCTGACGTGCAGAGCTCCCCAAGGATGAAGGGGCATGTGATTAAGAAGAGATTATGCTGAAGGCTTGTGTTGGTAATAATAACTGTTTCTTCAGTTAGGCGGTGGGTAACATCATGTACACAATTGTTGTATGTATAATCTTTTCATAACTTTTTAAGAAAGGAAGATGGAGAGCAACAGTATGCAGTCATAGCTATGGTAATGATGGGCAAGGGAGTGATAAACAAGGCATAAAAGTACAAATGGTGGAAATTCCAGGTAGTTAACATACTGTGCAATAGTAGTTTCAGGTGTACAATATAGGGATTCAGCACTTCCATACAACACCCTGTGCTCATCACAAGTGCACTCCTTAATCCCGATAATCACCTATTTTACTCATCACCCCATCCACCTCTCCTTTGGTAACCATCAGTTTGTTCTCTATAGTAAGAGTCTGTTTCTTGGTTTGCCTCCTTTTCTCTCTCTCTTTTTTTTCTCTCCTTTGCTCATTTATTTTGTAAAAATAAACTTTTATTGAGGAATTACTGTGGACAAGGCACTGGTCTAGACACAGGATGGTAGGAAGGCCCAGGTAGGGATCTAAAGGTGAATGTAACCTCAGAGTTCCTAGAGCTACCTTATTTGCTGGAGACAGAATGGTTACTCATCCAATTCTGAAACAGAAATCAGTTCCTGAGGTTGGGGGGGTAGGTTGCAGGAGGCAAGGTATGCTAATCTCTGACAGGATCCAGTGTAGATTGCAACTGCCAAAGGCTCAGGAGTCCTTGTTCCAAGATAAGCCCCCCAGCACAGCCCCTGTAACCTTTCCCTCATTCTGCTTCTCCTCTCCCTAAGTACACTAAGAGTATACTTTCCAAATGAGAGGTTTTTTTTTTTCTTTTTAAAGATTTTTTATCTATTTATTTGACAGAGAGACACAGCAAGAGAGAGAACACAAGCAGGGGGAGTGGGAGAGGGAGAAGCAGGCCTCCTGCAGAATAGGGAGCCCA
The DNA here is from genome assembly GCF_003265705.2 of Callorhinus ursinus. Lineage (NCBI taxonomy): Eukaryota > Metazoa > Chordata > Mammalia > Carnivora > Otariidae > Callorhinus > Callorhinus ursinus. The sequence goes on from NW_027397079.1 coordinate 24,517,259, forward strand.
ATGTAGGGCTTGATCCCAGGACCCTGGGATCATGACCTGAGCCGAAGGCAGACTCTTAATGACTGAGCCACCCAGGCACCCCCCAAATGAGAGTTTTTAACGACATGCATAATGTAAAATAAAATAAAGTACAATGCTTATTTATATTTATATTTCATGAAAGCAGCTTCTTTTGTTTTGTTTCAGCTTCTTTGGTTTTGTTTTTAGGGGGCCCATGATAATTCTAAAACAGGAATTTCAGAACTCTGAATTTAGTTGACTGTATTTGACTGTATTGACTCTTGTTTTTGTTTTTCTTGTGGGAATTTCTAATCTTTTAATAATACTCTTCAAGACCTTGAAAATATTGACAACATGTAAAATCAGAGTTATGTAGGAAGAAAGATCCATCATGATATGCTTGAGGAAAACACACCAGAGATAATTAGACATACCCATTTTGATCTTTGCCTTGTTTTCTTTAAATTAGGACTAAATAGTACCAAGAGGCCCCATGGAAATATATTGTTTGAGCCCCTGTGGAGATTTTTATTGAAGAAAATTTTCCAATTCATGTGTTTGACTGATTTAATGTAGAAAATGCAAAGATGGTAGATAAATTACTGGAGCCTCTCTATTTGTCAGCAAATATGCCTTTGGCTACTGAATATGACTGTAAGAAATGTGAATGTTCCAAAAAGGCAATGGAGCCATCTCTGAAGAGAAAAAGAAAAATTAGCTTGGTTGTTGCTTTGTTTGTTTGCTTTTAAAGAATATACACAAAATGTTAAACTAGAGAAAATATTTGGATATACATATTGCATACTTCAATGCTTTTGTGGAAACTGATTTTGCTTACATGTTTTCTATCTTTTTCCTGCCAATGCTCTTTACTTATTTTATCCCTGACTGCTCTTTGTTTGATTTTGAAGTTGCTAACATAAACTTCTTCAGGTATTCTTAAGTAAGCCTTTAGTGTTGAGACTTTTGTTAGCAAGTTAGTGTTTAAGATGACCAGTAAAAGGGCACCTAGGTGGCTCAGTCAGTTAAGTGGCTGCCTTTGGCTCAGGTCATGATCTCAGGGTCCAGAGATGGAGTCTTGAGTCTTCAGGCTCCCTGCTCAGTGGGAGTCTGCTTCTCTCCCTCTACCCCACCCCTGCTTGTACTCTCTCTCTCACTCTCTCTCTCAAATAAATAAAATCTTAAAATTAAAAAAAATTAAGATGACTAGTAAAATATAGAACTGTCCAGATAGCCCTATTCCCCACGATCTATTTGCTAAGGAATCAGAGCTTCTTATCCAGAGTCATTAGGCATATTGCTTTCCTGAAACTTTGGAAGCATTGCTGGTTGAGAAAAAATGGAACTAAGTGTTTGCTCCCCTCTGAACAACTGGATGCTGAGTTGTGAAGATAGAAACATGAAAAACAGAATAAGACAACACAAAACATGTTATAATGTAATAAATTCAATTTCATGTAGCCTAATGCATTAACTTTAAACATATTCACAATAATGCAATATGTGTCTAATTACATGCATTTACTCTTTGCTATTTGCAGAAAAGCAATGTACAGAAGCACAATATATTCAAAATTATTTTCTGATTTAAAATATTTATTGTCAATATATTGCTAATTGCTTGCAGTTTTGCCTTCTGAAATTTTACTAATATGTTGAATAAAGTGTAGTCTGCAGTATTAATTTATGTATCTATTTTTAATTGAATGTTTGCCCATGCGTTTATTTATGGCCTGGATGCATTTTTTTTAATTCCAGGTGTGCATATATTTTCTTACTTGCTTATTTAAATTTAATGAATAAAGATTTCAATTAAGATTTCAACATATCCAGGTACCCTGCTTATGTTCTACTTGTTTATGTGACACACAATATAGCATGTTTATGTTAATAAAGTACCTTCCATATAATGACATTAAATGTTATGCCAAAAAGAGTCTTATAAATGTATGACCATATGCAGCGTGTGTGTATATATTTTATATTACATATATCATATGCATATAGTGATCTAATGCACTTCAGGGTCATTAAAGTCACTGATATATTTTGTGGATCAGTTCACCCAATAAGTAAGTATATTTGAAGATAGCAATGTGATGTACAAGTTAAGGTTGTATATGTATAGTATCTAGAATATCTTTCAGGCAGTTCAGATTTAATGTTATGTCTGAGTGCCTAGAAGATGGAGACACAGAGGCCTCCACACTTAGAAGTCACATTTATAAACACACCAGCCCCAAGCACAGTTTTTTGAACATCACCCAGTTGGGTTACTATGGTTTAAAGATTAAAAGCACAATACAGGAAGGTTAGATCATGATTAGCAGAAGATGTACTCAACTGATACAGTCTGATGAAATAATGTTTGCCAGATCAAAGGCAATGACTGTCACCAAGAACAATAGGTCTTCCATGGTTTCTCCAATATTGTCATTAAATTTCATAAGAAAAGTGCTTTGCTTAAAGAAAATATATAACAGATGTTAAAGTACAATTCATGCTGTTTTGATCTTGACAGCCTGCAAAGGTTAACATCAGTTTTATCTGACTTAGCATTGTCGTAGTTTTAAAATTTTCTATATGGACCTGAAAACACGTAGTTTCTTATATCATAAGAAAAATATACATCCTGTTTTCAGAGAAATTATCCCACATGTTATCAGGGTTTGGAATTAATATTTTCCTCTTGTTAAGTGCCCCTCAGAAGCTCTGATGGTGGGGAGGTGTACAATACTAAAGCCATGGGCTGGGACTGGGAGCAGGGCAGGGGTGGGGTTGAGGGCCGAGGAAAGGGACAGGAAGTTTATGTCTGGTATTCCTTCACCTATCTAACGTCTTACCCTAAGTAGCCCTAGAAATCAGACCCAATTTTAAATTTGGAGGAAATTTTGGACTACAAAGTGATCTCATGTTTTGAATTCCTGACGGACATATATCTAAAAAATAATGGTAGTATATTGTCTCAGTCTGATTGGGCTGCTATAATAAAATACCATAGACTGGGTGGTTTAAACAACAGAACTTGATTTCTCACAGCTCTGCATGCTGGGAATTCCAACAGCAAGGCGCTAGCATACCCAGCGTCTGACGAGAGGCCACCTCCCGGTCTGTACATAGCCGGCTTCTCACTAGGTCCTCACTTGGCAGATTGCAGAGAGGAAAAAGGCAGACTTTATAAGGTCACTAATCCCATTCGTGAGGGCTCCACCCTCAGGACCTAATCACCTCCCCAAAGACCGCCTTTCCTAATACAACCACGTGGTGGGCTTGGATTTCAACATAAGAATTTTTGGCAAGCACAAACATTCAGTCCGTAGCATATGTAAAGTAAATGAAAAGAGGTACACACACAAGTGTGATGTGCCTAGGTCCCTGACTGGGCGGGACTGTATCCGATAAGGGTTTTTGTTGGAGAGAGCAGAGGAGAAATGCTCCAAATCGTAACCGGAGGGGAAGATGTAGCATATGCCAAATGTGTTATGACAAATGAAATAAACTGATGTTATGGAAATAGCAATTCCTCACCCTCTGGCCAGTTTGATCTTTTTGTTGAAGACTTTCAAACTCACAAATTAATCATGTTTTCCAAATATGGGAGCTGCCTTTGTGATTTGTAGATGCATTAATATGCAAAATTGTCCAATAAATCAGAAACAGATTTTCAATTCCATGGTGTAAGTATATTTAATACTATATTTTAAATAAATCAAGAAAGTTATTGATGAGAAGATACATTGGGGAGCACTAAAAACATACATATATATATATATTTTTTTACAAGATCGACTGTAAAATGCATTCGCATTCAGTGATAGTAAAGGGTGAACAAATTTCAATATTAGCATGTATGAAATGTAGTGTAGCTAAAGGTTCACAACTGAGTAATGCTTTACAAGTGTGATGTAGCAAGTGTGGGGACTATTGTCTGCTTACAGAAAGTAAATGGGAGTCATTCTGACCACAAGTATTCTGACCAGAAATATTTATTGAGCATCTAGCATGTGCTAGATATAAAGCCAAGTTTTCAGGCAATAACCAAGAACAAAGCAGATGCCATCTCTCCTTGTGTATATGCAAAAGCTTTTTTTGTTTTGTTTTGTTTGTTTTGTTTTGTTTCTGTTATTGTTGTTTTTAATTAGCTAAACCTACAAACCTTGTTAGGACTATGTCAAGCATTTAGAAGTCAGATGTATGCCCAACCATCCTAGCTCAGCAAACTCTACCAAATTAGACAGCCTACTGGAAAGGATAAGAATTTAGAAGTATTAATTCAGGTGTAAAACATACTGCAGAGGTAAAATAACTAAATAATATATGCATTTCTTCTCTTTGTCTAAAAAAAAAATTACATGTTAATGGTTTCCTGCATACCAGTTTCATTTTTAAACCTTTCCTCTGACCATAGGAGCTGATGCTGTGGAAGCTCAGTGTAAAAGATTTGAAGTGAGAGCGAGTGAAGATGGCAGGGTGCTGTTCTCTGCAGATGAAGATGAGATTACCATTGGGGCTGAAAAGCTGAAAGTTACAGGTACTGTAGTTTGAGGTCTTGGAACATTGTTTACTTCTTGAAAGAATATGCAACTGAACAGGAGCTACATTATAAGATGTATGATCCCCATGCCGAACGTTGAGTTCACATAATAACATGATCTCACACCATTAGATTTTCCAGGAGTCTTCAAATAGAAGGCAGCTGGTTGTGTTGGCAGAAGACAATGTAAACACTGGACTTAGTGATGTAAAAGTAAAGCTGTGTGTCCTAGGCCGGAGTGGGATAGGTGGAGGAAAGTGGGTCAGCATAGCGGAAGAAAAAGTGGGGTGCAGACCGTGAGAAAAGCTAACTCAAGGTGATAGACAAATACAATTCAGAGGTATCATTTAGAAGTAGAAGTTAGGCAAAAGAAGAACCAAATGTAAATATCAACTATAGAATGAAGTAGGGGAAAAGTGATAAGTAAACGAAATTATTTTCTTTGGCTTGTAATTATTCTCAAAAGTATATATATCAAGATGTAGTGCTATCCCGGAGCACCTGGGTGGCTCAGGTGGTTAAGCATCTGCCTTTGGCTCAGGTCATGATCCCGGGGTCCTGGAATTGGCCCCCCACATTGTGCTCCCTGCTCAGCAGGGAGTCTGCTTCTCCCTTTCCCTCTGCTCCTCCCCCATGCTTGGGCTCATACTCTCTCTCAAATAAATAAAATCTTTAAAAAATTAAAAAATAAAAATAAATTTAAAAAGGGAGAGTGCCATCCAGATACTATTTAGAAGTTGTTAAAGTCATTAGTCTAGTATTAGAGCTAAAAAGTCAATCACCAACTGAAATTAAGAAACAAAAGCAGAAATCAAAGGTAAAAGCGAGGCTGAGAGCAGGGAAAGATTTTATGAAGATTATTTTAAGCACAATCTCTTTGAATTACTTGATTTACAATCATAATACATATAATTTTGATAACATACTTTAAAAATACCCAAAGAGGCCTACATTAAAAAAAGTGAGATAAGCTTGACCTAGGGTTTCCCAAATTTGAGTTTGGGAAAGGTCACGGGCTCTCTATCCTATCTAAGTCCCCCTGAGCCCTGTGGGCCATGTGAGAACAGCTCGCATAGAAATTGGCCTCTATTCTCAGGTTGTTGGGGTTGAATCCCTACCTTTACCATTCAATATTTAAATAAACCCTATGTCTCCTGTGAAGTTTTCCTTCATCTAACTGATTAAAACGATGATGATAACTTTAGTGTTCAAATTATACCAGTGTGTGTGTTTATAGTATTTTCAGCACATATTGAAGACACTGTAACAGATAGCTCTTTATATTTATTAATAAAAATAATATTAATATTGTTAATGTTCCAGACATGCGGGCTTATTTGTATTTCAAGAAAGGTGTACTATTAAATGGTACTGAAATTCAACAGAGATTTTTTTTTTTTTTTTTGAGAGAGAGAGAGAGACAGAGATCGGGGGTGAGAGGCTTGGCAGGGTAGAGGCAAAGAGAGAATTTTAAGCAAGCTTCACACCCAGTGCAGAGCCCTACGCAGGTCTCTATCTCATGACCCTGAGATCATGACCTGAGTGGAAATCAAGAGTCAGATGCTTAACTGACCAAGCCATTCAGATACCCCTCAACAAAGATAGTTAAATGGGGATCCTCACTGGGCCTCTTTGGCCCAGGTCACAACCCATTACCACCATCCCTACTGACTCCCATAGCTTCTTTTCTCTTATGGGATATTCTGTGGAGTAGCTGGAGCCTGCACATTTGGGCTGGTGTTTGGAGTGTTCCCCATTACTGCCCAGCTGCCTCATCTCTTTTTCTTTCTTCGGCCTTCTTGGAAAGGTCAGGAGAGGAAGGCCCACAGGGGGCAAAAATTGACCTTTCTAAGCCCTGAGTCTGGGGGGCAGGTGACAAAACAAAACACGTGGTGGCTTTGGTTGGCACAGAGCACAGACAAATAGGAAAGGACATTGACTTTAGGGCCCTTGGTGCTAACATTTGAGTTGCTGGTTGGTGGGAAAGCAGGAAACCCAGGTAGAAATACACTCAGGGCGATTAAGCGGATGTGATTTCAATATTTAACAGTCTTTGAACCTTGGTAGTGCCTACTGGTTATCAGCTTCAATCCTAAGATAGCTTTTAAGATATTACACACTTAAGTAAAAATTTTTTCATCCATATTCGGATATTCCCATTGAGTACTTTGCCTTCATAAGTGACAGGAAGTTATAGAGCTCTTGACAGTTTTTGTGAACTCATGGAATTTTAACTTTCTCTGATCTTATGTTGACTTGTCTCATAACAGTTGCAGTGAAGTGCTGTCTTCACAAAATTAGACTCATTAACTAGTTTTTAAATTTTTCTTTGAGGTGCATGGATACTCACCTCTATTTTCCTCTTTTTCTTGGTAGCCTGGCTGTCATCCTTGGATTGTTAATGGGAATTATTAAGTTATAAAGTTAGCAGAGAAAGTGTTACCCAAGAAATCTGAGTTTTTCTGCTTTTCAATTAACTGCCTTCAGGCAGTCATCTCTGCTAACTTAATCTCTCCCCCCTCCCCATGTATGCGTGAATGTGTGCATATGACGTATGCATGGTGTATATATATATATATATATATATATATATATATATATATACACACACATATATATATATGCATGTATGTATATCTGGATGTACAGATGGATAAATACATATGTTTCATTCTGATTTTCTTTTTCCATTTCTTTCTGTCTTGAACATATATACATAGCTTTGAGTTTATTCTTTGTACTACTTTTGACTGATTTTTGTCATTCAGTTATCTCAGATAGTTAATCAGTTTTATAGTAGAGGTCTGTACCATATGCTTCCAGAAGATCCTAAATAATAATATAATTTTGAGGTCATAGACTGCAGAATCCAGGCAGAAATTTTTGTAAGGGTTTGAAGCGTAACACTTGAGATGAGGGAATGAGAGTGTCTGTAACAAGAAACCCCAATTTCTAACCTGATGTGGATATACAAGAGGCTTCAGGTTATTAACAAAGAAATGCTAAGTTGGTAGTATTTTATTTTGATTAAAAATTCCCCCCAGGATCCAGTTGCATTTTTGTTTCTCACAGAAGAGCCCATATACCCACAGACACACATAGACACAAACCATCCATACATACACACACCCTCTCAAATTCTTGCTAGGTCCTTTCTCCTTTAACAGAATATCGAATGTTTACTTTGCAGTAGCTTTATTCCTTCCTGCAGTACTTCTAAAATAAGGAAAAATAAAGATATCAAAGGCAAATATAACTTAGAATTTCACATACTTAGAGGAAAAAATTATGCATCGCATCACATATCATTTAAAGGCCCAGGGATTGATTAGAAACTCTTGATTAGAAACTCACGTATACTTTAAAGCAGTGCTTGAATTATTTGACAAATAACACTACAAAGAGACACTGACTCCGGGGTGCTTCATATAAATTAGGTAGCTGTGCTGACAAGACTTCAAAGTTACATGTGACAAGAGATCTGTGTGAGGTTGATTCTGGAATTTTAAATTTGTGGCACAAAATTTTCTATTTAAGCAATATCCATTGGAATTACAAATGATTCTTTCTGGCTTATACTTTACAAGCAATGGCATTTTGTACATGGACTTCTCTTTCAGGGTGACAGAAATGGATGAATTTATTTAGACAATGTGTCTATACACCTGAGGGAAAATCACTTATCACTAAAATTATTCATAGATCTAGCATAGCTCAGGATATTTACATTTACTGTACTTAGAAAGTAGCAGGGATTTACCTGATACGTTCACATACTCCTAAGATGCAGGAGGATAGAAGTAAAATCACAAATGGTTACCTGAACACCAACATGCCTCATTTCCCCATCACCATGGTAAGCAGTCATGTGCTAAAAATTTGTAAATTTTTACTCTTGATATTACTTGAGTTGCTCAGTAATCGTTTGCTTAAATCTTAATTTGAAGTTACTTATTTGACCTTGACCTACCCTCTCTACATGGCTAAATGTGTTAGAGTGTTACACTTTAGCTCACGTATGCATACTTGAAAACTTTATTTTCATTAAAATTGGTCAAAGATATTCCTTACTGCAGTTATCTTTTGAGACCCGATATTGGTCTAAGATATCACTTACTGCAATTATCTTTTGATACCAGGTAAACAAATAAAAGATACAAACCTTTACACTTAGAAGACTCTTAAATTTAGTGCTTTCAGGCAGAATCTATCAACTGCAATTTGCACTTTCATTTGCATTCCAAGTAAGTATATTAACTTAGAAAACAAAGTGCAAGTCTAAGTCATTTGACTTTATAAAGTGAAAAACTTTAGCCATATAAGATACCTTCATGTTACGTTTTATGCTATTAGTTGGACTTAGACCTCTCTGTTTTGCTTATGAGAGAAAAGAAGGAAAATAGCTAGATATGTAAGGAGGAAAGGATATCTCCTTTTTTCAGGCAGTAGAAATTAAAGCTGGCAATCTGAAAAAAATGGTGACTCCCAACCCTGCATCCACCCTGTGCCCTAATGTTTGCTTGAAAGCCAAGACTGTATCACTCCTTCGTCCCTGTTCTAATTGAATGATTGGAAAGATAGACAAGCTCCAATGCTTGTTTGACAACAGAAGAAAGGATTTTCTGAAGAGCTGCCTTTTAAATTAAACACCATGCTTCTCAGTTGAAATCAATATTTCCTGGTTTGTTTTTATTCGTTAGTCTTCTACATCCTTGTTCTTGTCTGTTAAATTGGCACGCTGTGTGGAGGTCAGCTTTGGAATCAAGCTTTCTATTAGGTAGGACCATTGTTCCTTCAAGCTGTCCAAATCCCAAGAATGTGGTAACACGCAGCCAACAGCACAGAGCTGCTTGGTTTGAATAGCACCTGAAAAAATGTGATTAGACCTGGTGCTGAGAAAAGTGATGTGCAATCACTTAATTTTCTCAGGGGTGGCGTTTCAAGGCTGTGGACTTGGATAAATCACTCAACTCCGTTTTCTAGTTGCTTTTTGGAGTTACTGAGGATACAGATTTTAGAGACGCTAAAGATTAGTACCACTCTGTCTCCCTCACAAATCTCCAGGTAACAAAGGATTGCAGGTTTTGAAGTGTATAAATAATGAACCATGCCATTCTCAAACAATAAGGTATCTGCCCTCAGCACCTTACTGACAGTCCTCTCCATGACTTATATTGTATTTTTCTGAGCTCTCATTTAAATGTTTCCTACTTTAATTGAAGCAAAACTTATTGAAAATATAATTGTGTAATAGAAATCTAAAGGAAGTTGTAAAAAGACAACTCCTTTATAAAGTTTGGAGTGGGGGCCCGTATCAACATCTCTATGTATTGATTTTAAAATTTTCCACTTATGTTTAAATTTCTTCCTATAACTATGGGCCTTAAATCCACAAAATATCTCAAAGATGTAATTTATCCTGCCACTGTTTAAATGAATAGTCTGGGTTCTTGTATATTGTGATGACATTCTAAAAATACATTACTTATAGAAAATGGTGTACTAGAATTGCTTGCAGTTTCACTGTTTCCTTGCTGGCTGTCAATCAGGAGCTGATATTCACTCCTAAAGGTGACCTATATTCCTTCTCATGCTTTCCAAGTGTCCTGCCTCCAAGAACACTGGGTGAGCTCCTCTCATGATTCAAATCCCTCTGACTTCCCCCCCTGTTGCATCACTCTAATTTCTTTTTCTTCCTATAGCTGGAGAAGGATTATCTGCTTTTAATAGCTCATATGATTACATTGCCTATTACATTACCCAGATACCTGGATAATCCAGGATAATCTCCCTATTTTAAAGTCATTGATTAGTGACCCTAATTACATCTGTAAAATCCCTTTTGTCATGTAACATATTCACATTCTGCTGGGGTTTAGGATGAGAATATCATTGGTAGGGAGAGTCATTATTCTGCCTGCCATACTAGGCAAATGATTGAATCTCTTTAAGCCTTTTTTTTTTCTTTCTATGCTGAATTTTCTTTTCAATGTTATGCAGCTGCATAAGTATAAATATTTGTTCAATATACAACAATTATGACATCCAGAGGGGTTGCCCTAAAGAAAATAAGACTGCAGATATTTTATTGCTTTATTGCACAGATTCAAACAAATTTCAAGCCACTAGATCTACAGCTGGGAGTACTACCAAGGAGCACATTTTACAGTCACAGGAGATTGACCACATAGAACCCAGGAGAATTTCTACCAGCTGACTAGAGAGGTTTACAACAATAAACGGATTACGTGAATGCAACCTGAAGTACTTTGTACTCATCCAAAATGCAAAAATACATTTGGCAAATATGATAAAAATACTATACAAAATACACATAAAAATATTATTTGTAAACAAGCAGGTAGTTGTGCTTTAAAGGAAACTAGACAGTTTAAAAACAAAGGCTGCAAACCATGACTGGTCTTGATGTCTGAATGAAGAAGGATTGGGTTATGACAGCCTCCACACACAGATATGAATTATAAATGTTGAAACCACTTTTGAATCATGAAGCCTTTTCTTTTTCTTCTTCTTCAAAGGAGCGTTATAAGAATCACCTACCACACAGGATTTTGGTGAAGGTAAAAGATATATGTGAAAATCACTTAGGACGAATCCTAGTACAAATTTGGTATTTAATAAATGCCACCATATAATAATTTTTAAACATCATTACTGTTCTCCTAATTTGCTTAATATTTTCTAAATAAATAATTACAAAAAAATAAAAGACATCGGACAATGGATGAAGAAAAACAAAGTAAGGGAGGTGAAAATTCATGAAGTAAAAATCATATATTCAGTATTAGAAATGGGAAATTGTATATTTCACTGGAAATTTGGAGATATTTGAAGACTTTGTGAGCAAATGTAAAGAGAAGAATAGAAGAAGATGGATAAGTAATGCTAGTTGTATTCTCAAAAATGTTCATTTCTCTCATTTAACCATGCAGACGTAGGCAAGCTCTGTGAGGCATCCAGTGAGTTCCTTAGAAATTACACATGTGCATGCCTCTAGTTCACAATGCTGCCCTTGTCCGTAAATTTGAGGCTGTCACATACCATCATCTCTGCATTCCAGCATGGAGGAAGTGAGAAAAAGAGGAAACAGAAGGAAGAGACTTTTCTTAGAATATCGCAACCTGGAAATAGCACTCATCGCTTACCTTTTATTGGCCAAAATTTAGTCACATGCTTATGTGTAACTGCAAGGGTAGCAGAGAAATGTTAGCTCTAACTGGGCAATGTTCTTTGTTAAAATTTTGGGTGGGGACTTCTATTGATAAAAGAAGGATAGATTGACTGAGAAAATGAACCATTTCTGCCCTAGGAAGTGGTGTAATAATATAGAATTATAATATGTAACATCAAAGGGAAAGAAAGAAAAAATACATAGTTTTAATATGTTATCCATTAGACAGCATCAGCCTTCAAAATGGCTCTTAAATTTGCACTGTTTCAATACAGCAATCTCCCTTATCCTATCTTACCTATCGCAGAAGACTCCCATGCATTTAATTCTGACATATCTACTTTCTGAAAGTCCTTCCTATCATGTCATTCAGTAAATCAACACCATGTTTTTACTCTCTGTTGTCTTTATTAAACTGAAACCTCATTTTCATCATCAGGATTCTTAAAAACTTTAATATGACGTTTTTCTTATTTCTTTCCAACATATACACTCTAGCTGGATCAGTCAACTCACTCAATTTTCCGTCTGTCTGCAACAGAGAACGCTTGAAGTCAAGGACTGAGTTCCAAAGAGTTATAGTGGGAAATTTTTCCTTTTAGACAACTCCGAATGTCTAGAGCTGTGTGAAAAGAGTGAAGTTAAAATCAATAGAGGAATTCCAACTTGAAGTACCAAGGAAATCCCAGATATCAAGTCCACAACATTAATGGGTGAGGTGAATCTGGAGATTGAGACAATATTGCGGAGCTGGATGGAGACAAAATCTGGGTGAAACCAAGTTAAAAACAAACAATTGCATTGCATCAATTAGGGGTAGAAACCAGTCTTAACTATTTGCATCCTCATTTATTGGTTAAAGGCTTAAAGTTGTAGATGTAGAGAGGTAACCCAAGAGGCTGATGGCAGATGAACAGATATCTCTTTTCCACCATCCTCTGTCCCTCTGTCCTTCCCTCCCTCCTTCCTTCCTAATTTCCTAACTTCCTCTTTTTCTTTCCTAACTTCCTTCCTTCCTTTCTTCCGGAAAGGTAGGCAGCCAAGGGCAAAAACAGGCCAGTACAGCAGGAGCCAGCATGTGGAGGGTGAAAAAATAGGTCAGTGGCATTTGAGGTAATGCAAGAATGGGGTGTGTGTGTAGCTTGGGAAGGAAGCATTGCAGGCGCAAGGGTGCACGTGAGGAGGGCATCAGGGAGGTATAGCGGTCCATCAGGCTTGTAAGTTGGGATACATTTGGGGGATTGAGCAAATCGTTAAATACACTGATATCCTCTTATCTAGAGGAGATAGGTTTCTCACTCACTGAGAAGGGTGGTAGAGATATGAAAAGGAGAAAAGCTAGAATTAATTCTGTGTTGTTGAACTGGAAGTACTGATGTGAACTCATGCTTTTCAGTTCCTAAGATTAGATAGAGAAATAAATATAGATGCAAACATGCATCAGTATGTACTTGCTACATATATAGAAATGCATTTCCTGCACTATCTATAGGGATGGCTATGGATTAGTGATTCTAGTAGCACTGAACACAACTAGTTCTCAGATTTTATTTCAGAATACCATTCTCCAATAAAAAGAATTAAGGACTTTTGGGGGGGAAAAGTGCATGATACTCAAACTGAAGCAAGAAAAAAATAAAATGACAAAGTGCCTTTCTTATGCCAGGAAGTAAAGAAATACTCATTGAGGATGGAAACATCAGAAAGACAGGAACCAGTTTGAAGAGGTTCCTAAAATCATGTTGAGCATGAATACATATAATGAAGATAAGAAATTTGACTTCTTGAATAAAATAGAAATCTATGAATCCATATTGATATAAATAAATAAATAAGAAAAAGTTAAATATCTTCCTTACAGTGGGATGTAAATTAAAAATATAAAGCAATCATGGGATTAGAAAGGTCCCACTTGACAATAGTTGGAGTAATCATTATTTCAAGGGAAAATATCACTGGATGGTAAAATGAGTGAGAGAAAGTGAGATAAGGCTTGAATTTTAGGGAGCCTCAATACATATTTAAAACAAAAATATTAATTTTAAAAGTGAAAAAGCAACTTTCCAATGGTAAGCTCTGGCTGTCACCATGTTACTCAAAGGCATCACCAGTCATGGTGCAAATAGATGCTATGCCATACCTGCTAGGCTGCAGCAAGAATTGAGGATCACGTCTGTATTACTTCAAACAAAATTGCATAACCTGAGAACAATCATAAGGAGATGTATTACAAAATTGCATAACCTGAGAACAGTCATAAGGAGATGTATTACAAACTCAAATTGAGAGGCATTCTACAAAATATTAAGGCCATAAAATATTGAGGAACTCTTGCAGGAACTGAGATTATTTGCCAACTGGGTATACCACGTGATTCTAGATCAGATCCCTTGTCAACAGGGTACGTTACTGGGACAAATGGTGTTCTAGCATCTAATTTTGTGTAACACAGTACCCCAAAACTAACTCAGTGGCTTCGAAACAATGATAGCACTTATTTTACTCAAGCCCTGCAATTCTGGCAGGGCTCAGTGGAGACAGCTGGTGTCTTCTCTTGGCTACAGCTGAGGTGACTCAAACTCTAGAGGCTGTATCATCTAAAGGTTTGCTCACCCACATGCCTGGAAGTTGATAATAGCTGTCATCAGAGACCTTAGAAAGGGCTGCCTGCCAGAACATCTATATGGGGTTCCTCCATGTGCCTCTGTTTCCTCACTTTGTAGTACCGGGGATTGAAGGGTAAGCTCTTAGAATGAGAGTTTTCAGAGAAAATTCAGAAATTTTCTAAAACAGCCTCCATTGTTTTATGAAAGGAGTGTTAAAGAATTTGCAGGCATATTTTGAAGCCAACCACATTAGCAGAATTTGAATGGGGCCACTGGGCAAAGGATATACAAAAAAAAAAAAAAAAAAAAAAAATTTAATTATACTCATGACTTTTCTTTAGTTTTAGAATTGTTTTAACCAAAAAATAATAAAATAAAATAAAATAAATTTGAACAATATAATCAACCACAGATAACATTTTTCAAAACATAGGAAAAATATTCTCTCCAAGTACCTTGGTCAGCTCAGGCTGGTATAACAAAATTTCATAGACTGGATGGCTTAAACAATAGAAATGTATTTTCTCACTGTTCTGGAGGCTAGAAGTCCAAGATCAAGACAGCAGCATGGATGGGTCCTGGTGAGATCATTTTTCCTAGCTTGCAGACAGCTGCCTCCTCACTGTGTCCTCACATGTCTCTTTCTCTCTTTTTAAGGGCACTAATCGCATCTTGAGGGCCCCACCCTCAGAAATCTACTAAACCTAATTATCTCTGAACGACTGTATCTCCAACTACCATCACATTGGGTGTTAGGACTTCCACATATGAATCTTGAAGGGATAAAATTCAGTCCATAAGACCATGGTTAATTAGTTTCTTAAAGTTTGAAAAAATCAAGTATACAATATTAAATTTCAATTTTGTGAAGATATTTATATAGGGAAATAGAATTACATAGCATTGTTTTGTAGCTTTTTGATAATATGGCTTTGATACAATGATAGACCTCAGAGAATCTAACATAACAGTGTCTATGTGGTCCTTTAGTCTGTTCCTCTTGAATATAAGTTGCCTTGGTAGGGTTTTCTAGTAGCTGGGTTGCAAACAATGAAGATTGCTGTCCCTATTGAGTAAATGAAACACAGGCCTGTGTTGTTGATTGAAAGGGGATCCTGCAGTTTGAATCCATTTCATTTCTCCTTTTGTTCTTTCTTGACAGTAGTGTCAAAACTCTGGTCACCTTACTCTGTGGGATACATCATATCCTCAATGAACTAGAGTCTCAGTTCTGATTTCTCTGTCAGATTAGACAACTCTAATTCCTTTTACCATTCCACTCATCCTTAGGGATAGGCTGCCGGTCATTTTTTGACAAGGTCCAACTATCCTAAGGAAGAAGTTTGAGATGGGCTTATGGATCAAAGTAAGTACTCAAGTTGAAGCCCCCAAATTTTGACATTAGGAAAGAATGCTAACTATAAACTTTTATTTTTAAATAATTATAAATTTGCATGCCAGTGTAAGAAATGATAGAGATTTCATGCAACATTTACATAGTTTTTCACAATGGTAACAACTTGCAAAACCATAGTGTAGTATCACAACCAGGATACTTGACATTGATACAGTCAAGGCACGAAACAGTTCTCTCACCACAGGGATGCCTTGTTGTCCTTTTGAAACCACACCCACCTTAACTCCTGATTATCACTCATCTGTCCTCTGATTCTGTAATTTTCTCATGTAAGAACATTATATATAGACTCCTTTGGTAGTGACACTTTGGAATTATTTATCTTGTACTCAGTATAATTCCCTGGAGATTCATTTGAATTGTTGTATACATCAATAGTTTTTTTTTTTTTTCCTTTTCATTACTGAGTAGTATTCCATAGTATGAACATACCACAGTGTATTTATTCACTTAGTGAAGAACATCTGGATTGTTTAGGTTTGGGCTGCTAGAAATGAAGCTACTATGAACATGTGTGTACAGGATTTTGTGTAAACATAAGTTTCATTTATCTGGTATAAATGGCCAAGATTGTAATTACTCAGTGGTATGGTGGATCTATGTGTTGTTTTATAAGAAACTGCCCACTTGTTTTTTTGTTATTATGTTATGTTAATCACCATGCATTACATCATTAGTTTTTGATGTAGTGAAACTGCCCAATTGTTTTACAGAGTGGCTGTAACATTTTAGATTCTTTCCAGCAATGTATGAGTTTCTTCGTATCCTCTCCAGCTTTAATGTTGTCATTAATTTCTTTATCTAAAAAGTGTGCAGTCATGTGGTGATTGCTGTGCTTTCATTGTGCTTTCAGTTTGCATTTATCTTAGGCCCAACGATGTTGAACATCTCTTTATGTGTTTATTTTCCATCCATACATCAATTTTAGTAAAATGTCTGTACATAATCTGCTGCCCATTTACTAATTGGATTGTCTGTATTTTTTACTTTTGTTTTGAGTGCCTTTATATATTCTATCTTCTAGTCTTTTGTTAAAGATATGGTTTGCAAATATTTTCTCCATCTCTGTATCTTCCGTTTTCATTCTTTTAACAGGGTCTTCAGTGAAACAAATTTTTAGATTTTGATGAGGTACCATCAGATTGTTTCCTTTTATGGATCATACTATTGGTATTGAATCTAAGAATGATTTGCCTAATCCTACATACAAAAGATTTGGTTTAATTTTTTTCCAAAAAGTTCTATCATTTTATGTTTTACATTTTAAGTCTGTTATACATTTTGAATTAACTTTTAGATATGTGAATTTTAGGTCAATATTCTTTGTTTGGGGTTTTTGTTTTTTGATTGTCTTACCTATTAACATTCAACTGCTCCAATGCATTTCCTTTCTCCCTTGAATTCCTTTTGCACCTTTGTCAAAAATCAGTTAGGCATAATCTACTTCTAAATTCTTTATATCATTACCCTGACTGAGCTGTTTATCCTTCTGACAATATCACAGTACTTGACTACTACAACTATAAAATGAGGCTTATTAATTGGGTAAAGAGAGTTTTCCAAACTTTATTTTCAAGATTGCTTTTGTTATTCTACGGCCTGTCCCTTCATATACAAATTTCAGATTATATACTTCTACACATTAAAAAAAAAAAATAGAAACTTGGTTAAGTCTTGATAGGAATTGCATTAAAGCTGCACATAAATTTTAGGGGAATTAACATCTATATTATGGGTCTTCCCAGCCCATGGGTCTTTCATGGGTCTTCCAGCCCATGAAAATTTTATGCCTCCCCATTTACATAGGTTTTCACTGATATCTTTCATGAACATTTTGTCATTTTCAGCATACCCATCTGGTACATGTTTTGTTAACTTTTTAATTTTTTTGAAGAAATTGTAATTGGCATAGTGTTTTAATTTTTGTTTTTATATGTATATTGTTAATACATAAAATTTGATTTTTTTCATGTATTGATCCTATATATTTGCATTATATGATTTTACTGAACTCATTTAGTAGTTATAGGAAGTTTTTGCAGATGTGGGGCTTTTCTATATAGATAATCATGCCATACACAAATAGTTTTATTTATTTCTTGCTTTTAAATCTGTATGCCTTTTATTTCTTTTTCTTACCTCATTATAGGAGCTACAAATTCCTGTATTATCTGAATGAAAATAATGCAGTGGAGGGTGCCTGGGTGGCTCAGTCGATTAAGTGTCTACCTTCAGTTCAGGTCATGATCCCAGAGTCCCAGGATCGAGTCCTGCATCAGGGTCCCCGCTCAGCGGAGAGTCTGCTTCTCCCTCTGACCCTCCCTTTCTTGTGCTTTCCCTCTCTCATGCTCTCTCAAATAAATGAATAAAATCTTAAAAAAAAATAATGCAATGGAGAAAAGAGATGTTTCTCAAACAAATATTTTGAAAAAATAATATTCTCAGATCCTATGAGGCCTGGTCAGTCTATTCAAAGATTAAAGATCATACAAATTATTTCCTTATAAATAATTTGAACATTACTCAGATCATAATGTGTTTTCTGATTGAATAGGCATTTTGAAAACCCCCAAACGTTATGAACATTCCACAGAACATAAGAAGCCTATAGTTACTTATATTGCTCATGAATCAAGTAAAAATACTAATGAGAAAGAACACTAATCATTACTTCAAAGTGATAAGAATGGTTGTACCTAATGTATGGTGATTAACCTAACAATAAAAAATTTTAAAGAAAAAAAAAAAGAATGGTTGTACCTTCCAGAGGTCATGATAAATAGTAGCATTCTTTAAATTTAAAAAGACAAGTCATTAGCCAAAACTATTTTAAACTAATAGAGAAAATAGGGGGGAATGTACAAAATGGATTCCTAAGCCAAAAAAAAAAAAAAAATCCTATCCCAAAACTCTTTCATTATTGTAGATTCTGTCCCCAATTTGAAAAATAACGACCATTTAGCAATTATTTTTGAGTTACTGTTACAGCAGAAACACTGAGAAAAATTTTCAACTTTGGCCCACTAAAAGAAACTAGCTATCAGGGATTTACTCAACAAAGCAAGTTCTGGACAATGATAACCTGTCACTGAATCCAAATATGTTCAGTTCCAGGACAATGTAGCTGTTTTGAAGGGTCAGATGGGAAAGGAGGAATAGAGTTCAGAGAGGAATAGGCTGTACAGAAATTACTGGAGGGATTCAAGGTGCAACAATTAAGAACTTTGTGGTAACTCTACTGCTTTCTAGAAGAGTGATCATGGGCAATTTAGTTAATAGGTTCCAAAGTGAACAGTTCCTCATCTATAAAATATGAAGATAATAAATAATAACACCTCATTGTATTTTCACTGAATTAATGTGAGTTGATCCCTGTAAAGCATTATGTCTGACACATACTAAGTGGTCAATAAATGTAAGAAATTATTGTTGTTATTATAACAGACATAAAAGCATTACTTTATATCGTGTGTTAATGAAATGACACTCTTCCTCTGGTAACACTTATTGTAAAGACCTCCTAAATTTAATCATTTATCATTTGTTTCTCTTTCATATATACATAACTATATACAAGATAATGTTGAACACTTCATGTAATACTGAATACTACTACAATGTATTTAATAATACATTAAATTACTATTTTAACAACTTGCAAAACCATAGTGTAGTATCACAACCAGGATACTGTTTTTTTTTTTTTTTTTCCACTATACTAAAAGTAATTTAATAGGTCTCTCGGGGTATTTAAGTGAAAACAATATGAGATAAAAGTAAAACGAAAAATAAATATGAGAAATCTATTACGTAGTTAAGTTTTAGAACAAAAACAGTTGCAACTAATTAAAATAATGAAATCAATAACATTCTGTCATAATATTTGCTATTGACAAAATATAGTCATTTGCATTAATTCATTTACTCCTCAGTATTTAAGGAGGTGTTTATCATTATCTGCATGCCACAAACTGAGCCTCAGGTTAAGTGATTTGCACAAAATACACATAGCTAACAATGGCAGACCAGGAAGCAGATCTATCTCCTCACTATTAGCCCAGTTTCATTTCTACTTCATTTTATCTGTGTCAGTATATGCATGTGTATACAATACATTTAGATCCTGAATAAGAATTTCTGTAACAAGAAGGAGAGCTTCTAGGATCTGATTTATTTAGTAGGTCGGTCATCATTTCAAGCAGATTTATTTAGTAGGCTGGAAAAAAGTTAAAGGTGAAGAGGAATGAGCTCATTTAAATACTATATATCTGACTTTCTCAACTAAATCATAGAGAGCTCCAGGGGGAACCTCTCTATCTTCATGTAGCTCTCTAAATTGAAAGCTCAAGAGATGCCAGACAATGTCAAAGAAGATAGAGGTAAATGATTGATGTTATAGTCGCTGTGGAAAAACATTACTGTAATCTTGGTCAGAAATTCTAAAAGTCTATTGCAATTTGAGAAGGAACTAATTTTAGTTTTAAAGAAACTGTATATTCATCAATCAGGCTGACCTTTGTCTTCCAAAGGTACTTGCCAGAGTGTGTCAAGGTAAATTTTATTCTTAATTTTACCTTTGGAGATTTGTGTAGGTGTGTTTTGTGTAAGGGGATAAAATTTTCATGTTCATATAAATGATCACTGGGACAATCTTTCATTTCCCAATGAAGGTAGGGAGGGAAAGTGGGAAAGAGGGAAGGAGAAAGGAAACAGATATTATAAGCTTGAAGGGGTTGCCTACTTTTGCCAATTACTAACTGGTTGTGTCAATTTCCCATTGCTGCAGTGACAGTCACCACAAACTGAGTGGCTTAAGACAACAAAAATTTATTATCTAATGTTTTGGAGGTTGGAAGTCTGAAATCTGAAATGGTTCTCACTGGACTAACATCAAGGTGTTTGCTGGGCTGAGCTACTTTCTGCGAGATTTTGTTTGTCTGTTTGTTTTTTGTTTTTTTTACAGTTTCTAGAGGTCCTAGGCATTCCTTGACTCCTGGATTAGTAATGACAATTCCAATTTGTCATCTGAATTCCCCTTTGCTTTTAAAGTAACATATTCGCTTACAGATATCAGGGGTTAGGACATGGATCTTTGGTGAGGGGAAAGGATTATTCTGCAATCCACTAATTGATAAGGGATCTATTTCACCAAATGATATTTTTAGTCACCAAACTGACATTTCCTGGAAGATAGGAACAATAGGTATAGGTTCCCTTCTTTCTCAAATTCAGAATTGGTAAGACAAAGAAAACTGAACTAGGACTGAGCTTCTCTGTGCTCAGGCAATAATTGGTTTCTGCTTTTTCTAACCCTGGGTCATCGAAACGCTTATGCCTTAGCTTATGCAAGCTATTTAGCCTCTCTGTGCTTCAATTCTTCCACCGTAAAATGGGGATATTATTTTTTAAATTTCTCTCAGAGTTTTACTATAAGAATTACATTATTTGACTTGGTATTTGTTCAGTGCTTAGCCCATGATTGACGTAGTTTAGTATTCAGTGAATATTTTCCACGATCATCAGTATTGCTAGCAGCAGCATCAACAGTAGTAGTTGTGATGGTGGTGGTGGTAGGAGAAGGAGTTGAAGGAGGAGGAGGAGGAGGAAGAAGAAGAATATGGAAGAAGGAGAAGGAAGAGTAGTAGTGTTATCAGTGTCTTCATCTTGTTAGTTCCTGATCTCCTCACAAGGTTAATCTAAGGATCAGTAATATTATGCAGGAAAGAACACTATACAAATGATTTGAAATTAGGACAAAGTATTATCCTCTTTAAAATGGGGCCAAACTGAAAAAGAATTTCTAAAATGCCTCTCATAATTGTCCAACTGAAAGACATGGCTGGTGCGTTTATTCATCAGCTTTTTCTCCCATTGGTTGAAAGGTAGCCTTAGAGGTACTGACTCCCTGGCAAGGCATTTGGGTAATCCCTGGGTGCTGCTTGTTCTGAGCCTGCTCCTTGGGGCTCTGAGAAGCAGAGATGTCCTCGGAACATTCTTGAAGTGATGTGTAGTGAATATGAGTCCGAGGTGCTCTAGAACTGTCCTCCACATCTGTTGGCTGAAATCAGACATGAGCCAAGGAAATTTGCCTAATTCATTTGGAAAATAAAATATATAGGTTTTGATCATGGTTCCAGACATGAATTCTTCATCTCATGTGACATGCCTGCAAAATTGGGAAGGAAGATGTTTTAGGATAGCTTAATCACAATATAAATGTTATAAATCTCTCTAAATCAAGTAGAATAATTCATTTATAGGATCAGTTTCTTATTTATCCACAGTTCTTTCAGCATCAGGCCTCCTCCCCCATACAAATACAAAACCCACACAAAACTGGTGAAGAATTTGTGTTTCATTGTATAGCCTCTTTTAAGTTTCTGACTGAGAAATGAAATGAATTATTTTTTGGTAATCATTGGTAATTACCCTTGTTGGTTTGGACTTTAGAACAAGTGGATCAGAATAAGCTTTCAGCAGCCAGTCTTTTTACTTATCCATCCTTCATTGCATGATAGGTGAAATAAATATGGAACCTCAGCCTTAAAAATTATCTAAAATTTTGATTATTCCAAATTTCCCACCAAGTTTAAATTTTCTCTATTATGTCTTTGTAATGTGATCATTCTCTCTTTCAGCACTTGACAGAAATCTCATAACCTCTCAAGATAGTGATTTATCTTTAGACATTTACTTAAACACTTCTATTTAAGATGACATGTAATTAAGATACTTCTACCTTTTAAGAATTATATATAAAAAGGAAAATTACTTTGAAAGCTTTTTTTATAAGTTAAAGTAGAAAGCTTTAAGAGGAAATAATGTTTCCCAAATTTCTCTGCAAATTAAGCAATATGTTTGAGTTTCTAATCAGATGAAGAAAAAAAGGGCCTAAATCCAGGGAGGGGAAATGAAGAAAGCTGCCAAATGGTGAATATTGACCAGTGAAGATTTTATGAGGCCCTTTAAGAACATAGATATTTATTCATACCTTATGGAAATCTAATATTCATTTTTAATTCATGTCATTCAATGCTATCGTCTTTTTTAAATGGTTAAAACTAGTCCATTTTATTGAACCACAATAGTTTATTAATTACTTCCCTATTATTGGACATTTGGATTGTAGTCAATGAACCTAAACAAGGCTATCATTCAATTCCTTGTAGCAACATCTTTGTATACAAATATGCCTCTTCAGGATAAATTCCTTGAAATTGAATTGTTTGTTCAAAGTATAAGGAGTCTGGAAGGTATTCGTTATTCACCCTCTCATCATCAATGAATGAAATTCTCATATTCCTGAACCACCATAGATCACTAAGTCTTTTTTATTTTTTCTTTAAAAGTAGGCTCCATGTCCCAGAATGAAGCCCAATGCAAGGCTTGAGCTCATAACCCTGGGATCAAGACCTGAGCTGAAATCAAGAGTCAGACGCTTAACTGACTGAGCCACCCAGACGCCCAATCACAAAGTCTTCTAAACTGACTTTACACATAACCAATAATGCTAGGCAATCATGAAGTATATGTAGATATAGATACAGATATAAATGATACAGATATAATATAGATAGTAATCTTCTATTTTTTAAGATTTTATTTTTTTAACATATAGTGTATTATTTGTTTCAGAGGTACAGGTCTGTGATTCAACATTCTTACACAATTCACAGC